>NC_041391.1:186325185-186511355 GCF_002162155.2 Triticum dicoccoides | reverse complement strand
CGTGAACGTATCTGGGGTCGGCTCGGTGGTTGCCTCCATCTTCTTGGAGCTCTCTGTCTCGTGGGGATCAGCCTCCCGCATCTGCTCCAATATTGGCAGATCTTTGTGTGGTTCTCCTTGGTCCATCATGAAACTGACGAATACTAGGAGACCACTGAAAGGAAAACACAATCGCAATGACAGTGAAACAAAAAAGAGAGTGAGGATCGGTTACTGCTTTGCAAAAGTTTTTTTTTCTCTGAACGAAAATATACCAACATCACGGATCAGCTTACCTTCCCTTCGTTGGGAGAGAAGAACAGTGGAAGATGCAAGTGTTGCTTGTCTTGAAGACGGCGAGGGAGAAGGGGATTCAGCGAAGAGTGAAATGATGGCTGCATCGTCCATCAAACTTGGACTGCGGGGCGGTGGGGTTTTGTGATACGACGGCTCGTTACTGCCGCGCTACGACCAGGGTGACTCTCCGCCTGCATACTGCCTTCTAATTTGGTGGATGGCATTTGGGTCCGCGCGCTGCATGGCCCCCATGTCGGTGAACAAAAGTATAACGGCATTCAGTAGAGGGAGACGTTTCAATGACCTAGGAGGAGCCAAAAGCGGTAGAGTGTCTCCGTTGTACTAGTAGTAATTGTTTTTCTGGGTAGCTGTAGAGTGTCTCCACTGTACTAGTAGTAATTGTTTTTCTGGGCCCAAGACAAAACAACCAATCCACACTAGTAAATAGTAAAATCAATTCAAAAGGCGCTACCCAAACCCAGCACACCGCCCCCCCCCAAAAAAAACCTGGGTGCTCTTCTTCCTCCTCGCTCCCACCCACCTCACGTCAGCTCGCTCCACTCGTACTCCCAAATTCCTCACCTCACTCCTACAGAAAACCCCAGCTTCCCTTCTTTCTCACTCCTACAGAAAACCCCCAGCTCCCCTTCTTCTTCGCTCGCACTACAACTAGGCTCGTCATTCGTTACTCTGCTCAAATCTGTGAGCGCGACGCGACGCCCTCGAGGAAAATGGAGTCGGCTGACCCCAGCGCCAAGAAGATGAGGCTCCCGCCAGCGGCGACGCCTGTTGTAGATCTCGCACCCGGCAGCGCGGGGAGAAGCAGCGACCCCGCCCCCACCGGATCCCAGGAACCCGTAGAATCTCGGGTGGACCGCATAAGTGATCTCCCGGACGCCGTCCTTGGGGAGATCATCTCGCTTCTCCCCACCAAGGATTGCTGCCGCACCCAAGTCCTCTGAATTCGATGGCGCCCTCTATGGCGCGCCGTGCCCCTTAATCTCGACTGTCGTCAGCTATCTCTCTTCAATGATTTTGAAATCCCCAGAGCCATCATCTCCTCCCACCAGGGCTCCGTTCAAAGCCTCTGCATCCCGTCATGCTACCTGAGCAAGCATACCATGCCCTGCATGGTGGACGCCAGGCTGAAATCCCCTAAATTCACAAAACTACAGCTGCTTGAGTTCTACTATTCCCCTGGAAATCACATACCACATACCGAACGCCATGAACTTGTGCCCTCAGCACCGATCTCCATCTTGCGGTTTTCCTCCTCTCTCCACACCGCCACCTTTGCGCTGTGCTACCTACCAGACAATCTGGTACTAAACCTTCGACTCCCATTTCTCAAGAAACTTTCACTTGTGCGGGTTCGTATATCGGAGGCCTCATTGCACAGCATCATCCACTCCAGTTGCCCTGCGCTGGAGTGCTTGGTGCTTGTTTTCACAGTTAGAATCGGTTGTCTCCAAATAAAGTCGCCTAACCTTGTAAGAATTGGAATTTGTTTTGACGGAAGGCAGCTCATCATCCAAGATGCCCCTTCACTTCAAAGGTTGATCCTTGATTCTATTTATTCACCATTGCAAATAACCGCCCTCTCTGCGCCTAAACTAGGGACCTTGGGTGTAATACATGATCTCTGTGCTCATTTCAATATGGTGTTTGACTCCACAGTTCTTCAGGTACTTTATATTATCATCTACACTTGTAACCATAAGCTGCATTTTAATTTTCTGCGCATAATTTATATATCATCTTGGAGTACACATTTTTTTACTAATATTATGTTCTATGCTCAATGAAGAGTTTCTCCATGGATGGCCTATCAATGGTGCTGGATTCTGTCAAGATCTTATATATCCAAATGAATAGTTTTGATCTGAACAAGATTATTGGCTTGCCGCAATGCTTTCCATGTCTGGAGAAGTTGTATATAAAGGTGATAATTTCACGCACATTGGAAGCCCGCATATAGTGTACTAGAATTAACCGTTCAGCTGTTGCTCTTTCGACACTCTTCTTTTAGACCTTAACTATTTTCAATCTTCATGTCTATTTAGGCAACAGGACGCGGTAAGAAAGTTATAACCAATCGGTGGATTCGTAAGCATCGGGATTTTCTCACTTCTCATGAGATTCAATTGAAGACAATAACTCTAGAACGATGTGTAGCCAACCGTGCAAACACAAGATTTGTCACATTCTTCCTGCTGAATGCGAGGTTACTATTGTCCATCAGGCTTAAGTTTATCAGCAACATGGTTTTGACGGATGGGTATGTCGAAGAGCAAAAAAAGTTGTTTCAGGTAGGCAAAAGAGCTTCTGAACGTGCCGGGCTTCTATTTACAACATATTGTGGTCATAATCCAGTAAATTTTACGACCCAGGATGTTCATTCTATGGACCTGACCGATCCATTTGACTGTGACTACCGAAAATAGTGCTGGAGTTAGATGTTGTTGCCCTTTTCAATCTGGTTTTTTTTGTAAACCTGATGAACAATTAACCCTCGTGCTTTTGTACAGTTTGTAAGCTAGAGTTAGATGTTCCTGCCCTTTTCAACTCGGTTGTGACTGTCATATTTTCTTTGAAACAAGGCAAATGGCTTGCCATTCGTTTAATTTAGAGTGAAATATTGTAACAAATCCCAACCAAGGGAAATAAAATCACTCTCGCCGGCTGCTTGAGCTCACTGTGCATTACAGAAGCCAAGTGATTAGCCCCCAACAGCACCCACAAACTTATTTCGAACTAGCACATCAAATGGGCTGTAAATTTTCATAGGAAAGGCTGCATGACCGTGACAGATTTGGATTCTAACATTTGGGACCTGCGAGGAAATAGCCTATCCAAGGTGGTGTCGACTTACTAGCCAGTCAACAAACGATTCTGCCTACCAGCCGTTGGATTGACATCCAACATCTGTCGTGTATCTTCTATCTCTTGTCTTCTTCTTCCTCCAGCCACCCAAACCAAACCACCCTGTCGGCTCCACCTGCTCCCGCCTCCCATGGCTGGCTGTGCCTCCGCTGCCCTACCGTACGTACCCTCCAATGTTGGCCAGTCCCTCCCTCTATTCCCCCACATGTCCTGTTATTCTCCGGCGATGTCAGCCCCAACACGCACCCGCGCCCAAACCAGTCAACCCTCATACCCCCCTCCGCCTGCGACTGGACCAGCGCATCTTCAACGGCTCTTATTCGTTCCGTCCGAGGCCTCGTTGTCGTCCTCTGCCTTGCGGCCTTGGTTCGCTCGCCGTGCGCGGTGCGCCGCCCTCTTGCATTGTCAACGTCGTCAACAACCGAGAGGAACAAGGAGATGACTGTACGTGGAGAGGATGACAGTAGGGACCCACCAGCGTCATGGCAGTACGCAAGCAAGTGCCTCTATAGTACAAGCCCAAAAATATGGTTCCTCCTAATGGTTGGACATCTGGGGCTCACGCCATTGTCAACATAGTCAATAAACAAGAGAATTACACTACGAGCGGCTGACACCAGGGACCCAGCAAGTCGTGTAGTTTTTTTGAGGAACAAGCAGTTGTTATTTATACTAGTTTTAGCGATGGACCAGGGTAACAACGGGGCTGTGCGGGGGCTGTGGCCCGTCTAGCCAGGGTTTTATTTATGTTTACCACATCATGAGCCCAGTTGTGTTTTTTTCTTGCTAAAAATTGCTAGCCCAGTTCTATTTTTTAAAAGAAATACCCAAACAAGGCCTACTTGCTTTATCGGCCCTGCTGGGCTGCAAATATTTCAAGACGAGGAGAGTTTCATTCAATTTGCCCAGAAATGGCCTGTACATTTTTAAAACACATCAAACCGGGAATTAGTTTCAATTTTTTTCATTACAAGATCTTAAATTCCATTGATTTTTATGCATGGACAATTATTTGGATTTTATATTTATATAAATTATTTTTCAAAATAGTTTGAATGTGAATCGATATTTCTGGATTAAAAATAGTTGACCACACCGAAATGTGCAAAATTTCGTATACTTTTTAACCGTGGCCACAATACGGGGTGTAATGCTAACAAAAAGAAGATGGACTCCAAAAAAAATCTTAAGAATTAGCAAATGGGCTGTACATTATTAGAAACAATGGCAGATGGCTTGTATGTTGTTTTCCACAAATTTGAGGCTGACTTGTGCGCCTACTACAGGTTGACGCGTATGCTTTCATAAAAAAGGTTGATGCACACGCAACGCCCTGTCAACTTAGTCAACACACGAGAGCAGTGACTGTTGGATGTCCATCCAACGGCTGTCATGCTTCTTCAATCTCTGCTCTTCATGCTCCAGCCGCTCAAATAAGCGCCGGCGGGACTGCCTGCTCGCTCCTCCCGCGGCCGGCTATGCTGCCGCGCAGGCCTCATGGCCCCACCGTACTCCCATCGCTGGCCTAGCCATCCCTCTACTCACCCACACATGCTGTTATTCTCCGGCGACGGCAGACGAACCAGTAAACCCTCATGCTCCTCCGCGTGGGAAACAACTGCCGAGTATTCCCTGGCTCCGTGTTGTTCCCTTCCTAGGCCTCGCCATTGTCCACCGCCCTGGTGCTCTCGGCGCGGCCTGATCAACGTGGTCAATGAACGACATCCATCGGAAGTGGACTAGGACCCACGTGGAGAGGCTGACAGCTGGGTCCACGGCTGCACGCAAGGAAATGCCTCCTTATTACGCGCAAAATAATGATTCCTCCACCTAACAACTAGGACCCACAGGAAGGGCCTCTGTATTTCGTGAAAAAATCGTTCCCCCCGCTGACAGGTCGGACCCACCAGCTATATCTTTGCACGCAAGGAATTGCCTCCTTATTACACCCAAAAAAATGAATACCCCCTGCTAGCTGGGACCCACCATATTGTTGGGCTGACTTGTGGGCCTACTAAGTTGACGGGGACGGAGGGCTTTGTCAACTTAGTCAATACTCCAGTGACCGTATGATGTCCATCCAACGGCCATAGTGCTTCTTCAACCTCTGGTCTTCTTGCTCCAGCCGCCCAAAGCAACGCCGGTCGTGCCGCCTGCTCCTGCCTCCCATGGCCGGCTATGCTACCGCCTGCTCCTGCCTCCCGTGGCCCGGCTCCGCGTTGTCCCCTTCCTAGGCCTCGGCGTCGTCCACCGCCGTGGTGCTCTCGGCGCGGCATGGTCAATGTGGTAACGACCGACTTCCATTGGAAGAGTACTGTACGTGGAGAGGCTGACAGCTGGGTCCACGGTAGCCGCAAGGAAGTGCCTCCTTATTACGCGAAAAATAATTATTCCTCCACCTGACAGCGGGGACCCACCGGACGGGCCACCAGTATTTTGCGAAAAAAATCGTTTCCTCCTGACTGCTGGGACCCACCGGACGGGCCACCGTATTTCGCGAAAAAAATGCCCCCCCCCCCCGCTGTCAGCTCGGACCCACCGGAAGTGCCTCCTTATTGCGCACAAAAAAAAGAATACTCCCCCGGCTAGTTGGGACCCACCTTGGTGGGAGGCTGTCTTGTGGGCCTACTAAGTTGACGGGGACGAAGGGCTTTGTCAACTTAGTCAATATGAACGATTCTAGCTCCAGTGATCGTACGATGTCCATCCAACGGCCGTAGTGCTTCTTCAACCTCTGGTCTTCTTACTCCAGCCGCCCAAAGCAGCGCCGGTCGTGCCGCATGCTCCTGCCTCCTGTGGCCGGCTGTGCTGCCGTGGAGGCCTCACCGCCCCCTACTATTCCCACCGCTGGCCAGGCCCTGCGGCGACGACAGCCTCACACCGCAGCCGAACCAGTGAACCCTCGTACTCCTCTCCATGCGGGCTTCCACTGTCGCGTCTTCCCCGGCTCCGCCTCGTCCCCTTCCTAGGCCTCGCCGTCGTCCACCGCCGTGGTGCTCTCCGCGCGGCGTGGTCAACGTGGTCAAGGAATGACTTCCACCGGAAGAGTACTGTACGTGGAGAGGCCGACAGCTGGGTCCACGGCCATAGCCTAGTTTTTTTGTGATTTGCCAAGTAAGTCGCTTTGTCAGGCCTGTTGGGCTGCAAAATCTTTCAAGACGAGGAGAGCTTTCATTCGGCTGCCCGAGAAAATGGCCCATCAGTGATGAGAAATGGGTTATACATTTTTAAACACATCAAACCGGCAATTAGTTTCAAATATCTTTTTTTTATTTCAAGATTTTAAATTACATTAATTTTTATGCGTGGAGAATTTGTTGGATTTTATATTGATATACATTTATTTTTAAAATCAGTTTGAATGTGAGTCGAAATTTCGGGATTAAAAACAGTTCAAACCGCACTGAAATATGCAAAATTTCGTATAATTTTTTAACCGTGGCCACAATATGGCCTGTAATGCTAATAAAAATAATATGGGCTCCAAAAAAACCTTAAGAATTAGCAAATGGGCTGTAAATTATTAGAAATAATGGCAGATGGGCTGTATACTGTTTTCCACGGATTTGAGGCTTTCCTAAAAAAAGGTTGACGCACAAGCAGTGACTGTTGGATGTCCATCCAACGACCGTCGTGCTTCTTCAATCTCTACTCTTCTTGCTCCAGCCGCTCAAACAAGCGTCGACGGGACTGCCTGCTCCCTCCTCCCCGCGGCCGGCTGTGCTGCCGCGCAGGCCTCACCGCCCCATCGTACTCCCATCGCTGGCCTAGCCATCCCTCTAGTCACCCACACCTGCTGTTATTCTCCGGCGATGGCAGACGAACCAGTAAACCCTCGTACAGTCGTACTCCCCTCCGCGTGGGAAAAAACTGCCTAGTCTTCCCTGCCTCCGTGTCGTCCCCTTCCTAGGCCTCGCCGTTGTCCACCGCCGTGGTGCTCTCGGCGCGGCGTGGTCAATGTGGTCAACGATCGACTTCCATCGAAAGAGTACTGTGCGTGGAGACGCTGACAGCTGGGTCCACGGCCGCAGCAAGGAAGTGCCTCCTTATTACGCGCAAAATAATTATTCCTCCACCTGATAGCGGGGACCCACCGGACGGGCCACCGTATTTTGCAAAAAAAACGTTTCCCCCCTGACTGCTTGGACCCACCAGCTACACCTTCGCACGCAAGGAAGTGCGTCCGGGCAAAAAAATGATTCGCCCCCCTGACTGCTGGGACCCACCAGCTACATCTTCGCAGGCAAGGAAGTGCCTGACAGTCGGGACCCACCTAGTCGAAGCATACGTAGCGTTGTCATTCTGGTCGCGAACGTGTACGTACATACTGGTCGATGTAGACGCGCGCACGTGTCGTAGTAGAGGCGCGCACGTGTCGTAGTAGAGGCGTGCACGTAGCATGTACACATACGTAGGGTGCAAGAAAATAAAATACGGCCACGTACGTACATACGGGCAGGGTCTCAAACGCCTATCGCGCATACGTATA
This sequence comes from Triticum dicoccoides, assembly GCF_002162155.2. Lineage (NCBI taxonomy): Eukaryota > Viridiplantae > Streptophyta > Magnoliopsida > Poales > Poaceae > Triticum > Triticum dicoccoides. The sequence goes on along the minus strand of NC_041391.1, from coordinate 186,503,707 downwards.
TGGCTGGGTCGGAACGGAGAAACAGCGTCGTCGTCGTGTTCATGGGGAGCCAACCAGCTGGGTCGGAATGGAATGCATAGTCGTGTTCATCAGGAGGGCTTGGACGGAACAGGCGATGGAAACGAGGCCTGGCGTACCGCACAATGGAGGAAACGGCCTTGTGTTCGAGCGGCCACGTTCGAAACGGGATCCTGTTGATTGGGAGTTGGCTGGCGTACCGCACAACGGAGTAAACGGACCTCCTACAGTCAAAACGGGGGTCCTGTTGATCGGGAGGGGTGTGGCGTACCACAAAACGGACGAAACGGACCTCCTACGGTCGAAACGGGGGTCCTGTTGATCGAGAGGGGTGTGGCGTACCGCAAAACGGATGAAACGGACTTGTGTTGGAGCCCTACGGTCGAAATGGGGGTCCTGTTCATCGGGAGGGGTGTGGCGTACCGCAAAACGGGACTCCACGGGATACTGTTCATCTCCACCGTCGACCTCCTCCAGCCTCTACGGGCTACCGTCGACCTCCTCCAGCCTCCACCGCGCGCTACTCCACCGGCTACTGTACAACCTATTGGAAATATGCCCTAGAGGCAATAATAAAAGGATTATTATTATATTTCCTTGTTCATGATAATTGTCTTTTATTCATGCTATAATTGTATTATCCGAAAATCGTAATACACGTGTGAATACATAGACCACAATATGTCCCTAGTAAGCCTCTAGTTGACTAGCTCGTTGATCAACATATAGTCATGGTTTCCTGACTATGGACATTAGATGTCATTGATAACGAGATCACATCATTAGGAGAATGATGTGATGGACAAGACCCAATCCTAAGCATAGCACAAGATCGTGTAGTTCGTTTGCTAGAGCTTTTCCAATGTCAAGTATCTTTTCCTTAGACCATGAGATCGTGTAACTCCCGGATACTGTAGGAGTGCTTTGGGTGTACCAAACGTCACAATGTAACTGGGTGACTATAAAGGTGCACTACAGGTATCTCCGAAAGTGTTTGTTGGGTTGACACAGATCGAGACTGGGATTTGTCACTCCGTATGACGGAGAGGTATCTCTGGGCCCACTCGGTAATGCATCATCATAATGAGCTCAGAGTGACCAAGTGTCTGGTCACGGGTTCATGCATTACGGTACGAGTAAAGTGACTTGCTGGTAATGAGACTGAACGAGGTATTGGGATACCGACGATCGAGTCTCGGGCAAGTAACGTACCGATTGACAAAGGGAATTGTATACGGGGTTGCTTGAATCCTCGACATCGTGGTTCATCTGATGAGATCATCGAGGAGCATGTGGGAGCCAACATGGGTATCCAGATCCCGCTGTTGGTTATTCACTGGAGAGCCGTCTCGGTCATGTCTACATGTCTCCCGAACCCGTAGGGTCTACACACTTAAGGTTCGGTGATGCTAGGGTTGTAGAGATATGAGTATGTAGCAAACTGAAAGTTGTTCGGAGTCCCGGATGAGATCCCGGACATCACGAGGAGTTCCGAAATGGTCCGGGGGTAAAGAATTATATATAGGAAGTGCAGTTTCAGCCATCGGGAGAGTTTCGGGGGTCACCGGTATTGTATCGGGAACACCGGAAGGGTCCCGGGGGTCCACCGGGTGGGGCCACCTATCCCGGAGGGCCCCGTGGGCTGAAGTGGGGAGGGGACCAGCCCCTAGTGGGCTGGTGCTCCCCCCTTGGGCCCCCCTGCGCCTAGGGTTGGAAACCCTAGGGTGGTGGGGGGGCGCCTCCACTTGCCTTGGGAGGCACTCCACCCCCCTTGGCCGCCGCCCCTTGGGAGATCCCATCTCCAGGGCCGGCGCCACCCAGGTGGCCTATATAAAGGAGGGTGAGGGGAGGTCAGCCGCACACTAAAGTCTTGGCGCCTCCCTCCCCCCTTGCTACACCTCCTCCTCCCGTAGTCGCTTGGCGAAGCCCTGCCGGAACTCTGCTGCATCCACCACCACACCGTCGTGCTGCTGGATCTTCATCAACCTCTCCTTCCCCCTTTCTGGATCAAGAAGGAGGAGACGTCACGCTGACCGTACGTGTGTTGAATGCGGAGGTGCCGTCCGTTCGGCGCTAGGATCTCCGGTGATTTACATCACGACGAGTACGACTCCCTCAACCCCGTTCTCTTGAACACTTCCGCTCACGATCTACAAGGGTATGTAGATGCACTCCCCTCTCTCGTTGCTAGATGAACTCATAGATGGATGTTGGTGACGTAGATTTTTTTTATTTTATGCAACGTTCCCCAACAGTGGCATCATGAGCTAGGTCTATGCGTAGTTCTCTATTGCACGAGTAGAACACAAATCTGTTGTGGGCGTAGATGTTGTCAACTTTCTTGCCGCTACTAGTCTTATTTTGCTTCAGCGGTATTGTGGGATGAAGCGGCCCGGACCGACCTTACACGTACGCTTACGTGAGACAGGTTCCACCGACTGACATGCACTAGTTGCATAAGGTGGCTAGCGGGTGTCTGTCTCTCCCACTTTAGTTGGAACGGATTCGATGAAAAGGGCCCTTATGAAGGGTAAATAGAAGTTGACAAATCATGTTGTGGTTATTCGTAGGTAAGAAAACGTTCTTGCTAGAACCCTATTGCAGCCACGTAAAAGATGCAACAACAATTAGAGGACGTCTAACTTGTTTTTGCAGCAATTGCTTTGTGATGTGATATGGCCAAAAGTTGTGATGAATGATGAATGATATATTGTGATGTATGAGATCATGTTCTTGTAATAAGAATCACGACTTGCATGTCGATGAGTATGACAACCGGCAGGAGCCATAGGAGTTGTCTTAATTATTGTATGACCTGCGTGTCAATGATTTAACGCCATGTAATTACTTTACTTTATTGCTAAACCGTTAGCCATAGTAGTAGAAGTAATAGTTGGCGAGCAATTTCATGGAGACACGATGATGGAGATCATGATGATGGAGATCATGGTGTCATGGCGGTGACGAAGATGATCATGGAGCCCCAAAGATGGAGATAAAAGGAGCTATATGATATTGGCCATATCATGTCACTACTATATAATTGCATGTGATGTTTATTATGTTTATGCATCTTGTTTACTTAGAGCGACGGTAGTAAATAAGATGATCCCTGATAAAAATTTCAAGAAAGTGTTCTCCCTAACTGTGCACCGTTGCTAAAGTTCGTCATTTCGAAGCACCACGTGATGATCGGGTGTGATAGATTCCTACGTTCACATACAACGGGTGTAAGACAGATTTACACATGCAAAACACTTAGGTTAACTTGACGAGCCTAGCATGTACAGACATGGCCTTGGAACACAGAGACCGAAAGGTCGAATATGAGTCATATGGAAGATACGGTCAACATGGAGATGTTCACCGATGATGACTAGTCCGTCTCACGTGATGATCAGACACGGCCTAGTCGACTTGGATCATGTAACACTTAGATGACTAGAGGGATGTCAAATCTGAGTGGGAGTTCATTAAATAATTTGATTAGATGAACTTAATTATCATGAACTTAGTCTAAAACCTTTGCAAATATGTCTTGTAGATCAAATGGCCAACGCTCATGTCAACATGAACTTCAACGCGTTCCTAGAGAAAACCAAGCTGAAAGATGATGGCAGCAACTATACGGACTGGGTCCGGAACCTGAGGATCATCCTCATAGCTGCCAAGAAAGCATATGTCCTAGAAGGACCGCTAGGTGAAGCACCCATCCCAGAGAACCAAGACGTTATGAACGCTTAGCAGTCATGTGCTGATGATTGCTCCCTCGTTCAGTGCGGCATGCTTTACACCTTAGAACCGGGGCTCCAAAAGCGTTTTGAGCAACACGGAGCATATGAGATGTTCGAGAAGCTGAAAATGGTTTTCCAAGATCATGCCCGGGTCGAGAGATATGAAGTCTCCGACAAGTTCTACAGTTGTAAGGTGGAGGAAAATAGTTCTGTCAGTGAGCACATACTCAAAATGTCTGGGTTGCACAACCGCTTGTCCCAGCTGGACATTAACCTCCCGGACGAGGCAGTCATTGACAGAATCCTTCAGTCACTCCCACCGAGCTACAAGAGCTTTGTGATGAACTACAATATGCAGGGGATGGTGAAAACTATTCTTGAAGTATTTTCAATGCTGAAGTCAGTAGAGGTAGAAATCAAGAAGGAACATCAAGTGTTGATGGTCAATAAAACCACTAAGTTCAAGAAGGGCAAGGGTAAGAAGAACTTCAAGAAGGATGGCAAGGATGTTGCCGCACCCGGTAAGCCAGTTGCCGGGAAGAAGTCAAAGAATGGACCCAAGCCTGAGACTGCGTGCTTTTATTGCAAAGGGAAGGGTCACTGGAAGCGGAACTGCCCCAAATACTTAACGGACAAGAAGGCCGGCAACACTAAAGGTATATTTGATATACATGTAATTGATGTGTACCTTACTAGTACTCGTAGTAACTCCTGGGTATTTGATACCGGTGCCGTTGCTCATATTTGTAACTCATAGCAGGAGCTGCGGAATAAGCGGAGACTGGCGAAGGACGAGGTGACGATGTGCGTCGGGAATGGTTCCAAGGTCAATGTGATCGCCGTCGGCACGCTGCCTCTACATTTACCCACGGGATTAGTTTTAAACCTCAATAATTGTTATTTAGTGCCAAGTTTGAGCATGAACATTGTATCTGGATCTCGTTTAATACGAGATGGCTACTCATTTAAATCCGAGAATAATGGTTGTTCTATTTATATGAGAGGTATGTTTTATGGTCATGCCCCGATGGTCAATGGTTTATTCTTAAGGAATCTCGAACATAATGTTACACATATTCATAGTGTGAATACCAAAAGATGTAAAGTTGATGACGATAGTCCCACATACTTGTGGCACTGCCACCTTGGTCACATTAGTGTCAAGCGCATGAAGAAGCTCCATGCTGATGGACTTTTAGAGTCTCTCGATTATGAATCATTTGACACATGCGAACCGTGCCTCATGGGCAAAATGACCAAGACTTTGTTTTTCGGAACAATGGAGCGAGCAACCAACTTATTGGAGATCATACATATTGATGTGTGTGGTCCAATGAGCGTTGAGGCTCGTGGAGGATATCGTTATGTTCTCACTCTCACTGATGACTTGAGTAGATATGGGTATGTCTACTTGATGAAACGCAAGTCTGAGACCTTTGAAAAGTTCAAGGAATTTCAGAATGAAGTAGAGAATCAACGTGACCGAAAGATAAAATTCTTACGATCGGATCGTGGAGGAGAATATTTAAGTAACGAATTTGGTACGCACTTAAGGAAATGTGGAATCGTTTCACAACTCACGCCGCCTGGAACACCTCAGTGTAACGGTGTGTCCGAACGTCGTAATCGCACTCTATTGGATATGGTGCGATCTATGATGTCTCTTACCGATTTACTGCTATCATTTTGGGGATACGCTCTAGAGACAGCTACATTCACTTTAAATAGGGCTCCGTCTAAATCCGTTGAGATGACACCGTATGAATTATGGTTTGGGAAGAAACCTAAGCTGTCGTTTCTAAAAGTTTGGGGATGCGATGCTTATGTCAAGAAACTTCAACCTGAAAAGCTCGAACCCAAGTCGGAAAAATGCGTCTTCATAGGATACCCTAAGGAAACCATTGGGTATACCTTCTACTTAAGATCAGAAGGCAAGATCTTTGTTGCCAAGAATGGATCCTTTCTGGAAAAAGAGTTTCTCTTGAAAGAAGTAAGTGTGAGGAAAGTAGAACTCGATGAAGTACTACCTCTTGAACCGGAAAGTAGTGCAGCTCAGGAAAATGTTCCTGTGGTGCCTGCACCGACTAGAGAGGAAATTAATGATGATGATCAAGGTACTTCAGATCAAGTTGCTACTGAACTTCGTAGGTCCACGAGGACACGTTCCACACGAGACTGGTATGGCAACCCTGTCCTGGAAATCATGTTGTTAGACAACGGTGAACCTTCGAACTATGAAGAAGCAATGGCGGGCCCAGATTCCAACAAATGGCTTGAAGCCATGCAATCCGAGATAGGATCCATGTATGAAAATGAAGTATGGACTTTGACATACTTGCCCGATGATCGGCGAGCGATAGAAAACAAATGGATCTTTAAGAAGAAGACGGATGCGGATGGTAATGTTACCATCTATAAAGCTCGACTTGTCGCTAAGGGTTATCGACAAGTTCAAGGGGTTGACTACGATGAAACATTCTCTCCCGTAGCGAAGCGGAAGTCCGTCCGAATTATGTTAGCAATTGCGGCATACTATGATTATGAGATATGGCAGATGGACGTCAAAACGGCATTCCTTAACGGACATCTTAAGGAAGAACTGTATATGATGCAGCCGGAAGGTTTTGCCGATCCTAAGAATGCTAACAAGGTATGCAAGCTCCAGCAATCCATTTATGGGCTGGTGCAAGCATCTTGGAGTTGGAACATTCGCTTTGATGAGATGATCAAAGCGTTTGGGTTTATGCAGACTTATGGAGAAGCCTGCGTTTACAAGAAAGTGAGTGGGAGCTCTGTAGCATTTCTCATATTATATGTAGATGACATACTTTTGATGGGAAATGATATAGAACTTTTGGACAGCATCAAGGCCTACTTGAATAAATGTTTTTCAATGAAGGACCTTGGAGAAGCTGCTTACATATTAGGCATCAAGATCTATAGGGATAGATCGAGACGCCTCACAGGTCTTTCGCAAAGCACATACCTTGATAAGATATTGAAGAAGTTCAATATGGATCAGTCCAAGAAAGGGTTCTTGCCTGTATTGCAAGGTGTGAGATTGAGCTCGGCTCAATGCCCGACCACGGCAGAAGATAAAGAAGAGATGAGTGTCATCCCCTATGCCTCAGCCATCGGATCTATTATGTATGCCATGCTGTGTACCAGACCTGATGTAAACCTTGTCGTAAGTTTGGTAGGAAGGTACCAAAGTAATCCCGGCAAGGAACACTGGACAACGGTCAAGAATATCTTGAAGTACCTGAAAAGGACACAGGACATGTTTCTCGTCTATGGAGGTGACGAAGAGCTCGTCGTAAAGGGTTACGTCGACGCTAGCTTCGACACATATCTGGATGACTCTAAGTCACAAACCGGATACGTGTATATGTTGAATCTTGGAGCAGTAAGCTGGTGCAGTTGTAAGAAGAGCATCGTGGCGGGATCTACATGTGAAGCGGAGTACATGGCAGCCTCGGAAGCAGCGCATGAAGCAATATGGATGAAGGAGTTCATCACCGACCTAGGAATCATACCCAATGCGTCGGGGCCAATCACTCTCTTCTGTGACAACACTGGAGCTATTGCCCTTGCCAAGGAGCCCAGGTTTCACAAGAAGACCAGACACATCAAGCATCGTTTCAACTCCATCCGTGAAAATGTTCAAGATGGAGACATAGATATTTGCAAAGTACATACGGATCTGAATGTCACAGATCCGTTGACTAAACCTCTTCTGCGAGCAAAACATGATCAACACCGGAACTCTATGGGTGTTCGATTCATCACAGTGTAACTAGATTATTGACTCTAGTGCAAGTGGGAGACTGTTGGAAATATGCCCTAGAGGCAATAATAAAAGGATTATTATTATATTTCCTTGTTCATGATAATTGTCTTTTATTCATTCTATAATTGTATTATCCGGAAATCGTAATACACTGTGAATACATAGACCACAATATGTCCCTAGTAAGCCTCTAGTTGACTAGCTCGTTGATCAACAGATAGTAATGGTTTCCTGACTATGGACATTAGATGTCATTGATAACAGGATCACATCATTAGGAGAATGATGTGATGGACAAGACCCAGTCCTAAGCATAGCACAAGATCGTGTAGTTCGTTTGCTAGAGCTTTTCCAATGTCAAGTATCTTTTCCTTAGACCATGAGATCGTGTAACTCCCGGATACCGTAGGAGTGCTTTGGCTGTACCAAACGTCACAACGTAACTAGGTGACTATAAAGGTGCACTACAGGTATCTCCAAAAGTGTTTGTTGGGTTGACACGGATCGAGACTGGGATTTGTCACTCCGTATGACGGAGAGGTATCTCTGGGCCCACTCGGTAATGCAACATCATAATGAGCTCAAAGTGACCAAGTGTCTGGTCACGGGATCATGCATTACGGTACAAGTAAAGTGACTTGCCGGTAACGAGACTGAACGAGGTATTGGGATACCGACGATCGAGTCTCGGGTAAGTAACGTACCGATTGACAAAGGGAATTGTATACGGGGTTGCTTGAATCCTCGACATCGTGGTTCATCCAATGAGATCATCGAGGAGCATGTGGGAGCCAACATGGGTATCCAGATCCCGCTGTTGGTTATTGACTGGAGAGCCGTCTCGGTCATGTCTACATGTCTCCCGAACCCGTAGGGTCTACACACTTAAGGTTCGGTGACGCTAGGGTTGTAGAGATATGAGTATGCAGCAAACCGAAAGTTGTTCGGAGTCCCGGATGAGATCCCGGACATCACGAGGAGTTCCGAAATGGTCCGGAGGTAAAAAATTATATATAGGAAGTGCAGTTTCGGCCATCGGGAGAGTTTCGGGGGTCACCGGTATTGTACCGGGACCACCGGAAGGGTCCCGGGGGTCCACCGGGTGGGGCCACCTATCCCGGAGGGCCCCGTGGGCTGAAGTGGGGAGGGGACCAGCCCCTAGTGGGCTGGTGCGCCCCCCTTGCCCCCCTGCGCCTAGGGTTGGAAACCCTAGGGTGGGGGGCGCCTCCACTTGCCTTGGGGGGCACTCCACCCCCCTTGGCCACCGCCCCTTCGGAGATCCCATCTCCAGGGCCGGCGCCCCCCAGGGGGCCTATATAAAGGAGGGGGAGGTGAGGGCAGCCGCACCCTGAAGTCTTGGCGCCTCCCTCCCCCCTTGCTACACCTCCTCCTCCCGTAATCGCTTGGCGAAGCCCTGCCGGAACTCTGCTGCATCCACCACCACGCCGTCGTGCTGCTGGATCTTCATCAACCTCTCCTTCCCCCTTGCTGGATCAAGAAGGAGGAGACATCACGCTGACCGTATGTGTGTTGAACGCGGAGGTGCCATCCGTTCGGTGCTAGGATCTCCGGTGATTTGGATCACGACGAGTACGACTCCCTCAACCCCGTTCTCTTGAACGCTTCCGCTCGCGATCTACAAGGGTATGTAGATGCACTCCCCTCTCTCGTTACTAGATGAACTCATAGATGGATCTTGGTGAACGTAGAATTTTTTTTATTTTATGCAACGTTCCCCAACACAACCACCCCTCCACCGTCTACTGTTCATCCAGCCCTCCACACCACGGGGTCCTGTTCAACCACCCCTCCATGGGCACCCCTCCACCATCTACTGTTCATCCAACCCTCCACACCATGGGGTCCTATTCATCCAGAGGCAACGCCACCGCTCACTGTTCATCCAAACCCCCCCGCAACGCTCACTGTTCATCCAATCGATCGGCTTCAGTTAGCAGTAGTAGCGAAGCAATCGCTCCATTGGGTTCAGTTAACAACCATTGATCGACCGCTCGGGTTCAGTAATGCGTAGCCTGCAGTGCAATCGCTCGGGTTCAGTTAGAACCCAACGCCTCGCTCGGGTTCAGTTAGAGCCAACGCCTCACACACACGCGCGTACGTGTACGAGAGAAACGCGCAGCGCTCGGTCCCCGACCTCCCACCGTAATCGGCAACTCCCCGAAATTTTCCTCCCCCTCGCTTCTACCATGGTTTTTTCTGTCATGGACGGCCCAAACAATGTCATGCAGCTGCGTATCCGGCCCGCCCAGGACGAAAAGCCCATTTTCTGTCATGATTTTTTGTCATAGAAGTAGGAGCCCACCACATCTATGATGATACCGGGTTTTGTCACAATTATCATCATAGAAGTGTCATATGTATGACAGAAAAAAATTCCGTTCAGCCCAAAATGTCACGGATGTGTCTTTTTTTTTTGTAGTGGTAGTGCCATAATAATAAGATAGATCTTGAAAACTCATCTCATATTCTCTACGTTCAGCAGCAAGTTTTCTTTGAGGCAAGCAAAAGTAATCAAAAGAGCTAAATTTAGAAGGACAAAAGTCCCCAAGATCAATCACAGGAGGAATGGGTTCCTCCTTTGGCCCTTCATAATGCACAACTAATTCATCATTATAAGCATTCTTTTGGCAAAATTTCATGAGCCTATACTCAAGAGAGTATCCTAGCTCATTATTTCGAAGAGCAAAATCATTATTAAGTTCGAAAATTCTATCAACTAGGACATTGGTAGGAACCTTTTTTCTAAGGTTTTCATTGAAAGCAACATAGTCCAAAGATTGAAAACGCCTAATTTCCTCTTGATCAAAGAGGATCGCCTCTATGGGAGGACGACCGGCATCCACCCTATAGTGCACAAAGATTTCTTTGGCCTCTCTTATTATAAATCTAAACTCATGACCAAAAAGATAGTAACATCGCGCTTAACAGAAGAATGCTCAATATTAGAAAATTCTAGGAAAATTCTTTGTATGCAAGGGTGCATATGCATAAATTGTCTTTCAAGCTCAATTACAAGCATAGCGACAGCATCCGCAAGACTACTAGTTCTGTGAAGAATAGAACCGCCCATAGAAGGTAAGGCACCGGCACAAGTAAAGAAATCTTGAATAACACCTTTTCCAATAATGTTACCACTACCGATTCGAAACTTTTTTGTATGCAAGATAGGGGGTTCTTCAGCAGGAGCTTCAGAATTTTCCATGTTATCATTATTGTCCATATCGACGATAATTTCCCCAACTTCAGACATAACGACAAACAAAAAGCGAGGGAGAAGAAAGAAAGCGAAAGGTTGGGAAAGAGAGGGCAAATAAAACGGCAAGGGTGAAGTGGGGGAGTGGAAAACGAGAGGCAAATGGAAAATAATGTAAATGCGAGGGAGATGAGTTTGTGATGGGTACTTGGTATGTCTTGACTTGAGCGAAGACCTCCCTGGCAACGGCGCCAGAAATCCTTCTTGCTACGTCTTGAGCTCGCGTTGGTTTTCCTTGAAGAGGAAAGGGTGATGCAGCAATAGTAGCGTAAGTATTTCCCTCAGTTTTTGAGAACCAAGGTATCAATCCAGTAGGAGGCTCCTCAAAAGTCCCACGCACCTACACAAACAAACAAAGAACTCGCAACCAACACAATAAAGGGGTTGTCAATCCCTTCACGGCCACTTGCAAAAGTGAGATCTGATAGAGATAGTATGATAAGATAAATATATTTTTTGGTATTTTATAATATAGATTGGAAAAGTAAAGATGGAGATAAAAGTAGATTGAAAGCTTATATGATAAAAGATAGACCCGGGGGCCATAGGTTTCACTAGTGGCTTCTCTCAAGATAGCATAAGTATTACGGTGGGTGAACAAATTACTGTCGAGCAGTTGATAGAAAAGCGAATAATTATGAGATTATCTAGGCATGATCATGTATATAGGCATCACGTCCGCGACAAGTAGACCTACTCCTGCCCGCATCTACTAATATTACTCCACACATCGACCGCTATCCAGCATGCATCTAGAGTATTAAGTTCATAAGAACAGAGTAACGCATTAAGAAAGATGACATGATGTAGAGGGATAAACTCATGCAATATGATATAAACCCCACCTTTTTATCCTTGATGGCAACAATACAATACGTGCCTTGCAACCCTTATTGTCACTGGGTAAGGACACCGCAAGATTGAACCCAAAGCTATGCACTTCTCCCATTGCAAGAAAGATCAATCTAGTAGGCCAAACCAAACTGATAATTCAAAGAGACTTGTAAAGATAACTCAATTATACATAAAAGAATTCAGAGAAGATTCAAAAATTTCTCATAGATAAACTTGATCAAAAACCCACAATTCATCGGATCTCGACAAACACACCGCAAAAAGAGTTACATCAAATAGATCTCCACAAGAGAGGGGGAGAACATGGTATTGAGATCCAAAAAGAGAGAAGAAGCCATCTAGCTAATAACTATCGACCCGAAGGTCTGTGGTAAACTACTCACAACTCATCGGAGGGGCTATGGTGTTGATGTAGAAGCCCTCCATGGTCGATTCCCTCTCCGGCGAGCGCTGACGAAGGCTCCAAGATGGGATCTCGCGGATATAGAAGGTTACAATGGTGGAAATTGATTTTCGTTGGCTCCCTGGATGTTTTCGGGGTACGTGGGTATATATAGGAGGAAGAAATAGGTCGGTGGCCGCCCGAGGGGCCCATGAGATAGGGGGGCGTGCCCTGTACGGGTGGGCGTGCCCTCCACCCTCGTGGCCGCCTCGGCTGCTTCTTGGCTTGCACTCCAAGTCCTCTAGATCACGTTTGTTCCAAAAATCACGCTCCCGAAGGTTTCATTCCATTTGGACTCCATTTGATATTCCTTTTCTTCGAAATACTGAAATAGGCAAAAAAACCAGCAATACGGGCTGGGCCTCCGGTTAGTAGGTTAGTCCCAAAAATGTTATAAATGTGTAAAGTAAAGCCCATAAACATCCAAAAAGGGTAATATAATAGCATGAAACAATCAAAAATTATAGATACGTTGGAGACGTATCACCCGGGAATGACAATCTCCACCGCGTTAAGAATTCCTGGATGCCGATCCGATATGACACAAAGTTCCCTTTGAGCGGGTAACACCTTCGTCCTCAAAAGACAGAAAAACCACTCCCAGTTGTCATTGTTCTCCACCTCAACCAAAGCAAATGCCAATGGCAACATCCGGTTATTGGCGTCACTTGCTATTGCAACCAACAAGGTGTCCTTGTATTGTCCAGTCAAGAATGTGCCATCAATGGCGATGACCGTCCTACAGTGTTCGAAAGCCCTCACGCATTGATCGAACGCCCAAAATGCATGGCCAAATACTCAGACTTTCCTTCCTTCATGAACCGTTGTTTGATGCCCATGAGGCTCGACCACATGAACCATGCCCGGGTTTGTCGCGGCCATGGCTAACAACAACCTAGGGATTCGGTTGTATGCTTCCTCCCAAGTCTTAAATGCGGCTTGCTTCGCCTTCCGTGCCTTGCCGTACTTCACCTTGTAATGAAAGATGGCTTTCACAAGGTCAATGACATGTTGGGCGCTCATTTTTGGAAGTGTGGATATTGAGTTGGAGAGCCTGTAAGCGATGAACTCGGACGTGAGTTGTCTGTGGTCTTGGGACACAATCTTGCCATCCACCCTTGTGCCTCGGCACATGTGAGTTGGCACACAACTCACTACGTGCCAAGTGGGACCTCCTTTCCATGGTCTTGCACGCACAATCCACAGACATATTTCATCTTCACATGTACATGCAACCGTGTAGCACACATTGATGTCCGAGTTCACCACCTTGTGTGGACGAGAATGCGTAACCGAGTAGTTGTCGAGCCACATCTTCAATTCCAAGAAGGTTTCGAACTTAGACCCTTTAGCAATCCGATTCTTGTCGTCTCCCAAATCATGGTGAGAGCTTGGCCTAACCCTAAGAGATATGCATTGGCCACCATCTACCATGGCTTCATCCGCGAGACTAACATCCTTGAACAATGTAGTCCGATGATCCCGACCGAACACCTTCTCGAAAGCTTCGACCTCCTTCACCGTGAACCCCTCCGCATCAACTTGTTCGTCGGGACCATCGTCATCCGAGTCCGATGCATATGCACGGGAAAAAGGGATGGAATGGTCCATTTTCTCTTGCAAATGATATTTGTCGAGATCACCCACATTGTTATCATGGAGATCAACTTCATTGTCATCGTCCGCATACTCATCATTCTCCTCTTGCAAAGCTTCATCTTGGTTGTTTGTAAACAGGCTCAATGTTGGCCTCACTTCTTGGGTCAAAAGAGGTTCAACAATTTCATCTCGCTTCAAGGGTGGGGGGCTACTAGCAACCAAAGGGGAGGGGTTCTGGTTCAAGTCCAAATGTAAACTTGAATCAACCTTCTTTGTTGCAAATAACTCAAGAGCCTTGTCTAGTGATTCGGCCACCGTTTCCTTGTATGCAACCCAACGTTGCTCCGAGTTGACACACATTGTCTTCCAACGGATGTGCATTCCACAACCTACATTATGCCTTCCCTCCAACTCAATGATATCACTTGGGTCCATCCAATTCAAATCTTTTCTCACTTGTTGCAAGAGCTCTGCATAGCTAGGACTACTATCAACACCATGTCAAGCTCATTCGGGTCCGGTTCAATACTGCCTTTCAAGAAGGTGTCTTTGTCCCCATGATGAACAAACACACATGTTCTTCTCATCCCTATAAGCATTCAAACAACACAACGTAACATTGCTTCCATGAGTACTAATCCAAGGATTAACACGGAATAAAAACCCTAAAATATATATCAAACAACAACCCTAACCCTAACCATAACCATAACCCTAGCCCTAAACCTAACCCTAGCACCAACATAAGAACACCCATAAGAATAACCCTAACATACTAACAAGCCTAATCATAGGAAATTGGCAAACAAACATCTCACATCTCCATGCAAATCTCTAGATCCAAACAAAAATAGGATTTCCCCAAACTAGCAACAAATGAGCAAATTGATAACATTACTTGGATCAAAACAAGGGGATCGGAGAAGATTACCTTGAGGGAGGGTTTGACTTCAAAATCCATGGACAAATTCTTCAAATTTGCAAGATTTGGGAGAGGATTTGAGAGGGGGAGAGAGTGGGAGAGGGGGCAAAGCTCGGGTTGGGGTGTGTGGGGTGGGGGGAGTGGGGGAGGGGGCCCCAGCCGAGTGGCTGGATAAGTCATAGCGCCCGAGCGCCAGACGCTGCACTTTAAATGTGTGGCGCCTAGCTTGGAGGCGCTGCACTGCTGGGTGCAGGCCCCGGGGCTGCCACGGTGGACTGGCGTGCAACGCCCCAGAGGTAGGCGCTGCACCGTAGGGTGTGGCACATGCACGGTGGGCGCTACACAAAAAGGTCATCCGCGTGAAATAGTTTCACGGGCAGTTCATTCTGTGAATTGATTTCGTCCCGAGGTCAAAATTGTCAAATTTGCCCTCTCTCTTCAACCCTAACGCCAACTCAAACGCGCCGACGTAAAAGGACGCAGATTTGGTCCGTTCATTTTGGTTGGCTGTAGGGGCGGTGTCCGTGAAAATCCGCATCTAAGCCCGGGCTTAGATGCTCCAGCTCAGAAAACAATTCAAAACAAATACTAGAAAAATTTAAAAAATTCTATTTTTTTGTGTGGTAGATAATTTGATGCGTAAGGTCCGCTCCGAATTTTAACTCATTTGGATATCTGAGCAGCTCTCGGCAAAAAAGACAAATCGGGTCAAAATAGTTCGTGAACAATAAACTTTTTTACAAACTCCGATTTTGTCTATTTTGCAGAGAGCTGCTCAAATGTCCAAACGAATTGAAATTTGCAGTGAACCTGACGCATCAAATTATCTACCACACCAAAAAATTTGGAATTTTTTGAATTTTTCTAGTATTTATTTTGATTTTTTTCGTCGGAGCGGGTGCAGCTGAGCCCGGAGCCAAATTGGCCTTCTCTATTTTTTTTTTCTGATCCGCCTAGCCAGATTTTAGTCAAATTTTCATAATTTAGACATTCTATGCATATAAATACAAATCTCTACTAATGGATGAGTTGGTTGAATAGTATCCACGATTTATTTTCGTCCCACCACTTTGGTCCAATTTTTTCCCTCCCACTCCCCCACCCCACCCCGCAGGTAGAAAAAAAGCACCCCGCAAAAAAGACACTCCCATCGGTCCCCTTCCTATCGATCCCTTCGCCGCTGCCCTAGCACTCGCATCAAGCGCCCTCGATCCCTGCGCTACCTCCCTTCGCCGCCGCCGCCATAGATCCCTTCGCCGCTTCAGGAGCCACCGCCGATCCCCTTCAGGAGCCACGGGCATCTTCTCTCTCGGGACGCCGCTCTGACACGATCCGGCAAGGAGGCAGGCCTCCGTGTGCGGCAACGAGGGCGGCGGGCGACGGGCGACGGCCGTCCCTCTCCCTCCCTCCCGTCCTCCACTCCGCCTCCGACCCTCTCGGCCTCTCCTCCGCCAGTCTGCCTCCAGCCTTCAGCTCCCACCCGCAGGCGCCCTCCACAGCTCCAAGGCTGACGGCTCCAGTGCTCCACTTTCGGCAGTCCGGCACTGCCTCCGTCGCTGCAGTGGACTGCGTCGCCGTCGGACTCCACCTCCGCCAAGTCTGCATGACTGCATTGATCCAGCCATCCCCCATCCTAGGGGCGTGTTTGGTTCCCTGGGCAGTTTTAGGCTGCATCGCATGAAGGATGCTGGGTGAGTGTAGCCTAGTTGGACTGATGCAAGGATGAGCCTAGATGGTGTTTGGTGAACTTTGCATGATATGGATGTATGAGGTGAACTCCAGATGGCGTAGATGGTGCTTGACGAGGCCGGCGACAACGCTTGGACAAAATTGTGGAGGCCCAGGGCAGTCAAGAACTGCGACACTTGAAGAGGCTAGCGGCAGAGCTTGGACAAGGGCAGCGCCGGCGCTTGGAGATGGCGTGGCAGTGGCTCCATATGGCGAGACCGGCCTGCGGCGGCGCGAGGCGGCAAGATCCGGCGGCGCTGCATGGTCGAGGGCGGCGACGCTGTTTGGTCGAGGATGGAGGCGGCGAATCTTGGTCGAGCACGGCAGCGGAGCTTGGTCGAGCACGGCGGCGGAGCTTGGCGGGGGATGAACGAGGACGGCGGTGGCGCTAGGTCTAGGCGGCGGAGCTGGACAGAAGGAGGGGATAAGAAGGGAACGAGCGAGGCAGCAAGCCTGCACGCGAGCTACGCAGGAAACTTGCATTTCCCTCAGCCTGGCTGAGAGGCCTAATTTTGCATCCACCGGGCCAGGCTCAAAAGCCCATGCAGTATACCAAACAAGCGATTTTTGCATGGTGGGTGCGAGCCACATGCAATGCAGCGAACCAAACACCCCCCTACTGATCTACAGGCACCAGCCATCCCCTCTGTTTTTAAACAAATCTGAATCCTTTTTTTGTAAATTGCCACTGTCACTGATTTCTAGAAGGAGTAGAACTATGTACGTGAGATTAGATTTGGCACCAGCTTCTAACTCGGTGTATTACTAATAGAATTTGTTCACGGGATCACATTCTGAGCATGAGCGTGCCGTGCTTTTCCTCTGTTTCCAGCGTTGCCAGATTACATGTGGTCCTCCTATATTAACACGGTAGCTTCGGCAACGCGACATATATGTGGCATCTCTGCTCACTTGAAATGGTAGTACATCTATATATTTTGGCAGGCATCTATTTTGCATGCTCGATTAAAAATGAGTGTTGAATATACATTGTATGCCGTGGAAGGAGCCGGCGCTGGGGCTGCGCGCTCCTGGACGGGGACGATGGCCTGGACATGCTCCTGTTAAAGTGACACTCCATGGTATGTTTGCTTTGAGAAATTTCTTCATATTTTTCTTTTTCTACAATGTAGAGCACAATTTAGACATGTTTCCTTTCTTGAATTGACCTATTCCTGAAACTTTATATTGATATGGTCTTGGTGGTCTCTGGTTTTGGTAATTAATCTGAAGGTCTATATTTCTGGTTTTAGTTACTTATGTGTGTATAGATGCCCATCTTTTCTGAATGGATCATACGTGTTGTTCCCTGCACCCACGTTTTGGTAATTCCCAGTTTTCACAATTTGTTGTTCTTGCAGGCATGATGTTATATCAATGAAAATCTTGTTAGGTAAAATGATGGACCTGAATTGATCAGACAGACATATACTGCATCAATGGAAACAAGGGATGTTTTGTCAATCTGATCTTAGCTCTACAGATCTCAGGGTTCTACAGCGACGCAAACTAGCAGCGACACCTTTCTCTACTATGCTTCTATCTGTTGTGTGGATCAATTCAGAATGTTGATCGTTATGGGTCGATAAAAAAGTGTTTAGAATCTGATGTGTGATGACCGGATGGTAAAAAAAGTGACGGTGTGTGACGATCGGATGATCGGACGTCTTCTTCTTCAAGCTCCCGGCATGCCGTACTCTCCATCTCTTGTCTCTTTCGCACGACGGGGCGGAGGGAGTTGATGGAGGACCGCAGCATCGGTGACCCAGGTATCTTCTTCTACCGGTACGCAACAGCCATGTGCCACCACCGAGCTCTTCATTGGCATCCTCCTGGGACACCACCATGTAGCACCAAGTTTAAAAAAGCCCCCTGTTGTTGGTCCCTTTCAATTGAAATATTCCTTTTACATGCTCAGGTCATAAGTTTGTGATCTGCAAGGTTTATATGAAAAACGATTTCCAATTATGATAAGTTGTAGCTTATTGATCCCAACTGTTAGACCATGTATGCTCACTGATTTTCCCATCTGAATGTCTGTACAGTGAAACAAACGTAGCAGTTGCATGTCATCTGCTTGCCGAGTTGCATCATTAGCCTGAGCAGATAGCAATCTTGCATATTGTTTGCCCCAATAATATTTCTCATTTTTGCTGATGCATCTTTTGCCCCCATTGGAGTTATGGTTATCTTCTTACATGGTTGACATGTCAATTTTGTAAACAAGGAACCGGTCATAATCAACAATCCCGATTAGCTTATGCCCGTTGCCTTGTATCAATTTTGAGTCTTAGTTTGTTCACCGTCATCAATAAGTGGGACCTTTCATTTCTTCACAAATGTTGGCCAACCCACATGTCAATTTTGTAAACAAGGAACCGGTCATAATCAACAATCCCGATTAGCTTATGCCCGTTGCCTTGTATCAATTTTGAGTCTTAGTTTGTTCACCGTCATCAATAAGTGGGACCTTTCATTTCTTCACAAATGTTGGCCAACCCACCAAATCGTTCAACTCATCAACTCACAAAATGCACGACCATCAAGAGAGCTAGCACATGCTATTTAACTAAAGAAAAGTTACTCTGTAATGTGACTAGAAATTATATGACAGAGGGAAGTTTGCAAATCACTAGCTCTGAAAGCATAAAATATATTTCAATTTCTAGGCCGCTACATAATTTTGAAACATGAGCTTTTTATAAACTGTGTGTTTGACATAGCTTGCTGTTATTGTCATACTGAAATAGCGAGTATATGTTGCTTTTTGTTTCGGAAAGTGAAAAAAACAAGATGTCGTTTGTATGCCAGGAATGGCATATGTGAACGACTCGGGTGGCAGTGTTTAGAGCAGGGCTAGGGGGCATTTTTTATAAACTGCCACGGCAGTTCTTTAATTTTAGTGCAATTTTTTGAGAAACCGCCATCCACAGGATCTTGATTGTGTGGTTCTGGATGTGTTCACTTAGACCTCATCCCCAGCGAACGTTCGCCGGGTATTGTTCAACATGGCTCTTGATAATTTAATGATTCAATCAAATTTCATTGCAAAGTATACTGGACCAGGCTTTCCTTCTTTCTAATGCGGTGTTAGTTGGCATTAAGTTGTGAAATCCAAATCCATACATTTACAATTCTTGTTGTTCTAATTACACAAGTATTTTCTCATATATTTTTTGTTAACTAATGTTCACACAGAACACCATCTCAGTAACCAGACCTGATATAGTAGTTAGTTTTGGCATTAGACACAACAACTTTGACATTTATAATTTCCTCATATTTTTAGTAGGACAATAAACTTGTCTAGCATTTCATTATGAGTTGCATGCTCTGAAAACAAATGTATCTACCCCCTAAATGATTAAACGCGTGGTTTCTGAATTATGCATGATGACATGCAT
Organism: Triticum dicoccoides; assembly: GCF_002162155.2. Taxonomy (NCBI): domain Eukaryota; kingdom Viridiplantae; phylum Streptophyta; class Magnoliopsida; order Poales; family Poaceae; genus Triticum; species Triticum dicoccoides. The sequence goes on along the minus strand of NC_041391.1, from coordinate 186,483,941 downwards.
TGGCAATCATTATTGAACGGTATTCCTTTTCACTGAAATAAGAACCATGTAATGCTTACGATTTAATATGGTCATCTAGACAACTAAACGGGTTAATGTTATGCTTAGTGTCTGTTGGCATATGTAATGTGGGGAAGGAAACCAGTGTCTTTTGATAGGGATTTCTGGAGGTAACATGCCTCTGTTCGTATGTACTTCAACCCAGACATCAACGCAACAAATAACTTGATTATAAGGTACATTCATGATTACCTATGGCGGGCTATTTTTTGATCTTGACTAACACAAAGGGTATAATGTGTAGTTTCAGGGAGCCCCGACGCTTTCCCATAGAATTTTGTTCAGATATAAATTTGTCTGTTACCAACAATAGATTGAATTATAATTATAATATGCAGGAACAAATGTCATGTGAAGCAAATAATTTCCTTAGAAAAAAGTAAGCTCCGTTTGCATCATTAATTAGCTTCCTGAGTTATTTAGCTTGACAAGAGAAATGGACTTGTTTTTCTATACCCTAATTGAACAGTAAGAGTCTCTCCTACTTTCATTGCTAAGAAAACAAATAAACCTAGATACGGACATGCATCTCAATCTCTTGTTTTGAAGTTAAACTGTTTGTAGATACTTTTTGATGTACCTTTTGAACCCATAAACTTAATGTTGTGCTTGTAGTGTTGGTTTCGGGTTTAGAATCAATTTAATATGTGGATTGATATCCCACCAACCACAAACCGGAATTTCTTCTTTGATATTCTACCGGTTTAGAAAATGTACATTCTGGTTGAGGATTTCCATCGAGAGTGAATGTATAATCCATCCAACCAACCCAGGATGTTTACCAGCACCATCACAATGATCTTTCTCAGCCTGCTCGGCCCAATCGGTCTTCTAATATTCATATCATGGTAGGCATGCTCTGCAAAAATGCAGCAACAACATTTTTTTGTCATGTATGTTGAACTGTTAGCATACTGGCTCTCCTTTGCTTCGACTTTACTTAGGATATTCACTCCAAGGAGAGGAAAATCGCATACAGTTTTCCGCATTTACCCTATTGAATTAATTGCCTAACTGTTTAATGATTTTTTAGGAGGGTCAAGAAAAAGACACAAAAGCATAGCTTGCTCCTAGATTCCAGTTTATGCAGCCACCATTGATAAGCATGGGGCTGAGCAAATGAGTATCAAAAGGAAGTCAAGGAAACTTCGTCCTCTGGACTGCTTGTGATGTAGTTCTCCAGCAGCTTCAGCAAGGTAGAAATTGATCAATTTCGCAAACTGGGATAACACCCACTATTTTAACTTACTGTGAATTGGCAGTTCCTATAATGGCATGGATAATTGGGACGATGCCATAGTTTCCTAATTACTATGATAATTTACCAGATGAGGAGGTGGGAGAGGCGCCGTCCAAGGAGTTCATGGGGAGGAGGGCAACAAGGCTGGGGAGCGGAGGTGGAGGTTGACGGGGAAGAGAATGATCAAGCATGTAAATCTAGAGCACAAGCTCATGATTTATCAAGGGAGTGGCGCTGCCGCTGGAGTAGAAAATCATATCTCATATTAAGGTGTTTTTGTCTTTTGTTTTGTACAAATTTGGTGCAGGCAAAATTTTGATGATATATACACTACTGCAGGATGCTGCTAACGCGGCACTATGATCAGAGACCCTTCGACGAAGCTGTGTGCGATGCAATAATCGCAAATGGTGGTGTAAAAGAACCGTCAAAAAAGGTGCAAAGCGTTTGCGATGGCGGAGCCATCAAACACGATTCAGATTTTAGTTGCGCGAGCGATCCAGGGCATACGGTTGGGCAGCCCGATGAAGGCGTTGTAACATCCCAAAATTCTAAATTTTTGAATGTTATATTAAATAAATAGTTTTGATTGTTTGTTTGATTGTGGTGTGGTTGCTTCTGTGAAATTGAGTGGAATTTGAAACTTTTGAAAGTTGAACGAGAGGGAATAGAATGACTTTCCTAAACTTTCATCTTTGCATTTTGATCTTCATGAATTGAAATGCATTTTATCACAAAACCCTAGAGTGAATATGATATGACTTCTTTCATTTAAATAAATGAAAAGGGTTTTTGAAAAGATTTGAATTCCATTTGGAAAAAATTTAAATTCGGAAACTTTATGCAACTCAATGAGTTTCATGAGAGAAGATAAAATGACTTCTTCAAATCCTAATAAGGAGAGTTGGAAGTTTAAAGGAATCAAAATGAAAGTCCCTTTGAAGGTATTTTGAAACCTACTATCAATTTTGAGTTATTTGTCTTTTAATCAAATTATTTTCTCCAAATAAACGAATAAATGGAAATAAGGGTAAATGAATCCCTTCAATGAAAAATTAGGAGAAAACAAATTTGACATAATTTTGGTATTTAAAAAATGATTTTATTGGGTTTTAATGCAACGGTAGCATTGGTTGCTTTATTTAAGTTCCTGATGATTTTAGTTGCCTATGAAAATATGTTCATCATTTAGGATTTATTTTTTTGAAGATTTTTATATACTATATGTCTATATGATATTTTTATTTTGTTCCTACTACATTTGTTTCTCTCTCTCTCTGTCTTTATTTAGAAGAAAAAGGGGTTGTTCTGTTTCTTATCTTTAACTGGCCGAAGCCCACTAGCACCGTGGCCCATCTCCTTGCTCTCTCTCTCTCTGTGCAGCCCAACAACGCACTGCCAGCGCCGAACCCCTTTCTGATCGATCGCCCGCTCCCTCACTTGCTCACCTCTGTCACTCACAGCGGGCCCCACACTCATCTTCCTCCTCTGCACGCAACGAAGGAGTCCCACTCGCACGTCTCGCCAGCCGCCGCGGATTTCATGCGATTCACGACAAATTCTTGCCCCTCGCGCATTCCCACCTCCCTATAAATATCCCTCTCCTTCTCATCCGATTTTCGCAAAAATCATGAGGAAAAGAATTCTATGAGACCAGGTCTCACGAGTTAGCAGGTGAGATCCATCCTGATGGATGACACATGGCATTCACAAATCACAAAACATCTACCTCACCCCCACTTGAAATCAGGGGGAGAGATATTAGATGCTTTGTGATTTGTGAATACCACATGTCATCCATCAGGGCGGGTCTCACCTGCTAACCGTGAGACCTGGTCTCATATAATTTTTTTCCAAATCATGATCTCCAGAGGCTGTTTCATGCGGATTCGATCTCGCTGGAGTTCCAACTCGTGAAGCTCATATTGTCGGTCATTTCGCCGCTCCCGGAGGTCCCGAGCTCCTCCGTTCCTTTGATTCCTTGCTATATCTCAATTCCGCATCCCCCTGAACCTTTTTCTCTCGTAGATCGACACTGGATCGAGCTGCTAGACGGCCACCGGATCTCGCCGGCGCCGCCGCTGCTCCAGCCGTTCGCCACCATCTCCACAGGCCGCCCCCGAAGCTCACGAGGTTACCCCCGAGCTCGCCACCCTGCGCTGTGCCCCGTCTGATGCTCCCCGGAGCCCGGCAGCCACCAGGACGAGCTCCACGACCACAACGGAGCCGCCAGAGCCCCGGAGCACTGCCATCTCTCTTTGCTCGACCCTGATGCCCTCGAGCCTCGAAGCCAGCACAATCTGGGCGCCCTCGTCGCGCTCGTCTTCTCCGACACCTCCGCTATGCCCGAGGACCACTGCAACCGCCGCTCCGTCGACGTCCGACGCCAAGCCGTCGCTGCCGGCCGCCTTGACCCACTGTAAGCCGCCGCCCCCTCTCACCCTGTTAAATCTTAGATCAACATCCCAAATTAGATCCACGAGCAGTTAGGTTTTATATGGTTTAGGTCGGTTTATTTATGGGTTATTCGGTTTAGATCGAACCGGTACGTCCGGTTTTCTGTTTTAGTCGCACACTCACGTTTTTATTAAAAATCGGCCGAGCGCCGTTTAGTTTCAGATCGCCCACCTCCCTGGCCCAATAGCAGTAGGCCACGTAGCTAACGCCCGTTTTATTATTTTTGTTTCTATTTTTTTTAAATAAAAAAGTTTCAATCTTAGATATTCAATATCTTTTATGTTTTAGATCCAAATTGGGTGATTCTTTTTGCATTGTGTCACAAATTTGTTGAAGTTTTGTGTACTTAGTTTTCAAATTCATGTAGTTTAAATTTGAATTATTTCAAATATGCTTCAAATACTGTTTTGGCTCTAGTTTGAATTCTAGAATATATTTTTGATTGATTCTTTTTGCTGCGGTTTTGTTATTGTTTTGCCTATCGAGTAGCATATAGTGATTTATTTTTAGTTTATTTTAAATTAGGTTTATTGCAGAAACAATACTGTTTTGCTTATGTAGTTCTTGTAGTCATAATTAGTGTTTTTAATTGTTTTCTTGTTAATTCTTTTTGTAACTTTTTACATGTTGTTATATGTTTCTGTTATACTACAGTAGATAAAATTTTGTAGTTATTTATTAGTGTTTAGCTACTTTTTTTGTGTTTTCTTGTTTAGTTCATAGTGATAGTTGATAAAAATAGTTTTATTAGTTTTAAAAGTAATTCTTTTTGACACTTCAATATATGTTACTGATTATGTTACTTAGGAGTAAATTAGTTTCATAATTATTTTATTACTGTTTACTTTTCTCTTAGTGCTTTGCTAGTATTATAGTTGTTCTAGTGTTTACTAGATAGTTATAATAGTTTATACTAGTTCTTTTTGCTACGAAATAATTTAGTAAATTGTTTTTCTGTTGTTTTATTAGAATTATATTTTCCTTGCTGTAGAAAAGTGATTAGAGTAATTTAGTTTTGTTATGAGATTATTGGCTGTTATTGTGTGAGTTGGTTTTCCCCTTGTTTTCTTGAAGTTCTCTTTGGAATTTTATTTGGTTTTCTTTGATTTCATTATGGATTTATTTATTGTTTTTTGATTGTTATTTTGATTGCTGGTATTGTTTGCTAGAATGATTTCTTATATGAATGCAATGTTTGACTATATAGATTTTTCTTCGGAGAGTGACGAATAGTACTATCAAGATTATTTCAAGAGCGTTATTATCTTCATCAAGTTATACCAGGCAAGTTCACTTTGACCTTGTTATCCATACCTATGTTTTTATTGCATCCAGTTTCACCATTCATAATCACTTCAGTAGTTATATTGACTTCTTGTAGTTGAGTAGAATACATGAGGTAGGAACCCATCTCCCTGTTATCAAGCCCGAGATGTATATAGTTTTAATGCTACGCTATTGTAGACAGGGTTTGGTATGAGTGCTCGGGAGTGGTGTGAAGAAGGAATCTATGTCAATGATGACAACTCCATGATGGCATCTGCAAGGACCGCATCTTCAAGACCTCAAGATTTCAAGACTCGAGACAAGAATTCAATATACCTCTGGGTGGAGAATGGTTAAGAAGGGTACAATGGTGCATCCAGTACTCAGTGATTCCGGAGAAGCGCCGTGATATCATGCGGAAAGCTCCACCCAGGCTCAAGGATACAGAAGAATACTTCATGCCTGGAAGCTTACCTGTGCAACCGTAAGTCACTATGGGCTCTGGCTTGGTTGACCTTAGTTGTGATTCTGGCTGGGATGGTGCTAGTAGATGTAGAACTACGGTAGGATTGGATGAGCACCGGACAGTGGTCAGAGGAACTCTTTGGAAGACCATGTTTTGGTTGTCTTGTTCTCAAACACCTTGAAGTGCGAGAACATAAAAAAGAGGGATCAAATCTTGCGGGTAAAGTGTACAAACCTTTGCAGAGGGTTAAAACCTAATCGATTAGCCGTGTCCCCAATTACGGACAACTTGAGCCTCTGGACTTGGATCTATCTCGGAACTCTCAACACCAGACTGATAATTTAATTGTGGACAACTTATGATGATTCGGGCAATGAGACATCGGTTGGCGGAACCATGTCACGATGGAAAACTCCATAGTACAGACTCCTGATATTCCTTTGATGTAGGGAAAATAAAACCAGCTTTTACGCAAAAAGAACTCAGATACAGAGCCACAAAGCCATGTTGCATATAGTATAGTTTATCATCTATTTTTCTTAAAGTGATCTTGCCGGTACATTCAATGTACTGACCTACATGGCTGCAATGTCTCATGTTGCAGATATTTTTCTTCCGATGAGTAAGAGTACGGTACAGGGCTACGGTCTACACTCAACTTGCCGATGGCGTTTATGGACTCCACCCCCGATTGTTTATTTTCATTGAGACTTACGAGGTATATATCAATTTTACGTTATTTATACATTTGATTGCACTTTGATATATACATTGATGTACTGTGTGTGCCAGCATACCGATCCAAGGATGACACAGATACACAGAGGCTTGACCGTTTGAGGTCGGGTCGCTACAAATATGGTATCAGAGCACATGTTGACTGTAGGACATGAGCCTAGAAATTGGAAAGCCCTAGGACAGGAAATCTCTAAAACATTATGTTCAAAAACATCCTTTACCTCTCATCTTTTCAGATTTTATCTAATAGTTCCTCTTAGCTCAAATAGTTATAATATACCCCGTTCCCTATTGACCACACGGAGGATCAACTCAATCTACTCTAAGAATGAAAAGATATCGGACAACTGATGACCTCTTCAAAGTAACAAGGATTTCACCATGCATTAGAAGAGTTGAAGCTGCAAGAGTTGAAGACTCCGAAGACTTGAAGAATTTGAAGAATCTGAAGAATTATTTTACCTTTAGAAGACCAAACCCCTGTTATATACTTATGTTAGATGCTACGATTTGTGAGCTGTCATTTGTTTGATTTTTTTTGACAGCCACAAAATAAAACTCGTTTCTTCAAAACTATTGTTTGTACCGCGTGTATCTCCCTCTATCTTTCGTATCTCATCCCAAAACCCTTGGACCCAATAGATGATGAATGAAGATGGAGTTGTATTTCCGGGATCAATGGCACCGCCGGAGGTAGCACAATGGATACGGAACATGGAATGTCACATGAAGGAGCACCATATTGAAGGAGAGTATACGGTTCCATACACCTTACGACGCATCACACAAGGTGCCTCAACATGGCGAGAGATACATCAAGCTATACAAGGATGGAATGGCGTAAATGCTTGGGAAGAATTCAAGACGATTCTACTAAGGTCTCGTTTTTATCCAGAAGGCCGGTGACAGTAAAATGAAGCAAACTTGTGCATGCAAGATATGTGGAGAAATAGGACACACCCAGGAGGAACACAAGGATGGATGCCCTCATTGTGAGGAGAATCACCCAGCCGAAGAGTGCCCGACTGGGCAAGTTACTTGTTTCTTGTGTGAAGGGACTACACACTACCCTGGTCAGTGTCACATTTACCCCAAGGTACAAGAAATTACCAAGCAGCAGAAAGAAGCCGTGAAAGAAACCCTTAGGGAAAATTCAGAAGAATCTGCGATGAAGGAAGTTATTGAAGACCCTGATGGTGAAGGCCTAAATAGGTTTTTCGCCCAAGCCTGCTATTCTTGTGGAGAAGAAAGACATTTTTCAGAGTATTGCATGAAGGAAAGCCAAGAGTATCTCAGAGACTTCCCGACAGCAGAAGTGAAGTTTGACCCTCGGGAAATAGAAGCTCTGATCATTACAGAGAAATCCAGGAAGAGAAAAGGAAGGCATCCCCAGAACAACTCAATTTCCGCAGAGAAGGACCTGAGTCATATCACTTGTTACAGGTGCAAGGATTTAGGTCATTACGCTAGTAAATGTCCCGAAAAGAAGCCTAGAATCCAAGGAGCATACATAATCACAAAGAAGGCCGAGACATTTGTTTTCGTTGCAAGGAAGCAGGACATTTTGCCAGGGAATGTTCAGATCAGAAGAAAGCTGGAGCTGAGTAGTTGAGATTTTGATATGGATAATAAGAGTAGTAGAAAGCAATTTTATTTTCATAAGTTCGATGAGTTGAATTATGTAATGGAAGACTCAGAGTTTGTAATGAATTCATGAATCAATAAAGTTAATGTGTCATGATTTCATATGTTGAATTGTATGAGCTATTACTTTACGAACACATATGTTAACCATTTTCGAGGATATGAGAAATATGGTCTACAGATGGATTTGTGTATTACTTTTTATGGGTGGTAGTACCCTGTGAGGACACTCGACCCATGGAAAGGAAAATGTATTCCACGGAGTAAATTTTGGACAAAATAGGTATGAGTTTTATTCCGATATGTCGGTTAAATCAGGAGTATGAAGAAATGAAGTAATATTGGACTTAAAGGAGGTGTCATGTTGGAATATGGAACAACTGTAACTCCCAGGATGAGTTAAAGCCATACAGGTGTTGAAGTGGGTCCATAACCCACATGCCCAGTAAATTAATAGGAATCAAGCACTCCCGGGAAGAAGAAAGTGGGAAGAAGCTACAATTCCATCAGCAAACATTTCCTTAGGAGGTTAACTAAACCCGAGAGTTGTGAAGAACGATAGATGTTTTTTTCATCTTGCAGAATTAATGGATATATCCGAACTAAGTTCGTCGACAAGAGAAATTCTGCAATGCATGTGAGGATGCCCAAGTATTAGAATACATGATTCACTATTTACGTATGTGGTAATGATTCAAGTACGTGATGGATTGCCCCCCATACTGGAGACTTCTATCATGAACTATTATATGTTGACGGAAAATCAGAGAGCCTTGAAAACCATAGAAGAGTGTTGACACGTCAAGCCATAAAACCATAGCATGGTAGGACGATTGTCGGGGGGATGGACCCCGGGTAGGCAACGGAACCCGGATCCTCTTCAAAAACAACGGGGCTGGGACCGCCCCTCAATACCGGCATGCACTTGGCCGGGTCGCTCGACCCGGCCAAGACCCGCGACCTGGCCAGACTCGCCGACCCGGCAAGACACGTCGACTCGGCCGCAACGACAAGCGCAAGACAGCCGAACCCGGCGCGACCAAGGCTTCCTCAACAAGCTAGCACCATCCGTGGCGTGCTACGCAATCCGGCCACGGGTCAGCTCCCATCCCATCCAAGCCGTACGATGGGACGAGTTTTCAATCAATGATGACCGAGGCAATATTGCCCCGCCCATGCCTCTGGTCAGCCGGAGCGTGGCAACAGTGCCCCTCATCTACCCGCTGACCAGGGCCGGCGTGGCTACAGTGCTCCCGCCCTCACCGCTGATGACAGCAAGCGACAGCCTGACGGAGAGCACTGTACACGACTCGACTCGGCCACTCCCTGATGATCGATAAGACGGCGCAAAGTCCCCCTAGGCACGCGGGGCCCGCACCTAGGGGAACCCAGCGAACCACAAGCCCTCGGCGGGACCCAGTCCGGGTCCCCGGACACTGACAATACAGACACACTGACCTGTAACATTACCATTGTACCCCCAGGGGGTTGGTCTATAAAACCCCAGGAGCCCGCGATCAAGCAAGTAAGAAAAGAGGCAGGCAGAAAGTAGAGAACGCATACGAGAGAAAAGCAAGTAAGCGTAGGACTAGCCACCAAACAGCGACACCGGGGAGAAGGAGCAGCCCAAGCCTTGGCCAGCTTCCTTCCTCCTCCACGCAGCTCCAGGAGCGACATTGTACTATCGATCATCCAACTACACTCTGCAGGACTAGGGGTATTATCTCTCCGGAGAGCCCTGAACCTGGGTATGTCCGACGTCCCGCGCCCGCTCATGCCAACCTCCCCTCTGGAGCCCACCAGCGCCCTCGAGCCTCCTCCTCTCTTTAGCTATCCCTTGGCATCTGCCGTGCACCCACCACGACAGTTGGCGCCCACCGTGGGGTAGCTCGAGGAGCTGGCCGGGAGCATGCTTCAGATGGGGCCTTTCTCCTACACCGACGAGTCCGTCACGCTGGCGGACGACGTCGTCGGCGCGCTTGCCACCTCCTTCACCGCGTTGCGCTTCACTGATGCGTTCGTGGCCGATGAGTACCCCAGCAAGGTGCTCAGCTACCCTGACTCTCCCCTCTCCCTCGGCGGCGGTGTTTTGACCGGGGCAATGGACATCCATGTGGAGGTCTTCGTCACGGGAGATGGCGCCTCCTCCTCGTCGAGCAAGATGAGGAAGGCTGCTGAAGCCAGGGCCGTAGCGGAACGGGCCGAGCCATCCGATCCGCTGCGCGCCATGATGCAGAGCCTCCACATCCCATCGGTACCGACGTCGACGCCATCAACGTTGCTAAGGCCTGAACCCAGCTCGAGGAAAGGCGCCAGCAGATGCTGGACCTGTCCGAGACGCTCGCCGCCACTCAGCGTCGCTTGGATGCCACTCAGCTGGAGCGCAATGCCGCCTATGGGTTCACGCCCACCGCGGTAGAGCCAAGCCGGGTCGCCGACGTGCGTGCCCGGGGAGGCGCGATCGGCCGGGCCCTCGGCGCCATCCCAACCGTCTACGAGACCCCAGCAAAGAACATGCGCGCTGCCCAGGCAGCCGTAGCCGACTTGGACCAGCTCATGGGTGAGGAGCTGAAAGAGCGCATCGGGCGGATGCGCGAACTCCTCCACGCCGCCAACACCCAGCAGGACCGCCTCAACCAGCTCGCCAAGCCGGCGGGATCCGGCTCCACTCGCCTTGGCGGGCCCGGCGAACTCCTGCACACTGCTTCCTCGCCACCTGGCGAGGCGCACTCCGGCCGAGTCCGAACTCGGCGTGACCCGGCCGCTACGGCCGCCAGCGGATTGGGAGACGAGCCCGTCCCAGAGATCCAGCGCGGACCCGGCCAGCATGGCCGGCGTCCGGCTCCAACCGACCTGCCCCCCGTGGCCTGGCCGCAAGTCGACTCGGCCCGCGCGCCATCAACGATGCCGACGCTCGCCACCGCCTCGACCAGCTCGCTCGCTCCCTAGAGGTGGAGGAGAGCGGTGTTATCGGGCCGGCATGCTTCTGCCCACGCATCCGGGAGGAGCCCTTCCCCAAAGGGTTCATGCTCCCCCGCGACACCCCCAAGTACAATGGGACCGTGAAGCCAGAAGACTGTCTCACCGACTACACCACGGCCATTGGCATCACCGGTGCCAATCGTCGTCTCGCCGTGGGCTACGCACCGCTCATGCTCCAAGGGTCGGCCCGCACGTGGTTGAACAGCCTGCCGATGGGCAGCATCAACACGTGGGTTGACTTCGTGGAAGCCATCGTCCGCAACTTCACGAGGACCTACAAGTGTCCCGGCCGCCCTAGCCAGCTCACCATGTGCGTGCAAGGGCCTAGGAAGACCGGTCGCGAGTACCTCACATGCTGGACCGAGCTCCGGAACAGCTGCGAGGGCGTCCGTGAAGTCCAGGCGATCCAGTACTTCGTCAACGGGTGTCGAGATGGCACCCTCCTCAAGCACAAGCTCTTACGCTCTGAGCCGGCCACCATGGCCGCGCTCATGGTGACGGCGGACAAGTACGCCAATGCCGACTCAGCCATGAAGATCTAGGTGGCGCTGGATGAAGCCGGCAAGGCGAAGCCGTTTCCCCCTTTGAAGCCGGCCGGCGAGAGCAGCCGGCAGCAGCATCATCAGAACAACCAGCGCAAGGCCGACCAGCTGGCGCAGCGTCATGGCAACCAGCTCGTCGCGGCCACCGAGCCCGTGGCAGACCCGGTGGCGAAGCACCGGCAAACTGGCAAGATGGCATGGCAGCCCACCATGAGCTTCGAGCAGATGCTCGACGCCCCTACAACCACCACAGCGACGCAAGACCCTCCATGCACACGCTTCGGTAGTGCGCCATCACCAAGCGCATCATGAGGGGCGACGTCCCGCCTCCTCCGGCTCCGGCCCCAGGCGCGGGGCAGCCGCCTCCGCCTCCACCGCCGCCTCCAGCTGGCGGCACGATGCGCGACGACGCCTACCCGGACCAGAATGCAGCCTACGCCATCTTCACCAGCCTTGGCGATGACAAGCGCAGCGAGCGCCTCCTTCGGCAGGAGGTGAACACCGTCGTCCCGGCCAAGCCGGAGTTCATGCATTGGTCAGATCACCCGATCACCTGGACCCGGGAGGATCACCCGATGGTCATGCCGAGTCCGGGTGGATACGCCCTCGTCCTCAACCCAACCATTGTCGCGCGACGCACATGAAAGTTCTCGCGAGTCCTCATCGATGGCGGCAGCTGCATCAACATCCTCTACCGCGACACGATTACCAAGCTCGGCCTCAAGGCCGAGGACCTGGAGCCAACCCGGACGATCTTCCACGGCATCATGCCCGGCCTCTCCTGCTCCCCCATTGGACGGATCCGGCTCGATGTCCTGTTTGGTAACAGCATCCACTTCCGACGCAAACCGATCTGGTTCGAGGTGGTGGACCTGTCCAGCGCGTATCACGCATTGTTGGGCCGGCCCGCGCTCGCCAAGTTCATCGCGGTTCCCCACTACGCGTATCTGAAGATGAGGATGCCGGTTCCCAAGGGCCTGATCACGATCACCGGTGATTACCGCAAGTCCCTGGAGTGCGCCCAAGACGGTGCCAAGTTGGCAGAGTCGCTGGTCATTGCCGAGGAGCGGCGCCAGCTCGAACGGATCGTCGCCCTGGCAGGTGAGGCCTCCGCTGCGTCAATCCCGACCCCAGACCCGCCCGACGAGGCCGCCTTCAAGCCCTCCAAGGAGACCAACAAATTGAAGCTCAACCCGAAAGACCCCAGCTGTAGCAAGTACGTTGTCGTAGGCGCCCGCCTCGACAGCAAATAGGAAGGCGAGCTCGTCGACTGCCTCCGTGAGAATCGGGATATCTTCGCATGGACCCCCAAGGACATGCCGGGTATCCCAAGGAAGTACGCCGAGCACAAACTCCACATACGCAAGGACGCCAAGCCTGTCCATCAACCCCTACGACGATTTTCCGAAGAGAAAAGAAGAACCATTGGTGAAGAGGTCGCCAAGATTTTGGCGGCCGGCTTCATAATGGAAGTGTTTCACCCCGAGTGGCTGGCCAGTCCAGTCCTTGTCCTGAAGAAGAACAAGACCCAACACATGTGTATTGACTACACCAGCCTCAACAAGGCCTGTCCCAAGGATCCGTTCGCTCTCCCGCAGATCGACCAAGTTATCGAATCGACCGCCGGGTGCGAGATCCTGTCCTTCCTGGACGCTTACTCCGGCTACCACCAGATCAAGCTGGACCCGGCCGACGCCCTGAAGACGTCCTTCATCATGCCCTTTGGGGTGTATTGCTACATCACCATGTCGTTTGGTTTGAAGAACGCCGGCGCCACCTCCCAACGCTGCATGCAGAAATGCATGCTACCGCAACTCGGCCGCAATATCCACATGTACGTGGACGACATCATGGTGAAGAGCAAGCAGCACCTCACACTCCTCGATGATTTGAAGGAAACATTCGCCAACCTCTGCGAGTACAAGGTCAAGCTTAACCCGGAAAAATGCGTCTTCGGCGTCCCGGCCGAAAAGCTACTAGGCTTCCTCGTCTCGGAACGCGGCATTGAGGCGAACCCAGAGAAGATCAAGGCCATCGAGCGCATGCGCAAGCCGGCTCAACTGCGTGATGTCCAGAAGTTCACCGAATGCTTGGCCTCGGTCAGTCGGTTTCTAAGCCGGTTGGGCGAGAGGGCGCTACCCCTGTACCAGCTGATGAAGAAGACGAGCCCTTCGAATGGAACGACAAGGCAGACAAGGCCTTCCAAGACCTCAAGCGCATGCTCTCCATCGCACCAGTCCTGGCCGCACCGACCGACAAGGAGCCGTTGTTGCTCTACATAGCCGCGACCTCGCGGGCGGTCAGCACGATGCTGGTGGTCGAGTGACCAGAGAAGGGCAAGATCCAAGCCGTCCTGCGCCCAGTCTACTACCTGAGCCAGGTGCTCTCCATCTCCAAGAAGAACTATCCGCACTACCAGAAGATGCGTTATGGCATGTACTTCACCGCCAAGGAGCTGAAGCAGTATTTCCAAGAGCATGTTGTCACCGTGGTTAGCACGGCGCCTATCGGAGAAATCATCGGGTGCCGGGGTGCCTCTGGCCGGGTCGCCAAGTGGGCGATCCAGCTAGCCGGCCACACCATCCTCTACGAGCCCCGCATCACGATCAAGTCTCAAGCCCTGGCCGACTTCCTCGTCGACTGGACCGAGACACAGTACCTGCCACCGCCCCCGACTCGACGCATTGGCACATGCACTTCGACGGGTCCAAAATGCGACTCGGCTTGGGGGCCGGCATCATACTGTTGTCTCCGAAGGGCGACCGGCTCCGCTACGCGCTCTAGATCCACTCCGCCGCCTCCAACAACATCGCCGAGTACAAAGCCCTTGTGCACGGCCTCCGGCTTGCCAAGGAACTCGGCATCCGGTGCATCCTGTGCAACAGCGACTCGGACCTGGTGGTGCAGCAGTGCTCCGGCGAGTGGGACGCCCGAGACTCAAACATGGCAAGCTACCACTTCCTCGTCCAGAAGCTGTCTGGATCCTTCGAGGGCTGCGAGTTCCTCCATGTCCCGCGTGCGGAGAATGAAGCAGCCGACACGCTCGCCAAGATCACCTTGTCGTGACAAGCCATCCCGTCCGGCGTCTCCCTCGAGCACCTACGCAAGCCGTCCGTCAAGCCAGCACCAGACTCCGAGTCGATCCACGTTCCAGGCGACCCGGCCGCACCTCAAGCCGGCCCGAGGGCTGCTGAACCCGGCCTGAGGACTGCCGAACCCGGCCCGGGGGCTGCTTAGCTCGACCCGGCCACCATCGTCCCGGACCCGGCCGTTGCCATCCCCGACCCAGGGGCTGCTCAACCCGGCTCGGGGGCTGCCGACTCGGAACCCACCCTGGTGGCCGTCTTCGCCATGGTTACGGCTCCATCTTGGGCCCTCCCAATATCAGAATTCTTAGAGAACGGGGTTCTCCCCATGGACGAGAGCGAAGCTCGGCAAGTGTAGCGTCGGGCGTCCGCCTACAGCATCATCAACAATGAGCTTGTCAAGCGCAGCTCCACCGTCGTGTTCCAGCGCTGCATCGAGCATGAACAGGGCATCGACATCCTCCTCGACATACATCAGGGCGAGTGCGGGCACCACGCTGCATCACGATCCCTTGTGACCAAGGCGTTCCACCATGGTTTCTACTGGCCCACGGCCCTCCAAGATGCCGAGTCGCTCGTCCTCAAGTTTGAGGGATGCCAGCGCTTCAGCAAACGCAGCCACCAGCCGGTGTCAGCACTCCGCACCATACCGATCGCCTGGCCCTTCGCAGTCTAGGGACTCGACATGGTGGGACCCTTCAAAACCGCTCGAGGCGGCATGACGCACCTGCTGGTGGCAGTGGACAAATTCACCAAATGGACCGAGGCAAGACCAATCAAGAAACTGGACGGGCCAACAGCCGCCCGGTTCATCAAGGACATAGCGATGCGCTACGGTATGCCGAACAGCATCATCACCGACAACGGTACCAACTTCACCAAGGGCGCGCTCGAGCAATACTGCTCTGTCTCCGGCATCTAGCTCGACCTGGCCTCCGTTGCACATTCACAGTCCAATGGACAGGTCGAGCGGGCCAATGGACTCATCCTATCCTGTGTCAAGCCGCGACTCGTCGAGGCACTCATCCGCTCACCCGACAGCTGGCTTGACGAGTTGCCGGCCGTTCTCTGGAGTCTACGCACCACGCCGAATCAGTCGACCGGGTTCACCCCGTTCTTCCTCATCTATGGAGCCGAAGCCGTCATCCTGACCGACGTCGAGTTCGACTTGCCGCGTGTCGCGATGTACACCGAAGCCGAAGCTAGAGAAGCCCGCGAAGATGGCGTCTGATACGTCTCCAACGTATCTACTTTTCCAAACACTTTTGCCCTTGTTTTGGACTCTAACTTGCATGATTTGAATGAAACTAACCCGGACTGACGCTGTTTTCAGCAGAACTGCCATGATGTTGTTTTATGTGTAGAAAAGAAAAGTTCTCGGAATGTCCTGGAAATCCACAGAGGCACTTTTCAGAATTCATAAGAATTTTTGGCGAAAGAATCAAGGCCAGGGGGCCCACGGGCTGTCCACGAGACAGGGGACGCCCCCCCAGGGCGCACCCTCCTATCTCGTGGGCCCCCTGGACACCTCCCGACCTCAACTCCAACTCCATATATACCGTCTTGGGGAGAAAAAAAACCGAGGAGAAAGTTTCATCGCGTTTCACGACACGGAGCCGCCACCAAGCCCTAATCTCTCTCGGGAGGGCTGATCTGGAGTCCGTTCGGGGCTCTAGAGAGGGGGATTCGTCACCGTCGTCATCATCAACCATCTTGCATCACCAATTTCATGATGCTCACCGCCGTGCGTGAGTAATTCCATCGTAGGCTTGCTGGACGGTGATGGGTTGGATGAGATTTACCATGTAATCAAGTTAGTTTTGTTAGGGTTTGATCCCTAGTATCCACTATGTTCTGAGATTGATGTTGCTATGACTTTGCTATGCTTAATGCTTGTCACTAGGGCCCGAGTGCCATGATTTCAGATCTGAACCTATTAAGTTTTCATGAATATATGTGTGTTCTTGATCCTATCTTGCAAGTCTATAGTCACCTATTATGTGTTATGATCCGACAACCCCGAAGTGACAATAATCGGGATACTTCTCGGTGATGATCGTAGTTTGAGGAGTTCATGTATTCACTATGTGCTACTGCTTTGTTCTGGTTCTCTATTAAAAGGAGGCCTTAATATCCCTTAGTTTCCATAAGGACCCAGCTGAACACGGGAGGGTAGGACAAAAGATGTCATGCAAGTTCTTTTCCAGAAGCACATATGACTATTTACGGAATACATGCCTACATTACATGATGAATTGGAGCTAGTTCTATATCACCCTATGTTATAACTACTGCATGAGGAATCGCAACCGGCATAATTATCCATCACTGATCCGTTGCCTACGAGCTTTTCACATATTGTTCTTCGCTTATTTACTTTTCCGTTGCTACTGTTACAACTACTACAAAAAACCCAAAAACATTCATCTTTACTTTTGCTACTGCTACCTTTATTATCACCACTTTTGCTACTAAATACTTTGCTGCAGATAGTAAGTTATCCAGGTGTGGTTGAATTGACAACTCAACTGCTAATACTCAAGAATATTCTTTGGCTCCCCTTGTGTTGAATCAATAAATTTGGGTTGAATACTCTACCTCGAAAGCTGTTGCGATCCCCTATACTTGTGGGTTATCAAGACTAATTTCTGGTGCCGTTGCCGGGGAGCATAGCTCTATTCTCTGAGTCACTTGGGATTTATATCTGTTGATCACTATGAAGAACTTGAAATACGATCGAACTACTATTTTGCCCTCAACTACGAGGGGAGGTATGGAACTGCCATCTAGCTCTGCACTAGATTCTCCTTCCGTTTTAGTAGGCTTGCGACACCTAAACCTGCTACTGCTATGAATTCTGATATGTCACATGTTATTGATGATGCCACTTCTGCTATGCATGATGAAATTACTTCTGTGCGTGATACTACTTTGCCATTAGGTGAATTTCTAGATGAACAACTTGCTAGATTTAGGGGGAATGAAAATACTGAAGAACCTATTATTGATGATAGTGATGATGAAGGTCCCCCCAATGATGATGTTTTACTTGTTGTTCCTAAGGGTTATGTTATGCATGAAACATCTGCTATGGAAATTCTTGCTTGCAATGATAGAAATGATCTGAAGAAATTATTAGCTAAATGGAAGCAGCAGTCTCTTAATGCTAGAATGAAACCCGATCCTGCTTTTGCTACTTCACCTATCTGTGTTACTGATAAGGATTATGAATTCTCTGTTGATCCTGATATTATTACTTTAGTTGAATCTGATCCTTTTTATGGCCTTGAATCTGAAACTGTTGTGGCACATCTTACCAAGTTGAATGATATAGCCACCCTATTTACTCATGATGAGAAGTCTTGCTATTTATATATCCTTAAGATATTTCCATTCTCATTAAAAGGTGATGCTAAGACTTGGTATAATTCTCTTGCTCCTGGTTGTGTGTGTAGTCCCCAGGATATGATTTATTACTTCTCTGCTAAATATTTCCCTGCTCATAAGAAACAAGCTGCCTTGCGGGAAATATATAATTTTGTGCAAATCAAAGAAGAGAGTCTCCCACAAGCTTGGGGGAGGCTTCTCCGGTTACTTAATGCTTTGCCTGATCATCCTCTTAAGAAAAATGAAATACTTGATATCTTTTATAATGGACTGACCGATGCTTCCAAGGACTACTTGGATAGTTGTGCTGGTTGTGTTTTCAGGGAAAGAACAGTTGATGAAGCTGAAATACTATTGAATAATATGTTGACTAATGAAAATAATTGGACTGTTCCTGCGAGCCTATTCCTAAACCCACTCCAAAGAAGAGAGGTGTTTTATTTCTCAGTCCTGAAGATATGCAAGAGGCAAAGAAATCAATGAAAGAAAAAGGTATTAAAGCTGAAGATGTTAAGAATTTACCACCTATTGAAGAAATACATGGTCTTAATTTACCGCCTGAAGAACCACATTGTCTTGATAACCTGACACAGGTAGTAAAGGTAAATTCTCTCCATAGATATGATAAAGTTGAAATACCCTCTACTAAATTTCATAGCCCATTCTTAGATGAATTTGATGACTTTATGGCTATCCAAGAAAGTTTTAATGCTTATGTTGGTAGAGAGTTAAAGAATAATGCTTTCGAGATAGGACACGTAGGTGATAATCTAGCTAGAGTTAAAGATGAACTTCACCGCGTTAGCAAATATGCTTCTATGGTTGCTAGTCAAGCTGAGCAAGTACTTAAAGCTCAAAATGATTTGCTTGATGAATTGAATAATAAAAATGACTTTGCTGTTAGAGTGGCTACTAGAACTGGTAGAATGATTCAGGAACCTTTGTATCCTGAAGGCCACCCTAAGAGAATCGAGCAAGATTCTCAGAGAAACAATTTAGAGGCACCTAGTTCTTCTAAAAAGAAGAAGAAGAAAAATGATAGAACTTTGCATGCTTCTAGTGAACCTACTGTAGACACACCTGAGAATCCAAATGATATTTCTATCTCTGATGCTGAAACACAATCAGGTGATGAACATGAACCTAGTGATAATGTTCATGTTGATGCTCAACCTAGCAAAGACAATGATGTAGAGATTGAACCTGCTGTTGATCTTGATAACCCACAATCAAAGAATCAACGTTATGATAAGAGAGATTTTGTTGCTAGGAAGCACGATAAAGAAAGAGAACCATGGGTTCACAAACCCATGCCCTTTCCTCCTAAACCATCCAAGTCAAAGGATGATGAGGATTTTGAGCGCTTTGCTGAAATGATTAGACCTATTTTCTTACGTATGCGCTTAACTGATATGCTTAAAGTAAATCCTTATGCTAAGTATATGAAGGATATCATCACAAATAAAAGGAAGATACCGGAAGCTGAAATTTCCACCATGCTTGCTAATTACACTTTTAAGGGTGGAATACCAAAGAAACTTGGAGATCCGGGTGTTCCAACTATACCATGCTCTATTAAAAGAAATTATGTTAGAACTGCTTTATGTGATCTTGGAGCCGGTGTTAGTGTTATGCCTATCTCTTTATATCGTAGACTTGAATTGAATAAGTTGACACCTACTGAAATATCTTTGCAAATGGTTGATAAATCAACTGCTATACCTGTCAGTATTTGTGAGGATGTGCCTGTTGTGGTTGCAAATGTCACTATCTTAACGGACTTTGTTATTCTTGATATTCCTGAGGACGATAGTATGTCTATTATCCTTGGTAGACCTTTTCTTAATACTGCAGGGGCTGTTACTGATTGCAACAAAGGCAATGTCACTTTTCATGTTAATGGTAATGAGCATACGGTACACTTTCCGAGGAAACAATCTAAAGTTCATAGCATCAATTCTATTGAAAAAGTTCCAACTATCATTTTTGGAGGTTTTGAATTTCCTCTCCCTACTGTCAAGAAAAAGCATGATATTCTTATTGTTGGGGATTTTCATATCCCCGTTGAGGTAACTTAGTGTTATTCGAAATTTCTTCGGTTCCGTGTTATTCGGAATGAGTTTGTTAACAAGACTTGATCAACCTTGTTAGTGGGTTCATTTTGATGATCACGAGATGGATGAAACTAGAAGGCACAACCTTCTGTACCCTCTTTTTACTTCCTGTTATTTAGATTAAATAAATCAAAAATAGTATTGTCCGTCTGTTTTCTGAATTATCCGTGCATAAAAAAATAGTCCGAAAATAAAAGTGCTCCAAATGTCCTGCAAATTTAGTAAGATTTTTTTTGGAATATTTGAGGATATTAGGCACTGAAAACACTGCAAAAGGGGCTAGCACTAGGCCACGAGAGAGGAGGGCGCGCCCCCCTGTCTCATGGGCCCCTGGTGGGTCCCCTCCACTTATGCCAGCACCCACACACTTCATCTTCTACCCAAAAAAATCCCCATGCAGCTCAAGCCCGAGTTCTAGCTCGTTTTGCTGCGATTTTCGATCTCTTAGCTCAAAGCTCCATTCGCAAAACTACTTTGGGAGATTGTTGCTTGGTTTGTGACTCCTCCATTGGTCCAAATAGTTTTTGTTCTAGTGCTTTATTCATTGCAAATTTTGGCTGCATAGGTGACCATGTTCTTGAGCTTGCATGTTAAATTTTTGAGGTCCCAAGCAATTCCAATGCATGATATAGGCTCTAGGCACTTGTAGGAGTAGTTGCTATCAACCTTGTTTAGTTTTATTCACTTTTATTTTGAAGTTACTAAAATTTCAGAAATTTTCAGAAAAAGAAATATGCTTAGAAGAATGTACCAAGGTGGTTCCTCGGCAAAGAAAGGGCCAAGGATTGCTATACGTGAACAAGATGTTAATTTGCCAAGGGACGCAAATGTATGGGCTTGCGAGTGGCCATCCGATGATTTTATGGTTGAAGCAGGCTTCAAGGGGGAATTTTACACGTATGTGCGTAATGCTGAGCTTGAGGACTTCTTACAAGATAAGTGTCCCCAATATTATCAATTGACTGATTCCTTTGTGCGGAGGTTCGAATATATTTCTTCACGTAATTCTCATAGTGTTATGTTTGATATTTATGATACATCTTATACCATGGATTTAGAGGATTTCACAATTGCTTGCAAACTCCCGCAGTGGGGTAATATTAATGATTCTCCCAAATAGGAAGTTAGAGACTTTCTTGCTAGTATTACTGTGGGAGAATCTAGGAACGTAACACAAGCTACCATAGGAAGCATTCATTTTCCTGCTATACAGTACTTTGCTCTCTTTATTGGTAGATGCATTAATGGTAAGGACTAAGTATATCACATGTGTGCCCCTGATCTTTGTGTCCTCAAGAGTGCTGTGTCAAGTTATAGAGGTTATAACTTGGGGGCAATAGTTGCACGTAGGTTGCATAATAATAATAGAAGGGGAGATTTCTTTGGAGGAATTTATGCAACCCGTGTGGTTAGTTTTCTTAATATAGCTCCACAAGAGGGGGATATGATTGTACCTCCTATTTATTTGGATAAAGAGGCTATGTTTGATCATCATTTTCTTGAGAGGAATGAACAATTCCTCCACTATCGACTAACCTATAACAGACGCAACATAGTCCCTGTTACTCTTCCTGCTCCCTACCTTTTTGATTATCAGACAAAAGGAAGATATGTTGTCACCAGGGAAGAAGCCACCGAATATGAGAGGGGAGTGGAGGCAGCTCACCAACACGCTGCTGCTCAGGAGGCGGTCGCCTCTTCATCTCAGTACTACCCCGACTACTCTTATGGATATTAGCCAGGCGGTCATTGGTATTAGACCAACTTAGGCCAAAAGCCTAAGCTTGGGGGAGTACGTATTTCTCACCGACTTTACATTCATGTTCACACACTAGTCGTCGGTGCTCATACTCTTTCATTGTATTATCCATGTTAGTTTAAATTTCTTTTTCTAGTTTTCTTCTTGTGTGTTTGTTAAACCTTAAGAAAAACCAAAAAAAATTAGTTAGTTTAATTTCCATGCTTGTAGTAGAAATTAAAAAATGAAAACCCAAAAATATTTATCGTTCTTCTTTTACTTGTTGGGAGCTTTCCCGTGTAAATAGTTTTCTTTTCTTTTCTTTCTTTTGGGGGGGTCGAGAAGACTATATAGAAAATACTTAGTGGCTCTTATATGCATGATTGTTTATTTAACTTAGAGCCCATATTACTTGTCTTCTCTCTTGAGTTGAATGCTTGCAGATTCCTCTTAGTCTAATGCACATGCACTCTTATTATTGTACACATCATTCGGTCGTGCAAGTGAAAGGCAATAATGACGATATATGATGGACTTATTGGGATGAGAAAAGCTGGTATGAACTCGACCTCTCTTGTTTTTGTAAATATGATGATTCATCGTTCCTGAGTCAGCTATTATGAAGTAAACATATTTGCAATGACATTTAGAGATTATAGTTGCTTGTGCCATGCTTGATTAGCTATGAGTTATAATGGTTTACCTTCCGTGCCAACATGCTATTAGAATGATTATGATGTGGTATGATGGGATGGTATCCTCCTTTGAATGTATTAAGTGACTCAACTTGGCACATGTTCACACATGTAGTTGAATCAAATCAACATAGCCTTCATGATATTTATGTTCATGGTAGATTATATCCTACTCATGCTTGTACTCGGTGTAAATTAATTTTAATGCATGTTTACGACTGTTGTCGCTCTCTCAGTTGGTCGCTCCCCAGTCTTTTGCTAGCCTTCACCTGTACTAAGCGGGAATACTGCTTGTGCATCCAAACCCCTTAAACCCCAAAGTTGTTCCATATGAGTCCACTATACCTTCCTATATGCGGTATTTACCTGCCGTTCCAAGTAAATTTGTATGTGCCAAACTCCAAACCTTCAAATGAAATTCTGTTTTGTATGCTTGAGCAGCTCATGTTTCAACTAGGGCTGCCTTTATCTTCCATGCTAGGTGGGTTATTCTCAAGAGGAGTGGACTCCGCTCCTCATTCACGAGAAAGGGCCGGTAACCGGGATGCCCAGTCCCATGATCCAAAAAGATCAAAGCAAATCAAAATAATTAAACAAAACTCCCCCAGGGCTGTTGTATGTTGGAGGCACTCGTTGTTTTGAGCAAGCCATGGATTGATGCTTGTTGGTGGTTGGGGGAGTATAAACGATTACCATTCTGTTTGGGAACTGCCTATGATGCATGTTGTATGGAAGATACAGCCATCTCATAGTTGTTGTGTTGACAGCAAAAGTATGTCGCTCAAAATGTTATTCAATCTCTAGTTTAAAATCGAGCTCTGGCACCTCTACAAATCCCTGCTTCCCTCTGCGAAGGGCTTATCTATTTACTTTTATGTTGAGTCATCACCCTTCTTATTAAAAGCACTCACTGGAGAGCACCCTGTCATTTGCATTCATTATTATTGGTTTATATTGGGTATGACTTGACTGGATCTCTTTTACCATGAATTACAATGTTTAGTTAGTCCTTGATCTTTAAAGGTGCTCTGCATTTATGTTTTGCGGTCTCAGAAAGGGCTAGCGAGATACCATTTTGTTATATCATGTAATGATTATTTTGAGAAAGTGTTGGC
Organism: Triticum dicoccoides; assembly: GCF_002162155.2. NCBI lineage: Eukaryota > Viridiplantae > Streptophyta > Magnoliopsida > Poales > Poaceae > Triticum > Triticum dicoccoides. The sequence goes on along the minus strand of NC_041391.1, from coordinate 186,460,411 downwards.
ATCCGAGTTTTATTATTATAGCTCGCTAGCCGATGATCTTATTGATATGAGTAATTATGAGACCTATGTGTTATTATTAGTATGGTTAGTTCATAATATTTGCTGAAACTTGAATGCTGGCTTTTCATGTTACAACAACAAGAGCAAACATAGTTTGTAAAAGTTTTCTTTATCACTTTCAGTTTATCAACTGAATTTCTTGAGGACAAGCAAAGGTTTAAGCTTGGGGGAGTTGATACGTCTCCAACATATCTACTTTTCCAAACACTTTTGCCCTTGTTTTGGACTCTAACTTGCATGATTTGAATGAAACTAACCCGGACTGACGCTGTTTTCAGCAGAACTGCCATGATGTTGTTTTATGTGTAGAAAAGAAAAGTTCTCGGAATGTCCTGGAAATCCACGGAGGCACTTTTCAGAATTAATAAGAATTTTTGGCAAAAGAATCAAGGCCAGGGGGCCCACGGGCTGTCCACGAGACAGGGGGCCGTGCCCCCCTAGGGCGCGCCCTCCTATCTCGTGGCCCCCCTGGACACCTCCCGACCTCAACTCCAACTCCATATATACCGTCTCGGGGAGGAAAAAATTGAGGAGAAAGTTTCATCGCGTTTCACGACACGGAGCCGTCGCCAAGCCCTAATCTCTCTCGGGAGGGCTGATCTGGAGTCCGTTCGGGGCTCCGGAGAGGGGGATTCGTCGCCATCATCATCATCAACCATCCTCCATCACCAATTTCATGATTCTCACCACCGTGCGTGAGTAATTCCATCGTAGGCTTGCTGGACGATGATGGGTTGGATGAGATTTACCATGTAATCAAGTTAGTTTTGTTAGTCTTGATCCCTAGTATCCACTATGTTCTGAGATTGATGTTGCTATGACTTTGCTATGCTTAATGCTTGTCACTAGGGCCTGAGTGCCATGATTTCAGATCTGAACCTATTAAGTTTTCATGAATATATGTGTGTTCTTGATCCTATCTTGCAAGTCTATAGTCACCTATTATGTGTTATGATCCGACAACCCTGAAGTGACAATAATCAGGATACTTCTCAGTGATGACCGTAGTTTGAGGAGTTCATGTATTCACTATGTGCTAATGCTTTGTTCCGGTTCTCTATTAAAAGGAGGCCTTAATATCCCTTAGTTTCCGTAAGGACCCCGCTGAACACGGGAGGGTAGCACAAAAGATGTCATGCAAGTTCTTTTCCATAAGCACGTATGACTATTTACGGAATACATGCCTACATTACATTGATGAATTGGAGCTAGTTCTATATCACCCTATGTTATAACTATTGCATGAGGAATCGCATCCGGCATAATTATCCATCACTGATCCATTGCCTACGAGCTTTTCACATATTGTTCTTCGCTTATTTACTTTTCCGTTGCTACTGTTACAACTACTACAAAAAACCGAAAAACATTTATCTTTACTTTTGCTACCGCTACCTTTATTATCATACCACTTTTGCTACTAAATACTTTGCTGCAGATACTAAGTTATCCAGGTGTGGTTGAATTGACAACTCAACTGCTTATACTCAAGAATATTCTTTGGCTCCCCTTGTGTCGAATCAATAAATTTGGGTTGAATACTCTACCCTCGAAAGCTGTTGCGATCCCCTATACTTGTGGGTTATCAGCGTCGACCTGCTCGAAGAAGCATGTCTCCTGGCGCTCAGTCGCTCGGCCATCTACTAGCAAGGCCTGAGGCACTACCACAGCAAGAAGATTAAGCCCCTCGTGTTCCGCAAGGGCGACCTCGTCCTCCGACTCGTCCAAGAGCAGGCAGGCCAGCACAAGCTGTCCCCTCCATGGGAGGGCCCATTCATCATGAGCAGGGCCCTGCGCAACCGCCTACTACCTCATCAATGCACGCAAGTCAAGGAAGCGCAAGAAGGACACCGCCGGTGAAGAAACGACCCAACCGTGGAACGCGGAACTCCTCCGCCCATTTTACAGTTAGCCGCACGAGTGTATGTATCGTCGCCTTTTGTAAACACATGAAACTACGGGGTCCCCGAACGAGACTCGGGGGCTGCCTTTTGTCGACCAATTTATTGTGTCCCTATTTTTCTGCATCACTATACCACTGAACCTGGCCACCGGTCCGACTCGCTCGACCCGGGGGCTCGGGGGCTGGCTGGCTCGGTCGCCACCCTGCATCCTTACTTGGTGATTCCTGATAAAGTTAGGATGCCGCGGTCCCCCACTTCGCCCTAAAGCCACAGATCCAGCTTTGGTTGTCGGCTGGCAAGCACAACTGGCCAAAGCTCCTTTATGCTCCATAAACTAAGTCAAAGGCTGCCGGGTCGATCAACCCGGCCCGCCATTCATCAAATGAACAGCCGCACGACCGGCTGCTCACCAACCGGCTTCGCCGGACTGCCGCCAGCTGGCCAAGTGGGTGTTTCGCTTGCGCTCAACGTTTTGAGGAACCCAAGTCCTGCGCACTCCTCTTGAAAAACCGAACTCCTTGTCACGGACCGGAGCCTCGGATGACTGACTCGCGCGGGGGGGGGGAGGTTTGAAAAAGGAAAAGCGCATGAAATCGGTCCAAAAAACGGAAGGCAAAAGTAAAAACACCCACGACATTTACACAAATATTTAAAGGCCCACGACCCGAGTTCATTACACCCTAAAACCCCCAGTGGGTGGGTGGACCTGCTACTTAACAGATTTTACAAAGTGTCTGAGGCATCTCCAGTGCCGCGTCGCGACGGCGACGGCTCACCCCTGGCGGCCTCCGGGTCCAGCGAGGTGCTGGTGTCCTCCTCGGCACCCGCGTCGCGGTAGACGCCCGTCTCCTCCGAGCTCCCCTCCAGATCATGGAGGAGCAAGCCGTAGTCGTCGCCGTCCACGGCCCTGCCATATTCCGTCTGCTCTGGATGGAACTCGTCGTGGAAGGCGAACTCGGCGATGTAGCTGGCCCGGGAGGCGATCCGGCCGGCTTGCTCCTGCAGAAGCTGCTCCGAACCAGCCCCCTGGCCCATCAACGCATCCAGCTGTAGGTCTGGATGCCAAGACAACGTGAACCGGAGCGCCATCTTAGCACCGGCACGAGCGGTGGAGACACGCCACTCGCCAAGCCGGTCCGGCCCCATCTCCAACCAATGCGCCAAGCGCGAGAAGCTGCTCGGTTGGACGGAGTCCGGCCACAGGGCCGCCGTCATCGCGGTGTCGGCCTGGGACAGCCGCTCCATCTGCATTCCCAGGACCCGCAGGCAGGCCTCAGCGGCGGCGATGATCTCCGGGAAGGTCCAGTCCGCCTGCGGATCCGTCCCGGACCCAACGACGCCGGTCGGGTCATGGTGATAGTGGACGGCTTCCTCCGCCAGCCGCTGCATCTCCGGGTAGGCTCCTGCCGCAAAGGAAGAAGCAAGTTAGAAGTAGAACAACAAAGAAGAAAGGCCGGATCCCGACCAGGCAAACTACAAGAAAAAGCACTTACTAGAGAAGGACTCTTCCAGGTGCTGCGCCTCAAGCAATGTACCGCGCCGCTCCCGCTCGATGGCGCGGTCGCGCTCCTCGACCTCCTTCACCAGGTTGGCCGCCTTGGCAAGGGCCGCTGAGGGAGTCCTGGACTAGGGGGTGTCCGGATAGCCGAACTATCATCATCGGCCGGACTCCAAGACTATGAAGATACAAGATTGAAGACTTCATCCTGTGTCCGGATGGGACTTTCCTTGGCGTGGAAGGCAAGCTTGGCGATACGGATATGTAGATCTCCTACCATTGTAACCGACTCTGTGTAACCCTAGCCCTCTCCGGTGTCTATATAAACCGGAGGGTTTTAGTCCGTAGGATAGAACAATCATACCATAGGCTAGCTTCTAGGGTTTAGCCTCCTCGATCTCGTGGTAGATCCACTCTTGTACTACCCATATCATCAATATCAATCAAGCAGGAGTAGGGTTTTACCTCCATCGAGAGGGCCCGAACCTGGGTAAAAACATCGTGTCCCTTGTCTCCTGTTACCATCCGCCTAGACGCACAGTTCGGGACCCCCTACCCGAGATCCGCCGATTTTGACACCGACATTGGTGCTTTCATTGAGAGTTCCTCTGTGTCGTCACCGATAGGCTCGATGGCTCCTTCGATCATCAACAACAACGACGCAGTCCAGGGTGAGACTTTTCTCCCTAGACGGATCTTCGTATTCGGCGGCTTTGCACTGCGGGCCAATTCGCTTGGCCATCTGGAGCAGATCGAAAGCTATGCCCCTGGCCGTCAGGTCAGATTTGGAAGTCTGAACTTCACGGCTGAGATCCGCAGATACTTGATCTTCGATGGATTCGAGCCACAGCCCAACGCGCCGCACTGTCACGATGGGCATGATTTAGCTCTGCTGCCGGACAGTGCCTTGGAGGCCGCACACGAGTCCGCTCCGACCCATAATTCGGAGCCGGCTGCGCAGATCGAGGACGGGTGGCTAGACACTGCCTCGGGGGCTGCAACCTCTACAGCGATGGAGCCGAATACTGACCTTGTCCCTTGTGAAGCTCGTGACTCCGAGGTGCCGGACTCCTCGCCGGACTCCGAACCTCCTGCGCCCCCTCCAATCGAATCCGATTGGGCGCCGATCATGGAGTTCACCGCTGCGGACATCTTTCAACACTCACCTTTCGGTGACATCCTGAATTCGCTAAAATATCTCTCGTTATCAGGAGAGCCCTGGCCGGACTGCGGTCAGGACAGTTGGGATGCGGACGACGACGAAATTCAAAGCCCACCCACCACCCACTTAGTAGCCACTGTCAACGATCTAACCGACATGCTAGACTTCGACTCCGAAGACATCGACAGTATGGACGACGATGCCGGAGACGACCAAGAACCAGCGCCCACTAGGCACTGGAAAGCCACCTCGTCATACGACATATACATGGTGGACATCCCAAAGGATGGGAATGGCGATGGAACAGCGGAGGAAGACCCCTCCAGGAAACAGCCTAAGCGCCGGCGTCAGCGGCGCCTCTCTAAATCCCGCGACCGCAAGAATGGAGATTCCGGCACCAGAGATAATAACACCCTAGACAGTGCTGAAGACAACCCCCTCTAGCAAGATTCAGCATAGGAGGACGGAGAAGCCAGCCCTCACGAGAGAGCAGCAGACGAAGAGGTAGATGACGATAATTACATGCCTCCCTCCGGAGACGAGGCAAGCCTTGACGACGACGAATTCGTCGTGCCTGAGGATCCCGTCAAACAAGAGCGTTTTAAACGCAGGCTTATGGCCACGACAAACAACCTCAAGAAAAAGCAACAACAGCTTAGAGCTGATCAAGATCTGCTAGCCGACAGATGGACTGAAGTCCTTGCGGTCGAAGAGCATGAACTCGAACGCTCCTCCAAAAGCTACCCCGAACGCAAGCTGCTCCCCCGATTAGAGGAGGAGGCATATAAACCCGCATCACCAGCGCACAATATGGCTGACCGACCACCTCGTGGCCGCGACAGAGAGGCCTCTAGGCCCTCCACTATAACCGTACCCCGGCATCGCTCGAAAAGCACAAAGCCACAGGGGAACACTCCGGACTTGCGAGATATATTGGAGGATAAGGCAAGACAATCAAGATTGATCTATGGATCGCGTGGGCACCCGATGATACGCGACGACAACCGTCTCGCCGGACACGGCAAGTCCGTCCGGGCCGAACACAGTAGACAAAGCTCGTTTGAGCTACGTCGTGATATAGCCCAATACAGAGGCGCCGCACACCCACTATGCTTCACGGATGAAGTAACGGATCATCGAATCCCCGAAGGGTTTAAACCCGTGAATATTGAATCCTATGATGGCACAATGGACCCCGCAGGTTGGATCGAAGACTATCTCCTTCACATCCACATGGCCCGCAGTGATGATCTTCACGCCATCAAATACCTCCCACTCAAGCTTAAAGGACCAGCTCGGCATTGGCTTAACAGCTTGCCAGCAGAATCAATTGGGTGTTGGGAGGACCTAGAAGCCGCATTCCTTGATAACTTCCAGGGCACGTATGTGCGACCACCAAACGCTGACGACCTAAGCCATATAATTCAGCAGCTAGACGAATCGGCCAGACAATTCTGGACACGGTTCTTAACTAAGAAAAATCAAATCGTCGACTGTCCGGATGCGGAGGCCCTCGCGGCCTTCAAACATAACATCCATGACGAGTGGCTTGCACGACACTTGGGACAGGAAAAGCCGAAATCCATGGCAGCCCTCACATCACTCATGACCCGCTTCTGCGTGGGAGAGGACAGTTGGCTAGCCCGCAGCAACAACCTTAGCAAAAATTCTGGCAGTCCGGATACCAAGGACTGCAACGGCAGGTCGTGTCGCAACAAGCACAAACGCCGCATTAACGGCGACAATATTGAGGATACGGCAGTCAATGCCGGATTCAGAGGCTCCAAACCCGGTCAGCGAAAAAAGCCATTCAAAAGAACTACTCCGGGTCCGTCCAATTTGGACCGAATACTCGACCGCTCGTGCCAGATACACGACACCCCCGAAAAGCCAGCTAATCACACCAATAGGGACTGTTGGGTATTCAAGCAGGCAGGCAAGCTAATTGCCGAAAACAATGACAAGGGGCTGCATAGCGATGACGAGGAAGAGACCCGACCGCCGAACAATAGAGGCAGAAGGGTTTCCCCCCACAAGTGCGGACGGTGAACATGATATACGCAACCCACATACCGAAGAGGGAGCGGAAGCGTGCACTTAGGGACATATAAGCGATGGAGCCAGTCGCCCCGAAGTTCAACCCATGGTCCTCCTGCCCGATCACTTTTGATCGAAGGGACCACCCCACCAGCATCCGCCATGGCGAATTCGCCGCATTGGTTTTAGACCCAATCGTCGATGGATTTCACCTCACCAGAGTCCTGATGGACGGCGGCAGCAGCCTGAACCTGCTTTATCAGGATACAGTGCGCAAGATGGGCATAGACCCCTCAAGGATTAAACCCACAAAGACGACCTTCAAAGGCATCATACCAGGTGTAGAGGCCAATTGTACAGGCTCAATTACATTGGAAGTGGTCTTCGGATCCCCGGATAACTTCCGAAGCGAGGAGTTAATCTTCGACATAGTTTCATTCCGCAGCGACTATCATGCTCTGCTTAGACGGACCGCGTTTGCAAAGTTCAACACGGTGCCGCACTACGCATACCTCAAGCTCAAGATGCCAGGCCCTCGAGGAGTCATCACGGTCAACGGAAACACTAAACGCTCTCTCCGAACGGAGGAACATACAGCGGCTCTCGCGGCAGAAGTACAGTGCAGCCTCTTAAGGCAATTCTTGAGTCCGGCCATTAAGCGACCAGACACGGCTAAACATGCCCGGAGTGACCTACAACAAGACCACCTGGCACGTTTCGAGCACGCATAGCAATGCGGCCCCAACCCCAGCCCTTGCAAAATTGCAAGACTAATCCTTTGCGTACATCATTACGCTCTGGAGATACCATGGGCATAGGGGGAGGGGCACGACCACGACAGGCCCAGAATGCGGCTTAACCACACCAGGGGCTCCCAAGTGTGTCATTCCTTTTTTCCTGTTTTTTCTTACCCACAGGACTCCGTTCACCAGAGGCCCTGTCCGGCAGTAGACCTGCCGAACTCATGATGCAACAGCCAGGAAAGGAGAAAGGCTACGATGAGTATCCAGGTGGTCTCCATTACGAGCATTAAATCTGTTTTATACACCATTCCGCAGCCTACCCCTGGAGGGGGACATGTTTAATAGTCCCATCCCTTGCTTACCACACTATTTGTATCGTTCTACATTCATGGCAGTATTTCTTGAATAAATAATGCATTGCTTTTTTGCTTATAATTGCATTCCTTTCTTATACATATGTTCATTTATGACATATTGCATCCGTACACTTTGGTACGGCTAAATACACCAGGGGCTTAAGTTCCCCACATTATGGTGTGATAAGTCCGAACACTTTCACAAGTGCGGCACCCCGAACTTATAGCATTATATGCATCAGCTCCGAATCATGTCTTGGGTCAATAGTTGGGTTTGCCCGGCTCCCATGTTTTGGTACCTTACGTTCCGTTATATCGGCTAAGGTAGCACTGGGAGAACCACTGCGATTGCGCCCCAGTTGAGCCGGGCGAGCGCCTCAGTGGAGAAACCTAAGCTGACCGTCATGATGAGGTGAGAGCCGGTCGCTGTTCGAGAGGTTTTTTTGAGTCCCTAAAGACTTATGCCGCTTAGAGCGAGGAACGGGCTTTGTCCGGCCCAGGCGTGGATAGCGCCCCGAATTCAGGCTTCCGAACACTAGGGGCTTCGCCGAAATTTAAAATTATAGAATTCTATGGCTAAGTGAGAGTGTTCAAGCATTATAAGTCTGGCTGCCTCGTTCGTTGTGTTGAGCGCCTCCCTAGATGGACCCAAAAATGGGAACAAGAGTGCTCAAGTTTATCCCGAACACCCCAGCACTCGTGGCATGGGGGCCGAAGCCGACGACTTGCCATCTCTCAGATTTGATAAACGGCCGCACAGAAGGTAATATTTTAAATTAAACAAGCGTTGCTTAGTGCACATGAACAAAGTTTTCAGCACACAGGATAACAAAATGCGAGTCTACTCAAATATTACATCTTTGGAGCACTCACCCGCAATAATGTGGGCACCCTTCAGGACACCCTTATAATACATCTCGGGCGTGCGATACTCCTTGCCCGGCGGTGGCGCGTTCGTCACAAGCTTCTTAGCGTCCATCTTGCCCCAGTGCACCTTAGCACGGGCAAGGGCCCGACGGGCACCTTCAATGCAGGCGGAGTGCTTGATGACTTCAACCCATGGACAAGCATCCACCAGCCGCCGCACCAGGCCGAAGTAGCTCCCAGGCATGGCCTGCTTGGACCACAGCCAAACTATGAGGCCCTTCATGGCCTGTTCGGCCACCTTGTGGAGCTCGACCAGCTGCTTCAGCTGGTCGATAAGGGGCACCGGATGTCCGGCCTCAGCATACTGAGACTAGAAGACCTTCTCCATCGAGCTCCCCTCCTCGGCCCTGTAGAAAGCGGCAGCATCGGACACGCTGCGGGGCAGACCTACAAACGCTCTTGGAGAGCTCCGAATTCGGGTAAGTAATAGGTAATTGACATTCACATGCTTGCTTTGCATGAAAAATGCCTTACCCGCCGCTATTTTCTTCAACGCCTCGATTTCCTGGAGGGCCTTGTGGGCTTCGGCCTTAGCGGCTTTGGCACTCTCAAGAGCCGATGCAAGCTCGGACTCTCGAGTCTTCGAGTCGCGCTCCAAACTCTCATGTTTTTCCACGAGAGCCTGGAGCTCTTGCTATACCTCCGCCACCCGCGCCTCCTGCTTCTCTCGCCCGGCACGCTCTGCGGCGCATTATGTTCGGCCGCGGACACCGCCTCCTTCAGGGTCGCCACCTCGTTCGTGGCCCCTGGAGTATCCACATTATCCTTGTCATTCCTCTTGCAACCAAATCCTTTTCTGTAAGGTACAACTTTAATAAGGTGTTACTCACCTTCCTTGTCCTCGAGCTGCTTCTTGGCACGGCCGAGCTCGCTCTCAGACTGCTCGAGGCTTTGCTTCAGAGCGTTGACCTCCGCAGTCAGTGCGGCAGAGGTCAGCAGCGCAGCCTGCAATCCCATATTGATATATTTTTTAAGACTCATGCGTATATCTTTTTAGATCCTCAGTCCGGCTTTTCTTTCGGAACATCGAACCAAGCATCAGGGGCTACTGTCTATGCGGTACTATTTTACATATATTAAAATTCTTACCTCAAAGCCTGTTAGAAGGCTGCTGCAGGCCTCGGTCAGCCCGCTTTTGGCGAGCTGAACCTTCTGAATCACCGCACTCATGACAGTGCGGTGTTCCTCTTTGATGGAAGCGCCGTTGAGCGCCTCCAGCAAGTTATCCGGCGCCTCCGGTTGGACGGAGGCCGCTGGCGTCACAGTCTTGCCCTTCTTACGAAGGGGCCGCCCGCCGGACTCCGTAATCACTGCAAGTTCCGGTGCGGAGTCCGGTACGAAGTCCGGGAGGTTGCCCTGTGGCACCTCCGGGGCCTCCTCCTCCGGGTGGGTCCCTCTCTGGGATCCCACCTCGGCATCGTCGGCATCACGGGGGGTGGAGGCGGTCAGAAGTGAAGTACTATCCACATCCGACGTACCCAAGGACCGCTCGATGAAGCGGGAAGATCATCCTTGGGCAGAATGCAGGGTTGTATGCGGCATTAGAAAGACACCGTGTGGCGAAAAGATAAATCAGGAAGTTATTCGGGAGTTCGGATACTTACGATCTCGCCAGGGGCTTGGCCCTTGAGGGCCACCCCTCGTCGCCATCGCCGATGTTGGCGGAATAGTCCGGGGGAAGGGTCCTTCCCTTCTTGGACCCTTCGGCCTCCCTCATTGGGGAGGCCTTCCTCTTCTTCTCTCCCCCCGCTGGGGGAGAGGCCTCTTTCTTCTCCTCCTCGTCTTCGTGGGAGGAGTCCGCCTTGGAGTCATCGGACGATGAGTCCGATACCACCTGACGCCGGGAACTCCTTCGGGTTCCCGTGGCCTTCTTCTTGGCCTTCTTCTCCGGCACTACATAAAGTGGCGGGACCAGCAGCCCTGTCAAACGGGCATCCGCTGGGTCTTCTGGAAGGGGAGCCGGACAGTTAACCTGTCCGGACGTTGCTTGCCAGGCCTGTTAAAGGTGTTGGGAGTTTAGATCCCGCATAAAGTCAAAACATGAAAAGCAAGTGTCCCATAAAGGATAACATGGCTTACCTCGCCAGCCGGACGCTGCGAGCTGAATCCGCGATCTTCGGTAGCGGATGCGGGAGCTTCGGCGCCCTTGAACAACACCCTCCAGGTATCTTCGTATGTAGTGTCGAAGAGCCCTCTCAAGGTCCGGTGCTGTACCGGATCAAACTCCCACAAATTGAAGTCCCATTGTTGGCAGGGGAGAATCCGACGGACGAGCATGACCTGGATCACGTTGACAAGCTTGAGCTTCTTGTTCACCAGGGTTTGGAGACAGGACCGGAGTCCGGTCAGCTCTTCCGAACTACCCCACAGCAGGCCCTTCTCCTTCCAGGAAGTGAGCCGCATAGGGACGCCAGATCTGAATTCGGGGACCGCTGCCCATTTAGGGTCACGCGGCTCGGTGATGTAGAACCACCCCGATTGCCACCCTTTGATGGTTTCCACGAAGGCGCCCTCAAGCCAAGTGACGTTGGGCATCTTGCCCACCGTGGCACCTCCGCACTCCGCTTGGCTGCCCTTCACAATCTTTGGCTTGACGTTGAAGGTCTTGAGCCACAAGCCGAAGTGGGGCTGGATGCAGAGGAAGGCCTCGCACACGACGATAAACGCCAAGATGTTGAGGATGAAATTCGGGGCCAGATCGTGGAAATCCAGGCTGTAGTAGAACATGAGCCCCCGGACAAAGGGGTGGAGTGGGAAGCCCAGTCCATGGAGGAAATGGGGAAGGAATACCACCCTCTCATGGGGCCCGGGGGTGGGGATGAGCTGCCCCTCGTCGGGGAGCCGGTGCGCGGTGTCGCTGGACAGATATCCGGCGCTGCGCAGCTTCTTGATGTGCCCCTCCGTAACGGAGGAGGCCATCCACTTGCCTCCCGCTCTGGACATGGCTGGAGAAGGTCGAGGTGAGATGTGTGGTTGGGCGCTGGAGCTCGAGTGCGCGGAGATGGATAAGCAAAGGAGGAAGAAGGCGTAGGTAAAAAAGGTGGATCCTTATCCCCTTATATATGGGCGGACGAAACTATGCGTCCCCACCGGCCTGGTAAAACTCGCTTGTCTCCCAAGCGCTGCAATCAATGGCGCGGTTGGGTTACCCACGTCCGTATTGATGGGAATCCCGGAATAAGGGGAACACGATCTCTGCTTCGACAAGACGTGCCAAGGAAACCGCTTCGCTAAACGCGCTGAGGTGGTATAATAAAAACGATTTGAGTAAGGGCTTGGTTGTGGTGTGATGTCACGCCACAAAATACGTCAGCAGATTGAACTTGTGTAAATACTATACTGGTGTTCACAATCTTCTATGAATTATTCGGAGGAGGAATCCGCTTTGCAATGCCGAAGACAATATGCGCGCCGGACTCGTCGTCATTGAAGCCTGGTTCAGGGGCTACTGAGGGAGTCCTGGACTAGGGGGTGTCCGGATAGCCGAACTATCATCATCGGCCGGACTCCAAGACTATGAAGATACAAGATTGAAGACTTCGTCCCGTGTCCGGATGGGACTTTCCTTGGCGTGGAAGGCTAGCTTGGCGATACGGATATGTAGATCTCCTACCATTGTAACCGAATCTGTGTAACCCTAGCCCTCTCCGGTGTCTATATAAACCAGAGGGTTTTAGTCCGTAGGACAGAACAATCATACCATAGGCTAGCTTCTAGGGTTTAGCCTCCTAGATCTCGTGGTAGATCCACTCTTGTACTACCCATATCATCAATATCAATCAAGCAGGAGTAGGGTTTTACCTCCATCGAGAGGGCCCGAACCTGGGTAAAAAGATCGTGTCCCTTGTCTCCTGTTACCATCCGCCTAGACGCACAGTTCGGGACCCCCTACTCGAGATCCGCCGGTTTTGACACCGATAGCCGCCTTCAGCTCGACGTCCTTGTCTTCGGCCGCCTTCTCGGCCGCCTCGTGGCGACGGGCCTCGTCCTCACAGGCCCACTAAGCTGTGGTGACCTGCCCCCGCAAGCGTTCCACCTCAGCCTGGAGCCGGCCCTCGTCGTCGGACATCTGGCCGCGTTGTTGGTCCGCCTCCACCAGGGACCGCCGCGCCTCCACAACCTTGGCGGCTTCCGCCTTAAGGAGCTCCACCTCGGCCTCGAGGCGGCTCTTGTGACCCGCCAGCTGCTCATGCAGCCGGTTGGCCTCAACAAGAGACTGCCGGGCCGCGGCCGCCTCCGCCCTCGCCTGCGCCGCCTCGACGCCAAGGCGGCCGGTGTCGGCAACGAGCCGGTTGTAGTGATGACCGGCCCGGAGCAGATGATTCCGCCAGGACAGCACCTCGACTGCGAAAAAGAAGGATTCAGTAGAAGAAAAAAGAAGGACTTAAGATTTGGCCCAACTGTTACACAGTTGGCCCGAATCTCAGGGGCTACACCCAGTGGGTGCGCTAGCGCGCCCCCACTAGAAAAGAGCACAAGATTACCTATGGTGACGCGGAGCTCCTCCTGCTTGGCGGTGAGCTGCTCCATGAGCTCCCGGTGCTTGCCCAGGAGACGATTGTAGGCGGCGACCTGGAAGGCGTCGAGATGCTGAAGAAAGCAAAAATAAGAACAAGGCCAACGCTCTAAAGATTCGACCCAACTACTACGTAGTTGGCGCAAACCTCGGGGGCTACACCCAGTGGGTGCGCTGGCGCGCCCCCACAAAGAAGAAATTGCAAGAAAAAGAAGACTTACCAGGACGGCGCACTCCAGGTCACGCGTCCGCTCCACCTCGGCCTGGGCGAAGGCGTCGAGCCGTTCCGTCTGGCCTCGCAGGCGGCGGCTGACGGCATCCAGTGCCGCCTCCTCCCGGGTCTGAGGCCCGAAGACGACGGCGCCCCCGCTTCGCGCCAGCTGCGACACGGCAGCTCGGCGCCCTCCCTACCGGGGCACCAAGGCATGCTCCCTGCCGGCCGCTCGCGACGCGGCCAGCACCTCCTCCGACGCCCCTCCCGGTGCCGACACCGACCCGGATGCCGGGACACCCTGCGTAGACGCCTCCGGACCGGACACCAGGACGGCTTGCTGTGCCACCTTCGGCCCAGACGCCGGGGTGGCCTCCGACACCGCCGCCCGCAGTGCCTCCTCCAAAACAGGCGGCGCCTCCGGCACCGCCACCCGTAGCGCCTCCTTCAAGATGACGCCGCCTCCACCGCCATTAGCCCCCGCTCGCCTGACCATGTTGGCCCGCGGCGGGGTGTCATCCGCCACCTCCACGACCTCCCGGTCAAGGACCACCACCTCAGCTCGGCCTCCACGGCCGCGCTCCCTCACCGACGACGGCTCAAAGACCGTCGCCACCACCACCGTGCCCTCTGGCATCTCGCGCCAGGCCGGCTCCGCGCCGGCTCACGCCCATGCCGCCGTCGTGTCGGCCCAAGCATGGACCGACGCCGCCTCCAGCTCTGCCTTGGCCCGGTTCCTGTCCTGCCAGGCCAAGGCCTCGGCATCGTTCAGGTCCAGGCCGAGGTCTGAGTCACCCCGTCCCTCCACCTCGCCCTATTCGGCAAGGTCGGACCGGCTCCTGCGGAACGCGGCCCCTTCGGCAGCCGCGGCTTCCGCCGCCGCCCTCGCCAGCGCGATCGGCGACCTGAAGAAGAAGAAGACAGAATGAGCCGAAAAGAAACAAGACTAGCTCAAAAAATCCGGGCGCAAGCAAGAGATGAAGCTTACCCCGTCAAGACCGGGACCGGGGTTGGCCTCCCGTGCCCGCTGCCGCACTTCCTCTTAGCCGGCCTCCCGTGCCCGCTGCCGCACTTCCTCTTGGCTGGCCTCCCATGCCCGCTGCCGCACTTCCTCTTGGCCGGCCGGGTCCGCCGTGCGCTTCGGGGCCCGGGTCGCGGCGCGATGCTGTCTTTCCCATGCGGGCGGCTCGGCGCTGTCCCGTGCGAGGACCTAGCTCCGCCCGCGTTGCCACCTCCCCCGCCCAATGCGGCTACACCAAAAACCGGCGTCAGCACCGCCTACACCGTGCCGTGATCAGCAATCCAAGACACATGAAGAAAGATACGAGACTTACCCGCGCGACGCCTAGCGCCGGCGTCGGACTCGACCTCCTCCTCCCCGCCATGGGCCGCGGGCTCCTCTGGCGCCACCGGCACCACCTGCGACGGAGCCCGGGCGTAAGGGTGCCGAATCACGTTCAGAAGTATCTCCTGCATCGCATCAGGACGGATGAGGAGGTGTGCAGCAGCAAAGTAAGAAGACCAGACACTCACCTGCGCCGCCGGGTTCGACTCGCTGTATGGTGCCTTGCCGAACCGCCAGTCCTCCCCAAGGTTGTCCCTGGAGATCCCGTTCATGCCGCGTGCGATCTGCTCCGCAGACAGCCGCGTCGACCCCATACGGTTGGGGTCTTGAAGGCCGGCCATCTCGGCGATAAGGCAGGAGCGCCCCTGAAGCGGAAGGACCCGGCGCATGATGAACACGGTGAGGAGGTTGGTGCCGATGAGCCCCTCCTGCGTCCTCATCACCGTCACCCGCTCGCAGAGGTTGACGATCTCCTGCGACGGGCGCCTGGGCGAGTAGCCCCAGTTCGTCTTCGCCCGTTGCGGCGCGATGGCGAAGTCCGGAAGGTTGATGCGATCCGCCCCATGGTTGCGGACGTAGAAGAAGCACTTCTGCCACTTCTTGGCAGAGTCCTCCAGTGAGATCTTGGGGAAATCTGCCCCCGACCGCTTCGAGGTGACGGCGGCGCCGCAATCGACGAACTGCCCGGCCGACGGGCCCTGCTGCTTCAAAGAGAAGAAGCGCGCCCAGAGGTCGATCGTGGGCTCGACCCCCAGGTACCCCTCGCAAAGCGTGACGAAGCCAGAGAGCTAGATGATGGCGCTGGCGCCAAGATGATGTGGCTGGAGCCCGAGAAACTCCAAGAACGCGCGGAAGAAGGTGCTCGTCGGCAGCCCGAACCCGCGCTCAAAGTGCGTGAGGAAGACCACGCGCTCCTGCCCCTCGGGCCGAGGCCTCTGCTCACCACGCGGCAGGCGGACGCCAACGTCCGTCTCCCACGGCAGGCGCCGCGTCACCCAGAGGTGGGTGATGTCCTCTGTGGTGACATTCGAGCCCATCCAGGAGCCCGATGGCAGCGACATGATCATAGGAAGAAGAAGGAAGATGAACAGCGAAGGAGCTCTGCTCGGAGCAGCGGGCGCTGCAGTGCGTCAGTTGCAAAGAGCGGAGCGAGAGCAAAGGGACAGGTGGGCGCGAGCGAGAATGATGTCCGCCGCCCCCTGTCCCCCGATTTATAACCCTTGGTTTGAACATGGGGAAGTGGGATCGTCTGCACGCACCCGTTCCACTACCCCACAATAAGTGCGCATGTACACGCGCAGTAACTGCCCGAGGAAGAGTAACCGGCCCCGGGAGCCGCAATAAATCCGTGCGCGTGTGTGGCGGCGGGCCCCAGCCTGTCGCCCAGTCCCGACACGCGCGTGGCCTGTCAGGCCCCTCCGACTTCCGGGCATCACGTGGCACCCGCGCGAAGCCCAAGGGATCGCCCCAAGATTCGATAGACTCCTCGGTTCCCGCCACGGCCGAGATGCCGCGATCCGGTTTCCAACAAAAACCGGCACACAGTGGGTGTTGCCGGACCCGGCGCTCGCAGAATCCGCCTTGCTTAAGGAGGAAACTGCGAAGGCCCACTCATCCGAAGACAGCGGACCTTCACAGCTTCGGGGACTACTGTCGGGGGGATGGACTCCGGGAAGGCAACGGAACCCGGATCCTCTTCAAAAACAACGGGCTGGCACCGCCCCTCAATACCGGCACGCGCTTGGCCGAGTCGCTTGACCCGGCCAAGACCCGCGACCCGGCCAGACTCGCCGACCCGGCAAGACACGTCGACTCGGCCCCAACGACAAGCGCAAGCTAGCCGAACCTGGCGCGACCAAGGCTTCCTCAACAAGCTAGCACCACCCGTGGCGTGCTACGCAATCCGGCCAGGGGTCAGCTCCCATCTCATCCAGGCCGTACGATGGGACGAGTCTTCAATCAACGATGACCGAGGCAATAGTGCCCCGCCCATGCCTCTGGTCAACCGGAACGTGGCAATAGTGCGCCTCATCTACCCGCTGACCAGGGTCGGCGTGGCTACAGTGCTCCCGCCCTCAGCACTAACGACAGCAAGCGGCAGCCTGACGGAGAGCACTGTACACGACTAGACTCGGCCACTCCCTAATGATCGACAAGACGGTGCCCAGTCCCCCTAGGCACGCGGCCCCGCACCTAGGGGAACCCGGCGAACCACAAGCCCTCGGTGGGACCCAGCCCGGGTCCCCGAACACCGATAATATGGACCCACCGACCTGTAACATTACCATTGTACCCCCGGGAGGTTGGTCTATAAAACCCCCCAGGATCCCGCGATCAAGCAAGCAAGAAAAAGAGGCAGACAGAAAGTAGAGAATGCATACGAGAGAAAAGCAAGTAAGCATAGGACTAGCCACCAAACAGCGACACCGGGGAGAAGGAGCAGCCCAAGCCTTGGCCAGCTTCCTTCCTCCTCCACACAGCTCCAGGAGCAACATTGTACTATCGATCATCCAACTACACTCGGCAGGACTAGGGGTATTATCTCTCCGGAGAGCCCCGAACCTGGGTATGTCCGGCGTCCCGCGCCCGCTCTTGCCAACCTCGCTTCTGGAGCCCACCAGCGCCCTCGAGCCTCCTCCTCTCTTTATCCATCCCTTGGCATCTGCCGTGCGCCCACGACGACAACGATGGAATCCTTTACAGGCAACTGTTGCCAATCTTAGGATATACGATGAGATTCAACAAAATCCATTTCCTGCAGGAGAAACCATAATGATTGGCCACCATGAGATTTCGATAGTTGCTTAGTATTGGTGACAGACCTATCAGCTAAGAAGACCCAGTCTTGGAAGAACTTTACCTTGATGAAAGGACTCAGGATTTTGAGAAAATGAGGTTATGCCCTTACCGAAAGGACACCAGTGAAAGAGTTATCCCAGAGAATATGAGAAGAACGACATCGTCCACCCAAAGGGATGGAGTACATGAATTTGGTCGGAACCATAACCCATCTTTTAAGTGTGGTAGCACACTAGACCATTCCGATCAATGGATTTGCTGGAAGACCCCCAAACCCTAACCTCTTCTTGCTAGCATCTTCGAATCTCGAGGACGAGATTCATTTTAAGTGTGGTAGGTTTGTAACATCCCAAAATTCTAAATTTTGGAATGTCATATTAAATAAATAGTTTTGATTGTTTGTTTGATTGTGGTGTGGTTTCTTGTGTGAAATTGAGTGGAATTTGCAACTTTTGAAAGTAGAATGAGAGGGAATAAAATGACTTTCCCAAACTTTCATCTTTGCATTTTGATCTCCATGAATTGAAATTCATTTTATCACAAAACCCTAGAGTGAAGATGATATGATTTCTTCCATTTAAATAAATGAAAAGGGTTTTGAAAATATTTGAATTCCAATTGGAAATAATTCAAATGCGGAAACTTTATGCAACTCAATGACTTTCATGAGAGAAGATAAAATGACTTCTTCAAATCCTAAGAAAAAGAGTTGGAACTTTAAAGGAATCAAAATGAAAGTCCCTGTGAAGGTATTTTGAAACCTACTATCAAACTTGGAGTTATTTGTCTTTTAATCAAATTATTTTCTCCAAATAAACGAATAAATGAAAATAAGGGTAAAATGAATCCCTTCAATGGAAAATTAGGAGAAAATAAATTTGACATAATTTTGGTATTTAAAAAATGATTTTATTGGGTTTTAATGCAACAGTAGTATTGGTTGCTTTATTTAAGTTCCTGACGATTTTAGTTGCCTATGAAAATATGTTCATCATTTAGGATTTATTTTTCTGAAGATTATATGTCTATATGGTATTTTTATTTTGTTCCTACTACATTTGTTTTTCTCTCTCTGTCTTTATTTAGAAGAAAAAGGCATTGTTCTGTTTCTTATCTTTAACTGTCCGAAGCCCACTAGCACCGTGGCCCATCTCCTTGCTCTCTCTCTTTGTGCAGCCCAGCAGCACACAGCCAGCGCGGAACCCCTTTCTGATCGATTGCCCGCTCCCTCCCTTGCTCACCTCTGTCGCTCACAGCAGGCCCCGCACTCATCTTCCTCCTCTGCACGCAACGAAGGAGTCCCGCTCACACATCTCGCCAGCCGCCGCGGATTTCATGCGATTCATGGCAAATTCTTGCCCATCGCGCATGACCACCTCCCTATAAATATCCCTCTCCTCCTCCTCATATGATTTTCACAAAAATCATGATCTCCTGAGGCCGTTTCATGCGGATCCAATCTCGCTGGAGTTCCAACTCCCGAAGCTCGTATCGTCGATCGTTTCGCTGCTCCTAGAGGTTCCGAGCTCCTCCGTTCCTCTGATTCCTTGCTATATCTCAATTCCGCATCACCCTGAACCTTTTTCTCTCACAGATCGATACTGGATCGAGCTCCTGGACGGCCAACGGATGTCGCCGGCGCTGCCGCCGCTCCAGCCGTTCGCCACCATCTCCACAGGCTGCTCCCGAAGCTCATGAGTTTACCCCCGAGCTCGCCACCCTACGCCGCGCCCTATCCGATGCTCCCCGGAGCCCGGAGTCCATCAGGACGAGCTCCACGACCACAGCGGAGCCGCCTGATGTCTACTATGCAACGTTCTTCTTGTAGATGTTGTTGGGCCTCCAAGCACAGTGGTTTGTAGGACAGTAGAAAATTTCCCTCAAGTAGATAACCTAAGGTTTATCAATCCATGGTAGGCGTAGGTTGAAGATGGTCTCTCTCAAACAACCCTGCAACCAAATAACAAAGAGTCTCTTGTGTCCCCAACACACCCAATACAATGGTAAATTTTATAGGTGCACTAGTTCGGCGAAGATATAGGTTTTTGTAATCTGAAATTATAAAAACAACAAGGTAATGATACGTCTCCAATGTATCTATAATTTTTGATTGTTCCATGCTATTATATTACCCCTTTTGGATGTTTATGGGCTTTATTTTACACATTTATACCATTTTTGGGACTAACCTATTAAATGGAGGCCCAGCCCATATTGCTATTTTATTGCGTGTTTTAGTATTTCGAAGAAAAGGAATATCAAACAGAGTCCAAACGGAATGAAACCTTCGGGAAACTTATTTTTGGGAAGATTATGACCTAGGAGACTTGGAGTTGAAGTAAAGGGAGCATCGAGGAAGCCACGAGACAGGGGGGCGCGTCCACCCCCCTGGGCTGCCCTACCCTCTCGTGGGCCCCTCGAGGCTCCCCCGACCGACTTCTTTCGCCTATATAAGCCTACGTACCCTAAAAACATTGGGACAGAAGATAGATCGGGAGTTCCGCCGCCGCAAGCCTCTGTAGCCACCAAAAACCTCTCGGGAGCCCGTTCCGGCACCCTGCGGGAGGGGGAACCCGTCACCGGTGGCCATATTCATCATCCCGGCGCTATCCATGACGAGGAGGAAGTAGTTCACCCTCGTGGCTGAGGGTATGTACCAGTAGCTATCTGTTTGATCTCTCTCTCTCTCTCTCTCGTGTTCTCTCTATGGCACGATCTTGATGTATCACGAGCTTTGCTATTATAGTTGGATCTTATGATGTTTCTCCCCCCTCTACTCTCTTGTGATGAATTGAGTTTTCCTCTTGAAGTTATCTTGTCGGATTGAGTCTTTAATGATTTGAGAACACTTGATGTATGTCTTGTCGTGCTTATCTGTGGTGACAATGGGATATCACGTGCCACTTGATGTATGTTTTGGTGATCAACTTGCGGGTTCCGCCCATTAACCTATGCATAGGGGTTGGCACACGTTTTCATCTTGACTCTCCGGTAGAAACTTCGGGCACTCTTTGAAGTACTTTGTGTTGGTTGGATGAATCTGTGATTGTGTGATGCATATCGTATAATCATGCCCACGGATACTTGAGGTGACAATGGAGTATCTAGGTGACATTAGGGTTTTGGTTGATTTGTGTCTTAAGGTGTTATTCTAGTACGAACTCTTGAATAGATCGATCCGAAAGAATAACTTAGAGGTGGTTTCATGCTCTACCATAATCTCTTCATTTGTTCTCCGCTATTAATGGCTTTGGAGTGACTCTTTGTTGCATGTTGAGGGATTGTTATATGATCTATCTATGTTATTATTGTTGAGAGAATTTTCACTAGTGAAAGTATGAACACTATGCCTTGTTTCCTACCATTGCAATACCGTTTACGCTCACTTTTATCATTAGTTACCTTACTATTTTTATATTTTCAGATTACAAAAACCTATATCTACTATCCATATTGCACTTGTATCACCATCTCTTCGCCGAACTAGTGCACCTATACAATCTACCATTGTATTGGGTGTGTTGGGGACACAAGAGACTCTTTGTTATTTGGTTGCAGGGTTGTTTGAGAGAGACCATCTTCATCCTACGCCTCCCACGGATTGATAAACCTTAGGTCATCCACTTGAGGGAAATTTGCTACTGTCCTACAAACCTATGCACCTGCAGGCCCAACAACGTCTGCAAGAAGAAGGTTGTGTAGTAGACATCAGGTAACTAATGATAAAAGTGAGCACAAACGGTATTGCAATGCTAGGAAACAAGGCCTAGGGTTCATACTTTCACTAGTGCAAGTTCTCTCAACAATAATAACATAATTGGATCACATAACTATCCCTTAACATGCAACAAAGAGTCACTCCAAAGTCACTAATATCGGACAACAAACGAAGAGATTATTGTAGGGTACAAAATCATCTCAAAGTTATTCTTTCGGATCGATCTATTCAAGAGTTTGTACTAGAATAACACCTTAAGACACAAATCAACCAAAACCTAATGCCACCTAGATACTCCAATGTCACCTGAAGTATCCGCGGGTATGATTATATGATATGCATCACACAATCTCAGATTCATCTATTTAACCAACACAAAGAACTTCAAAGAGTGCCCCAAAGTTTCTACCGGAGAGTTAGGACGAAAACTTGTGCCAACCCCTATGCATAAGTTCACAAGGTCACCGAACCCGCAAGTTGATCACCAAAACATACATCAAGTAGATCACATGAATATCCCATTGTCACCACAGATATACACATGCAAGACATACATCAAGTGTTCTCAAATCCTTAAAGACTCAATCTGATAAGATAACTTCAAAGGGAAAACTCAATCCATTACAAGAGAGTAGAGGGGGAGAAACATCATAAGATCCAACTATAATAGCAAAGCTCGCGGTACATCAAGATCGTGCCAAATCAAGAACACGAGGAGAGAGAGAGATCAAACACATAGCTCCTAGTACATACCCTCAGCCCCGAGGGTGAACTACTCCCTCCTCGTCATGGAGAGCATCGGGATGATGAAGATGGCCACCGGTGAGGGATCCTCCCTCCGGCAGGGTGCCGGAACAGGGTCCCGATTGGTTTTTGGTGGCTTCAGAGGCTTGCAGCGGCGGAACTCCCGATCTAGGTTATGTTCTGGGGGTTTCTGTATATATAAGATGTTTTCGCATCGGGAACAAGTCAGGGGGATCTCCGAGGCGGCCACGAGGTTGGGGGGCGCCCCCCCACCCTCATGGGTGCCTTGGGACTCTTCTGGCCCATCTCCGATACTGCGTGGGCTTCTTTTGGTCCAAAAATAATCTCATTCAAGTTTCAGGTCAATTGGACTCCGTTTGATATTTCTTTTTTGCAATACTCAAAAACAAGGAAAAAAACAGAAACTGGCACCGGGCTCTGGGTTAATAGGTTAGTCCCAAAAATCATATAAAATAGCATATAAATGCATATAAAACATCCTAGATGGATAATATAATAGCATGGAACAATCGAAAATTATAGATACGTTTTTCTTATAGTGATCTTGCCGATACATTCAATGTACTGACCTACACGGCTGCAACGTCTCATGTTGCAAATATTTTTCTTCTGATGAGTAAGAGTATGGTACATGGTTACAGTCTACACTCAACTTGCCGATGGCGTTGATGGGACTCCAC
The DNA here is from genome assembly GCF_002162155.2 of Triticum dicoccoides. Taxonomy (NCBI): domain Eukaryota; kingdom Viridiplantae; phylum Streptophyta; class Magnoliopsida; order Poales; family Poaceae; genus Triticum; species Triticum dicoccoides. Next base: position 186,437,690 of record NC_041391.1, on the reverse strand, counting down.
CCCCGATTGTTTGTTTCCGCTGAGACTTACGAGGTATATATCAATTTTTCGTTATTTATACGTGTGATTGCACTTTGATATATACATCGATGTATTATCTGTGCCAGCATACTGATCCAGGGATGGCACAGATACATAGAGGCTTGACTATTTGAGGTCGGGTCGCTACAGGCTTGTGCGATATAGAGCATACAGTTCACTCGGATGAACTATTTGTGATTAGGCAACATAAAAGAAACGGTCAGCCAGATCAAGGTGTGTGTGGTTGAGGGCATACGCTTCAGAAGGATTAACTGTTTACGTTTAGGCAACACAACAGCAACGGGTCAGCCAGATCAAAATGTCTGCGATTGATGGCATACACTTCACATGGATGAACTGTTTGCCATTAGCCACAACAAACTAAAATAGTTAGATAGATCAACATGTGTGCGCTAGATGGGCACACACATTCTAATTAAAAGAAGCATGCGCGATGGTAATAATGAGCGTGCACGGTTGTTGGAACACGTGTGCTGACATTGCCTATTGCGGTGCACCCTATGGTGCAAACGCTACGTACACGGCCGAGAAGGCGTACGTGCCCACGTTACGCCTTCCGGGAATAGTGCCGCACTTAAAACTGTTAGTAAATTTTGAGCATGCGTCCAGTCACAATTTTTTTAGAAGAACAGGGAGGCCGCGTCCCATCACATTCCAAAGTGCAAACCTGTTAACACTGATCAAAACCTAAACGGTTTCCCACTTTAGAGCGTATTACTACTCGGTTATAAATACTACTACTCCAAGATGACTGCACATTCCTCCTCAACTCCTCATCCACAAAAACAAACAAGTCATTCATCGTCGTTCCCTTGCGTCTGCCATGGCCAGCGTGAGTTGTGGGTCGAGAGATTGCCACCAGGGAGAGGCGAGCCTGGAAGCGGAAGCATGAGAGATGTCCCGCCTCGCCACGAAAGCAGCCAACATGTCCCGTGTGGCCGTAGCAGCAGAGAGGTCCCGCCATGTCGCTGAAGCAGCACGGAGGTCCCGCCGTGCCATCGATGCAGCAGACTGGTTCGGCCGCGCCGCGGAAGCAGAAGAGATGTCTCGTAGCGCCATGAATGCAGCAGAGATATCCTCCCGCGCCGCGACGGCCTGGGAAAATGTCTCACGAGCAGGCGAGGACTCTTACAGGCGCATGCGTGCCCTCGTCCTTAGGCAGATGGATCAAATCTCCAGCTGGGCGAGGTTGCGCGATGACCTGAAAGCCTCGTTTGAATAGTCTACCGGCGTCATCCGGCAACTAAATGAGAGCAATGCGAGCTCCGGGCCGAGCGCGACCTACTGAGAGCAAAGATCGTTGGAAGTGCGGAGCAGCAGGAGCAGACCAGTGCCTTGTTGAAGAGGACCGGCGTCATCGTCGAGAATGCCATGCCGCGCATCAAGCGCAGAAGGCTGGTGGAGGAATCCGTGGATGCTCTCAAGTAGCATCTTGAGGACAAGAAAGAGCTCATCGCCGCTCGCCGCTAAGACTAGTTCCCGCGGCCTGCAGCAACACATCAAGAAAGTAGAGATCAGCGAGCCAGATTGTTGTCTTCCTTCTTCTTTTTCCCTTGTGTATTTCGGGCGTTGCCGCATGTGGCTTTTTTTATTTATGTTCCTAAATATGTAAGACAATTATTATCCACTGGCATCGTCCTTATATTCATCATGCTTGCTATAAGTGGCAGTCGATGCTATATAGGTCCGTTGGATCTTACATCAAGATCCGTGCAAAACTTTCTTTTCAGATTTTCATTTTTCTCTCTTAAATCTCAGTCCAGTGAGACATATAGCCACGCCGTAGAACAGGTGCTTGGGTGCCATTAGTGGAGACATTGGGAGGGAGGTGGGCGACGGGTAGTGGTCAAAGGGCTCTCCTCCCGATGAGCACGCGCAAGGGTCTGATCGCACGCCTCCCGTACTCAAATAGCTACCCCGCACGGCACCTCCTAGCCAATAAAAAAGGGGATGCATGGCGGCACGTAATTGGTAAGTAGAATGCCCACAGTTTCAATAATACTTGGGTTTCTGATTTGTAATGTGACAACACTTGTTCCAAAATGACTTTGTAGATTGTTAATGTGTGCGCCTTCGCAAATCGGACAGAAAATTTACCATAGTATGTTGGTACCATGTCATTACACCATGCCAAGTTTCATGATTTTCAGGCGTGTTTTGGATTTACAGGAATTAAAAAACCAAGTTTCTCAATCTTTCTAGCTGAGCCACGACGCCTAGATGTTTGAATTTCATTCCCATCTCTTGCATAGGACCTAGAAATTCACCCAAGGACACACATGTAATTTTTCAAACAACTTTGGAGCACTGGAGCCTGTGTTTGTAGTTAAAATTTGAATTATGCACATTAAATATGCAGAAACTCAATTGATGTATAAAAAAGGCCAAACAAAGTCGGAATAATTAAAAAATTTAGCACGATACTTCTATTTGGACTGATCTGCCTGTGTAAAAAAATTAAGGCGGGAGAAGGCAGTGTACGTATGTCGTTTCGCACACGAAGGTGACATGTTCCCTCTCGGAACCACGAGCCTTCTTGAGGGAAGCCCCGGTTTGCAGGAAGCTTACACCAAAGCTTGTCCCAATTCATCCAAAAAAATTATCGCAGCATGTTGGTGCCATGTCATGACACCATGCCAAGTTTCATGATTTTCAGGCGTGTTTTGGATTTACAGGAATTAAAAAACCAAGTTTCTCAATCTTTCCGGCCGAGTCATGAAGCCCAGATATTTGAATTTCAGTTCCATCTCTTGCATGGGACCTAGAAATTCACCTAAGGACACACATGTGATTTTTCAAACAACTTTGGTGCACTCGAGCCTGTGCTTGTAGTTCAAATTTGAATTATGCACACTAAATGCACATAAACTCAATTAATGTATAAAAAAGGCCAAACGAACCCGGAATAATTACAAAATTTAGCACGATACTTCTATTTGGTCTAATCTTCCTGTGTAAAAAAATTAAGGCGGGAGAGGCAGTGTACGTATGACGTTTCACACACGGAGGTGACAGGTTCCCTCTCGAAACCACGAGTCTTCTTGAAGGAAGCTCCGGTTTGCAAGAAGCATACACCAAAGCTTGTCCCAATTCGGCCAAAAACAGTACTGCAGCATGTTCATGCGATGTCATGACACCATGCCAAGTTTCATAATTTTCACGCGTGCTTTGGAATAGGAATTAAAAAACCAAGTTTCTCAATCTTTCCGGCCAAGCCACGATGCCTAGATGTTTGAATTTCATTCCCATCTCTTGTATAGGACCTAGAAATTCACCCAAGGACACACATGTGATTTTTCAAACAACTTTGGAGCACTGGAGCCTGTGTTTGTAGTTCAAATTTGAATTATGCACATCAAATATGTATAAACTCAATTAATGTATAAAATAGGCCAAACAAAGTCAGAATAAATCCAAAATTTAGCACACTACTTCTATGTTGTCTAATCTGCCTGTGTAAAAAAATTAAGGTGGGAGAAGGCAGTATATGTATCTCGTTTCGCACATGGAGATGACATGTTCCCTCTTGGAACCACGAGCCTTCTTGAGGGAAGCTCCGGTATGCAAGAAGATTACAGCAAAGCTTGTCCCAATTCGGCCAAAAAATTTACCGCAGGATGTTGGTGCCATGTCATGACACCATGCCAAGTTTCATGATTTTCAGGCGTGTTTTTGGATTTACAAGAATTAAAAAAACCAAGAATCTTTCCGGCCGAGCGACGACGCCCAGATGTTTGAATTTCATTCCCATTTCTTGCATGGGACCTATAAATTCATCCAAAGACACACATGTGATATTTCAACCAACTTTGGTGCACTGGAGCATGTGCTTGTACTTCAAATTTAAATTATGCACATTAGATGCGCAGAAACTCAATTAATGTATAAGAAAGGCCAAATGAACCCGGAATAATTCCAAAATTTAGCACGATACTTCTATTTGGTCTAATCTGCCTATGTAAAAAAATTAAGGAGGGAGAAGGGCGTATACATATCTCATTTCGCACACGGAGGTGACACATTCCCTCTCAGAACCACGAGCCTTCTTGTGGGAAGCTCCGGTTTGCAAGAAGCTTACACCAAAGCTGCTCCCTATTCGGCCAAAAAATATTACTGCAGCATGTTGGTGCCATGTCATGACACCATGCCAAGTTTCATGATTTTCTGGCATGTTTTGGATTTACAAGAATTAAAAAAATCAAGTTTCTCAATCTTTCTGGCCGAGCCACGACGCCGAGATGTTTGAATTTTATTCCCATTTCTTGCATGGGGCCTATAAATTTACCCAAAGACACACATGTGATATTTCAACCAACTTTGGTGCACTGCAGCATGTGCTTGTAGTTCAAATTTGAATTATGCACATTAAATGCCCAGAAACTCAATTAATGTATAAAAAAGGCCAAACGAACCCGGAATAATTCCAAAATTTAACACGATACTTCTATTTGGTCTAATCTGCTAGTGTACAAAAATTAAGACGGGAGAAGGCAGTGTACGTATGTCGTTTCACACACGGAGGTGACACGTTCCCTCTCAGAACCACGAGCCTTCTTGAGGGAAGCTCCGGTTTGCAAGAAGCTTACAGCAAAGCTTGTCCCAATTCGTCCAAAATATTTACCGCAGCATGTTGGTGCCATGTCATGACACCATGCCAAGTTTCATGATTTTCAGTCATGTTTTGGATTTATATGAATAAAAAAACCAAGTTTCTCAATCTTTTCGGCTGAGCCATGATGCGCAGATGTTTGAATTTCATTCCCATTTCTTGCATGGGACCTATAAATTCAACCAAAGACACACATGCGATTTTTCAACCAACTTTGGTGCGCTGGAGCATGTGCTTGTAGTTCAAATTAGAATTATGCACATTAAATGCCTAGAAACTCAATTAATGTATAAAAAAGGCCAAATGAACCTGGAATAATTCCAAAATTTAGCACGACAATTCTTTTTGGTCTAATCTGCCAGTCTACAAAAATTAAGGTGGGAGAAGGCAGTCTACGTATGTCGTTTCGCACACGGAGATGACATGTTCCCTCTCAGAACCAAGAGCCTTCTGTTCGGGAACGTACTATTTCAAAAAAATTCTACGATCACGCAAGATCTATCTAGGAGAAGCATAGCAACGAGCGGGGAGAGTGTGTCCACGTACCCTCGTAGACCGAAAGCGGAAGCGTTATATCAACGAGGTTAATGTAGTCGTACGTCTTCACGATCAAACCGATCCTAGCACCGAACGTACGTCACCTCGGTGTTCAGCACACGTTCAGCTCGATGACGTCCCTCGTACTCTTGATCCAGTTGAGGCCGAGGGAGAGTTCCGTCAGCATGACGACGTGGTGACGGTGATGATAAAGTTACCAGCGCAGGGATTCGCCTAAGTACTACGACGATATGACCGAGGTGTAAAACTATGGAGGGGGGCACCGCACACGGCTAAGAGATTGTCTGTTGTCTTTGGGATGCCCCCTGCCCCCTTATACAAAGGAGGGGAGGAGGAGGCCGGCCAACAAGGGGCGTGCCAGGGAGAGGGGAGTCCTACTAGGACCCAGTCCTAATAGGACTCGGCCCCACCCTTTTTTCCTTCTACCTGAGGGGAAAAGGGGAAGGAGAGGGAGTAGGAGAAGGAAAGGGGGGTGGCGCCCCTTCCCAAGTCCAATTCGGCCTCCTCCCTTGTGAGGGGAGCACCAGCCCTTGTGGGCTGGTTATCCTCCCTCCTATGGCCCATAAGGCCCATATCTTTCCCCGGGGGTTTCCAGTAAACTCCCGATACTCTGGAAAAATGCCCGAATCACTCGGAACCATTCCGATATGCAACCTTCCAATATATGAATCTTTACCTCTCGACCATTTAGAGACTCCTCGTCATGTCCGTGATCCCATCCGGGACTCCGAACAAACTTTAGTACACCAAAACACTTAACTCATAATACAAATCGTCATCGAACGTTAAGCGTGCGGACCCTACGGGTTCGAGAACTATGTAGACATGACCGAGACACATGTCCGGTCAATAACCAATAGCGGAACCTGGATGCTCATATTGGCCCTACATATTCTAGGAAGATCTTTATCGGTCAAACCACATAACAACATACGTTGTTCCCTTTGTCATTGGTATGTTACTTGTCCGAGATTCGATCGTCGGTATCATCATACCTAGTTCAATCTCGTTACTGGCAAGTCTCTTTACTCGTTCTATAATACTTCATCCCGCAACTAACTCATTAGTCACATTGCTTGCAAGGCTTATAGCGATGAGAATTACCGAGAGGGCCTAGAGATACCTCTCCAATACACGGAGTGACAAATCCTAATTTCGGTCTATGCCAACCCAACAAACACCTTCAGAGACACCTGTAGAGCATCTTTATAATCACTCAGTTATGTTGTGACGCTTGATAGCACACAAGGTGTTCCTCCGGTATTCGGGAGTTGTATAATCACATAGCCAGAGGAACATGTATAAGTCATGAAGAAAGCAACAACAATAAAACTAAATGATCATAATGCTAAGCTAACGGATGGGTCTTGTCCATCACATCATTCTCTAATGATGTGATCCCGTTCATCAAATGACAATACATGTATATGGTCAGGAAACATAACCATCTTTGATTAACGAGCTAGTCAAGTAGAGGCATACTAGGGACACTCTGTTTTGTCTATGTATTCACACATGTACTAAGTTTATGGTTAATACAATTCTAGCATGAATAATAAACATTTTTCATGATATAAGGAAATATAAATAACAACTTTATTATTGCCTCTAGGGCATATTTCCTTTAGTCTCCCACTTGCACTAGAGTCAATAATCTAATTCACATCGCCATGTGATTTAACACCAATAGTTCACATTACCATGCGATTAGTTCACATTGCCATGTGCCTAATACCCAAAGGGTTATACTAGAGTCAATAATCTAGTTCACATTGCTATGTGATTAACACCCAAAGAGTACTAAGGTGTGATCATGTTTTGCTTGTGAGAGAATCTTATTCAATGGGTCTGTCACATTCAGAGCAATATGCATTTTGCAAATTTCTATGTCTACAATGCTCTGCATGGAGCTACCTAGCTAAATGCTCCCACGTTCAATATGTATCTAGATCGAGACTCAGAGTCATCCAGATCGGTGTCAAAACGTGCATCGACGTAACTCTTTACGACGAACTCTTTATCACCTCCATAACCGAGAAATATTTCCTTATTCCACTAAGGACAATTTTGACCGCTGTGCAGTGATCCACTCCTGGATCACTATTGTACCCTCTTGCTAAACTCGTGGTACACAACATAGCATACTTTATAGAACCTATGACTAAGGCATAGGAATGAATTTTCATTCTCTTTCTATTTTCTGCCGTGGTTGGGTTTTGAGTCTTTACTCAACTTCACACCTTGCAACACAGGTAAGAACTCCTTCTTTGACTGTTCCATTTTGAACTACTTCAAAATCTTGTCAAGGTATGCACTCATTGAAATAATGTATCAAGCGTCTTGTTCTATCTTTATAGATCTTGATGCTCAATATGTAAGCAGCTTCACCGAGGTCTTTCTTTTAAAAAACTCCTTTCAAACACTCCTTTATGCTTTCCAGAAAATTCTACATCATTTCTGATCAACAATATGTCATTCACATATACTTATCAGAAAGGCTGTAGTGCTCCCACTCACTTTTTTGTAAATACAGGCTTCACCGCAAGTCTGTATAATACTATATGCTTTGATCAACTTATCAAAGCGTATATTCCAACTCTGAGATGCTTGTACCAGTCCATAGATGGGTCGCTAGAGCTTGCACATTTTGTTAGCACCTTTAGGATTGACAGAACCTTCTGGTTGTATTTGTCGGATGTTGGGTTCCGGCAGACCCTTAAGGTTCAAACTCTAGGGTGCGCACGAAGATCTTCCCCCTACCACTCCACGTCCGATCGCCTCGCGAGAATCTAAGATAAACGATGAACAACATGAGGGACACAAGATTTATACTGGTTCGGGCCACCGTTGTGGTGTAATATCCTACTCAAGTGTGTGGTGTGGTGGATTGCCTCAGGGGTTGATGATGAACAGTACAGGGAAGAACTGCCTCGCGAGAGGTGTTCTTGAGCTGGTGTGGTGTTCTACCTGTTGAAGGATCCGATCCCCTCCTACTGTGGTGGATATCCCTATTTATAGAGGACCTAGTCCTCTTCCCAAATATTGAGAAGGATGGGCGCCAACAACGGCCATTTTCTAGGGGAACATCTAGTACAAGTTATCCTGACTAAAGTTGGTCTTCGGTTGCCAAAGGCACTGCGATGACGCTGTCTTGGGCTCCACGGTGACCTCCATCCTGCCGCTCTGCTGGTCTTGGTCTCGTTGCACTGAAATGGTAACCTTTGCCTGATGCCTCAGTACTCCACGCCTATGCTTGCCCCCTTTGCACCAAAGAGGAAACAAGGACATTGCGTGGGCCGGCGCCCGCCTGGCGCCTCCCTGGTCTCAATCGTCATGGCTTGCTTCACGAGCACCTCACGAGGTACCCCCGCCTTGATCTCTCCCCCTCCTCGCGAGCCTGCCTGGCGAGGCCACTCCTGAGGAAGCGTCATGTCATCCGCACCGCGAGGCTTGGTCCCTCGTGAGGGTCTTTTGTCTTGCACTAATTAAGATGGGCCGTACTGGGCCACCACTCGAGCCACGCCGCAGGCCGCAGGCAGGCAAGTCTAGGGACCCCATTCCCAGAACACCGATAGTAGCCCCCGGGCCCAAGGCGCGCTCGGACTTGGATTAGCAGAGAGGCGAAGGTGCAAGTGCGGAACGCCGTGGGCCCCATCAGCCTGCGGCCTTGGGCGCCGTGTGGCGGTTGATTGGATGTGGGCGCCTCCACTTCCCCGCGCTGCCTCATTATGCGCCTGACTAGGCGGCCACGAGGCTTGTACACAGTTATTCTCCCCTCGCTACCTGCATGCTTCTTGTTCCCTTTTCCTCCTTGAGCTTCTGCTTCCGCCTCCAATCCATCTTGAGTTCTTCACCCCTTCCATCGCCATGGTGCCAACGAAAAAGGAGAAGGGGAAGAAACCTGCGCCTTCGTCCAGCATGCCTCTGGCGGCTGCTCCCGCCGTCGACAAGTCACTCATACTCAATCTGGAAGCCTTGGAGAGGGTCTGCTCCGCGCTTGCCTCCAGCTTCAATGAGTGCGGGAGGACGACGGTCTAGCCCACGTCCCATGCCTCCTTCAAAAGAATCGTCACGGAGGTCCGATTCTTTGCCGACGCCTTGTGGGCGGGCCTGGTTCCCCCCTTTTCCGCCTTCTTCAATCCGGTGCTTTCCCATTACCAGATCCACATGATGCATCTTGGCCCCCAATCCATTACTCTGCTTGCTGTCCTTGCCTTCGTCTGCGAGGCCATGGTGGGGATTCCTCCTTCTGTTGCCCTTATGCGCCACTTCTTCTCTCTGCGCCTGTCTGACCCTTCCCAATGTTCAGGATGCGTGAGCTTCCAGGCCGTGCCGGAGACGACCACCTCGGGGATTGATTTTGGCCTCCCACCTTCTGCGAGCGGGTTCTGGGAGCAATGGTTGTATGTGGACATTGGGGTTCCCAGCCCCCTGCTCGCGCACCCGACATTGCCTGCTATTCCCAATCCTGGTTGGGGTCATGAGGAGCTTACGAGCCCCCAGCTTGCTTTCGCCCGGCATCGCTTCGATAGGCTGAGGAAGCTCGGGGTGACGGCGCCCCAGGTGGTGAAGGAGTTCCTCCCGTGCCGTATCGCTCCACTCTAGCGCCATTCCCGCCCAATGTGGGCTTTCTCCGGTCGTCAGGACAGTATGAGGCTCCAGGAAGGGGATCTCGCGCCCGAGACACCGAAGAAGGTGTTGCATGTTCTGACTAGTGACCCCTCTCCTGGCAGCGTCCGTCATGGAGGCGCCCTATTGTATCTTTCCACAAACATTGTCGAGTTCGGGAAGCAGATGCACCGCTTTGACGAATGGGGGATGTGCCCGGCTGGCCTCGCGGGGCCCCGCGAGAACCCGGTTGCTGCGGTCCTTCCCCTAGACGCCCACGCCGACCTTGCCTTAGGAGTCGTTGTAGGGAGGCAAGCATTGGCAGGAGCTGGGGGGCCTGATGTCGAGGTGCTGATGTCGCGTGGGGCTCCCGAGGCGTCATCCCCCGGAACATACGGAGCCCCCCTCGAGGTGGTGGCTGATGAGGGGGCGCGACTTGCAGCTCCCGAGGCTGAAGCCCCCGAGGCCTTGGCAGGCCACCAAGAGGTGACACCTGATAGCTCCTCTCAGGCTGGTGCCCTTGATGTAGGCCGCCCTGATGCTCCGGCTCCTATGCCGCGTGCCGGCCCTCACGTCGCGAGCTTGGGCCGGTTCTGCATAGATTTTGAGGCCCTTCTCAAGAGGAAGGAGGCTTCCGGTGGTGATGATCGCCCCTGCCGCCCATTGAAGCACAGGAAGTACTTCACCATGGGCGAGTAAGTCCCTCCTTCTTATAGTTCCCTCTTTGCTGTTCCCTTTGCTGATCGTGGCCTTTCAGGATCCTCCCTGCCGAGCCCGTGGAGCCAGCCGGGGAGCCTCTTCCTCAGGCTTCTCCTCCACCACCGACCTTGATCGCTCCAAGTCTGTGTGCCACCCTCGGCGCGAGCTCGGCTGGAGAGGTAGGCCGGCCTGCGGTGCGCCTTGAACTTGTGGGCGTGCCGCTCCTCCTTCACGAGCTTTCCCTGGGCACAACCAGCTTGCCCCGGGCTCCTTCGCTGATCATAGGTGGCGAGTGGTTGAAGTCGATCTTCAGTTCCTTATCGGGGGGTGGATCGGCGCCTGGCTGGGTCCCTTGTGGGGCCCGTCCGGTGATCATGGGGGCGCCAGCCCCCAGCCCCCCGCCGAGAGGGGGCGAGCCACCCCAGGGTCCTCTGCTAGCACCGATGGTGGAGGATGACGTTGACGACGTGCTCAAGCATGCTGCTATGTCTTGAGCTTGCGTTGGTTTTCCTCGAAGAGGAGAGGGTGATGGAGCAAGTGTAGCATAAGTATTTCCCTCAGTTTTGAGAACCAAGGTATCAATCCAGTAGGAGGCTCCTCAAAAGTCCCACGCACCTACACAAACAAACCGAGAATTCGCAACCAACGCAATAAAGGGGTTGTCAATCCCTTCAGGGCCACTTGCGAAAGTGAGATCTAATAAAGATAGTATGATAAGATAAATATATTTTTGGTATTTTATGATACAGATGCAAAAAGTAAAGATGCAAATAAAAGTAGATTGAAAGCAAATATGATAACAGATAGACCCGGGGGCCATAGGTTTCACTAGTGGCTTCTCTCAAGATAGCATAAGTATTATGGTGGGTGAACAAATTACTGTCGAGCAATTGATAGAAAAGCGCGTAGTTATGAGATTATCTAGGCATGATCATGTATATAGGCATCACGTCCATAACAAGTAGACCTACTCCTGCCTGCATCTACTACTATTACTCCACATATCGGCCGACTCCTGCCTGCATCTAGAGTATTAAGTTCATAAGAACAGAGTAACGCATGAAGCAAGATGACATGATGTAGATGGATAAACTCATGCAATATGATATAAACCCCATCTTGTTATCCTTGATAGCAACAATACAATACGTGCCTTGCAACCCTTTTTGTCACTGGGTAAGGACACTACAAGATTGAACCCAAAGCTAAGCACTTCTCCCATGGCAAGAAAGACCAATCTAGTAGGCCAAACCAAACTAATAATTCGAAGAGACTTGCAAAGATAACTCAATCATACATAAAAGAATTCAGAGAAGATTCAAATATTATTCATAGATAAACTTGATCATAAACCCACAATTCATCGGATCTCGACAAACACACCGCAAAAAGAGTTTACATCGAATAGATCTCCACAAGAGAGGGGGAGAACATTGTATTGAGATCCAAAAAGAGAGAAGAAGCCATCTAGCTAATAACTATGGACCCGTAGGTCTGTGGTAAACTACTCACAACTCATCGGATGGGCAAGGATGTTGATGTAGAGGCCCTCCGTGGTCGATTCCCTCTCCGGTAGAGTGCCGGCGAAGGCTCCAAGATGGAATCTCGCGGATACAGAAGGTTACGTCGGTGGAAATTGTGTTTCGTGGTGCCCCCGGATGTTTTTGGGGTACGTAGGTATATATAGGAGGAAGAAGTACGTCGGTGGCCGCCCGAGGGGCCCACGAGACAGGGGGCGCGCCCTACAGGGGGGGGCTCCTATCTCATGGCTTCCTCGGAAGCTGCTTAACTTGAACTCCAAGTCCTCTGGATCACGTTCGTTCCAAAAATAATGCTCCCGAAGGTTTCATTCCGTTTGGACTCCGTTTGATATTCCTTTTCTTCGAAATACTGAAATAGGCAAAAAAAAACAACAATATGGGCTGGGCCTCCGGTTAGTAGATTAGTCCCAAAAATGATATAAATGTGTAAAATAAAGCCCATAGACATCCAAAAGGGGTAATATAATAGCATGGAACAATCAAAAATTATAGATACGTTGGAGACGTATCAAGCATCCCCAAGCTTAATTCCTGCTTGTCCTTGAGTAGGTAAATGATAAAAAGAGAATTTTTGATGTGGAATGCTACCTAGCATATTTCTCAATGTAATTTTCTTTATTGTGGCATGAATGTTCAGATCCAAAAGAGTACAAAATAAAAGTTCATATTGACATAAGAAATAGTAATAGTTCAAGCATACTAATCAAAGTAATCATGTCTTCTCAAAATAACATGGCTAAAGAAAGTTATCCCTACAAAATCATATAGTCTGGCTGTTGCTCTATCTTCATCACACAAAGTATTTAATCATGCACAACCCTGATGACAAGCCAAGCAATTGTTTCATACTTTAATAATCTCAAACTTTTTCAACTTTCACGCAATACATGAGCGTGAGCCATGGACATAGCACTATATGTGGAATAGAATGGTGGTTGTGGAGAAGACAAAAAAGGAGAAGATAGTCTCACATCAACTAGGCGTATCAATGGGCTATGGAGATGCCCATTAATAGATATCAATGTGAGTGAGTAGGGATTTCAATGCAACGGATGCACTAGAGCTATAAATATATGAAAGCTCAACAAAAGAAACTAAGTGGGGTGCATCCAACTTGCTTGCTCATGAAGACCTAGGGCACTTTTGAGGAAGCCCATCATTGGAATATACAAGCCAAGTTTTATAATGAAAAATTCCCACTAGTATATGAAAGTGACAACATATGAGACTCTTTAACATGAAGATCATGGTGCTATTTTGAAGCACAAGTGTGGAAAAGAGATAGTAGCATTGTCCCTTCTCTCTTTTTCTCTCATTTTTTCTTTTTCTTTTCTTTTTCTTCTTTTTTCCTTTTTTTCTCTCTTTGGCCTTCTCTTTTTTCTTCTTTTTGGCCTTTCTCTTTTTTTTTCCTTTTTTTATTTTTTGTAAAGTCCGAAGTCTCATCCCGACTTGTGGGGGAATCATAGTCTTCATCATTCTTTCCTCACTAGGACAATGCTCTAATAATGAAGATCATCACACTTTTATGTATTTACAACTCAAAGCTAGAACAAGATATGACTATATATGAATGCCTCCGGCGGTGTACCGGGATGTGCAATGAATCAAGAGTGACATGTATGAAAATTATGAAGGTGGCCTTGCCACAAATACAATGTCAACTACATGATCATGCAAAGAGCAATATGACAAAAGTAATGCGTGTCATATGAACGGAACGGTGGAAAGTTGCATGGCAATATATCTCGGAATGGCTATGGAAATGCCATAATAGGTAGGTATGGTGGCTGTTTTGAGGAAGGTAAATGGTGGGTATATGGTACCGGCAAAAGTCGCACGATACAAGAGAGGCTAGCAATGGTGGAAGGGTGAAAGGGTGCGTATAATCCATGGACTCAACATTAATCAAAAGAACTAATATACTTGTGGCAAAAATTTAGAAGTCATCAAAAACCAAAGCACTACGCGCATGCTCCTAGGGGGATAGATTGGTAGGAAAAGACCATCGCTCGTCCCCGACCACCACTCATAAGGAAGACAATCAATAAATAAAATTGTGCTCCAACTTCATCACAAAGCGGTTCACCATACGTGCATGCTATGGGAATCACAAACTTCAACACAAGCATTCTTTAAATTCATAATCACCCAACTAGCATGACTTTAATATCACTACCTCCATATCTCAAAACAATTATCAAGTATCAAGTTGATCATAGCATCCAATTCACTTTCTATGATAGTTTTTATTATACCCAACTTGGATGCTCATCATTCTAGGACCAACTTTAAAACCATAGCAAATACCATGCTGTTCTAAGAGTCTCTCAAAAAGATATAAGTGAAGCATGAGAGGCTAGCAATTTCTTCAAAATTAAGACACCACCGTGCTCTAAAAGATATAAGTGAAGCACTAGAGCAAAAACTATCAAGCTCAAAAGATATAAGTGAAGCACATATAGTATTCTAGCAAATTCTAATCAAATAGGCTTCTCCCAAAAGGTGTGTACAGCAAGGATGATTGTGGTAAACTAAAAAGAAAATACTAATATAATACACGACGCTCCAAGAAAAACACATATCATGTGGCAAATAAAAATATAGCTCCAAGTAAAGTTACCAATGAACAAAGACGAAAGAGGGGATGCCTTCCCGGGGCATCCCCAAGCTTAGGCTTTTGGCTATTCTTGAATATCTTTGGGTGCCTTGGGTATCCCCAAGCTTAGGCTCTTGCCACCCTTTATTCCATAGTCCATAAAAGCTTTACCCAAAACTTGAAAACTTCACAACACAAAACTCAACAGGAAATCTTATAAGCACCGTTAGTGAAAGAAAACAAAACCACCACATAAGGTACTGCAATGAACTCATTATTTATTTATTTTGGTGTTAAACCTACTGTATTACAACTTCCTTATGGTTCATAAAATAATTTACTAGCCATAGATGCATTGAAATAAGCAAACAACACACGAAAAAACATAATCTGTCAAAAACAGAACAGTCTGTAGCAATCTGTAACTAACGCAAGCTTCTGAAACTCTAAAAATCCTACCAAAATAGGAAGTCCTGGACAATTTGTTTATTGAACAGCAGCAAAATGAATCAACGCAAAATCACATTCCTGTGATTTAACAAAATTATATTCGTGCATGCAAAGTTTCTGTTTTTCAGCAGAATCAAATCAACTATAATCGCAGGTTATCCTATAGGTTCTACTTGGCACAAACACTAATTAAAAGATAAAAAGACATCTAAACAGAAGGTAAATGCAAGATTTATTACTAAACAGGAGCAAAAACAAAAAACATAAAGAAAATTGGGTTGCCTCCCAACTAACACTATTGTTTATCGCCCCTAGCTAGGCATAAAAGCAAGGATAGATCTAACGAGTGCCGTCTTTGGCACTAAATTCATAAGTAGCACGCATGATAGATTCATAAGGTAATTTGACTTTCTTGCTTGGAAAGTGCTCCAAGCCTTTCTTTAAGGGAAATTGGAATCTAATGTTCCCTTCCTTCATATCAATAATCGCACCAATCGTTCTAAGGAAAGGTCTTGTCAGGACCGGTTTTCTAATAAAACATTTATTGAAAAACCTCCCTTTTTATAGATCAGTATAGGAAAATCTTCCTTACTAGTAGAAAAATCCTTGATATAGAAATCCAGCAGTACTAAATATTATACAAGGTTGAGCTGAGGCTGCTCAACAATTTATTACAAGCACGCCGATATTATACATAAAGGCGGATATGACACAAGGGTATGGTGGCAATACTACTGGCTCGTAATAAAAGTGGTGGTGGATATGTCACAGTGAAGTGGGTGACATGACTCCTAATCTTACAACATCGAGCGTCGGAGTGAGGCTCGATGATTTTATTCGGGTAGCGGAAGCGTATATGATACAAGTGACCAATTCCAGGATCGCACGGGACTGACTGGGACTCCTCTAGGCACCGTACTCGCTATCGTACTCTTCATCCATAAGATCGCCTTCGTCAACATCTGGTCAAATCAACAAGCTAGGTGAGTACTTTGAATGTACTCGCAAGACAGTTCGGACATAAGATATAACAAATGCAAACATGATGCACATGAGCAGTTTAGTAATGCACACTCAGATAATAAATTTGCACGACATGTTAAATACAAAGGAAGTCAGGCCGTAGTCCTCCCAAAATCCCAATAAAATAACTGAAGACTGATCGGGTGTCTGAAACGACGCCTCGAAAGGTAAAAATAAATTAACATGCCGCAGTCGGGCGTCAGGGTGACACCGCATAAAGGGCTTATATTGAAAGGTAAATGACAGTGCATGCCACAGTCGGACGTCTTAAGCGACATCTCGAAAAGGGCTTATAATGAAAGTAAATAACAGGGATGCCACAGTCGGACGTCTGAGTGACATCACATAAAGGGCTTATATTGAAAGTAAATAAGAAGAATGCCACAGTCGGACATCTGAGCGACATCACATGAAGGGCTTATATCGAAAGTAAATAACAAGAGTGCCACAATCAGACGTCTGAGCGACATCACATAAAGGGCTTATATCGAAAGTAAATAACAAGAGTGCCACAGTCGGACGTCTGAGCAACATCACATAAAGGGCTTATATCGAAAGTAAATAACAAGAGTGCCACAGTCGAACGTCTGAGCGACATCACATAAAGGGCTTATATTTCATCATTCGAATTCAAGCAGTTCACGAATTTAAATCAGTCCAAGGAAATACTCAGTACATAGTAATAAATGGGTTAGTCCATCCACAGGAATAACACTCAGCCGGGTTTAATACTCATGTTAATTCACCGGAGATTGTCACTGAGATTGACACTGAGACGGACGTTGGGACTGACACTGACACTAACATAGATAAGTTGATCACAGTCCTTGACCATAGATACGGTTACTCGAATGGTTCTGACTCTGCAGAGTTTGTACTCTTTAACCACAACCAACGGGTTTCACTAGTCACAAAGGACTAGTTCCGTTTACGGTATTTTAGAAGGAACACATCTAAACCGTACACACCCATTCCACATCCCGTTGCCAGGGATCACCCTAGGCAACATTCAAGAAAAACTTTAAGACGGGGAGGCCACAACCTCGAATAGCATGGGATCAAATTTATATCGCGCGCTCTAAGGGGTGCCCCCCTCTCGGTCCCAACCGGAAATACCCATGCCCCCTAACCGGATGAAGGGCTTTAATCCAGGGCCATGGAACCCTCATCACGGCCCCTCTATTTGGTGTGTATGAGGAAAGAGGTTTGCAACTTACTAAAACCGTATTCTTTGCAGAAAACATGTGGCAACACAAAAAGGGGACAGACGATAACGTAACCTGATCCACGTTAACACTGGAGTTAAATGGTTGACATAAGACTGGCATGCTTCAACAATACCTTCTTACCACCTTTCATGTCACCACATGATCATGTTATCTCTCATCAAATGACACATCACGTTTTGAAGCTCACTTGTAGTTGCCTTGCATGCAATATAACACTTACTGGTGGTTATATAAACATGCCATGAAATAACTACTCAAGCAAACATGCAAAACACTCATCATATCAAATGTTCAAACATGCTTGCCTGGTTCGGAGTAGTCGGAGTCTAGCTCGGTGAAGTTTGTGGCTCCGTCACCCCCTTCGGTATCTACGGTATAAAAGAAAATCGGATACTACGTAAATACCGTGCGTGCACAAAAATTGTTCCAAATATTTTTCAAATAAATATGATAAAAAACTAGACAGAAAAATAAACATGACAGAAAAAGAATCAATTCAAAATCATCTTTTGTTTAAAACTTATTAAGGTTTTAGTCCAGGCACTCATCTGTAATGAAACAGAAAGTTTCCAGTGGGTAGCTTATAAAAAGACAGGAAAAACGTTTCAGTTAGAAAGCGTATTCTGCCCGAAGGCGTTTTCAGAAAACAGTTCAAAAAAGAGAAAAAGCTGACGAGGGGGTCCCACCCGTCAGGTTTGAATCTTCAAAACAGAGCTCACCGGCGCCCGAGGCTGCGGTTGTCGCCGGCGTCGATCCACGGTGAGGTAGGGGTAGTGGATGGTACCTACAGACTCACGGTGCTCTCCTGCGTCTGTGGGTGGTGGAGTATCAACCCGAGCCACTCACTTCTCTGCAAAGAGAAGAGCTACACCGCCGGAATATGGATGCTCTGCATACTCCCATCGTAGGAGAAACCCCCGAGGCTCGTGCCTTGGAGGATGCGCGTTTAGCCAACTTGGCTGAGCGCACTCGACTGGAGAACCTCCAGCGAGCACTCGACGAGAGCGCGCGGCAACGAGTTCCAGACTCCAGTCGACGTTAACTCTTTCCGCCGCCGACTCAGGTATACCGAACCCCAATTCAGAATCTAGCAGCTGCAGCCCGTATAGCGGAGTCGATTCAGCCCTCTCAATCAGAGGCTGGCAGAGGCTTGATGCAGATTAGGGATTTGCTCCAGGCAGCAGGAGATCAGAATTTAGCTGTATCATAGTCACGCAATAGGATTCACAGTCGATCCATTGCTGCAAATACTATTCAGTCGGCTCATAGCCCAAGATCGCCTCTGCGGCGCGAGGGACGTGGGGGTCGACGTGATCGATATGATGACCGATTCGATCGCGATGATCGGCGTCGAGTGCCCACTCCTCCCCAAGAGTTGGGTCTTACGCCCCTCGGCAACAAGGTGACAGACGCCAGCACAGTGTTGGTCGAAGAGCTCTGGTCGACCCTAGGGAACCAGGCTTTGATGCGAGATCCATTATCGTGCAAGGTCTGGTCGACCGGAACAGAGCTCACTGAGAAGGCCATGACAGAGACGCGCCCACTAGCAGCAGGGTTCATGCTTCAGGACCAGAGTGTTTTAGCAGAGCCATCAGGGCCGTAGTGATCCCTCCCAACTTCAGGTTGGCGACTGGGGTGAGTAAGTTCACCGGTGAGTCCAAGCCCGATACTTGGCTTGAGGACTACCGAGTGGCTGTTCAGATTGGCGGTGGCAATGATGAAGTGTCCATGAAACACCTACAGCTCATGCTGGAGGGCTCAGCCAGAGCCTGGCTGAATCAATTGGTGCCTAACAGCATTTACACTTGGGAGGATCTTGCCCGAGTGTTTGTCAGGACATTTGAAGGAACTTGCAAGCGACCAGCAGGTTTGACCGAGCTGCAAGTTTGCGTGCAAAAGTCGAACGAGACCTTGAGAGATTACATCCAGAGGTGGATCACGTTGCATCATACAGCGGAGAATGTATCTGATCACCAAGCAGTATGTGCCTTCAAGGAAGGCGTTAAGAACAGAGAGTTCAGTTTGAAGTTTGGTCGGACCGGAGACATGACCCTGAGCCGAATGATGGAGATTGCCACCAAATATGCCAATGGTGAAGAAGAGGATCGACTCCGGAGTGGCAAGTACAAGCCGAGCCAGTCGGAAAAAGGAAACTCCAGTCGGAAGCAGAAGCGGAAAGCCGAACCTGCTGCTCCTGGAGAAGCCTTGGCCGTGACTCAGGGCAAGTTTAAAGGGAAACCCAAAGGATCCTGGAACCCCAAGAAGGTGAAAGACAAGGAAGGAAACGACGTGATGGATTTGCCATGCCACATCCACACGAAGAAAGATGAAGAGGGTAACTTCATTTACCCAAAACATACCACTCGCCAGTGCTGGCTCTTAATCCAGCAGTTTCAAGGAAAACAGCCCAAGGAGAAGGAGAAGGAGTTGGACAAGGCTGAGGACAAAGAGGGCAGTGATGAAGAATACCCCCATGCCAATTCCACTCTGATGATTTTTCCTGATGTTGAGAGCAAAAGTCGACTGAAAGTTATCAACCGTGAGGTGAATATGGTTGCTCCGGCAACGCCCAGTTATCTGAAATGGTCTCAGACCGCTGTCAAATTCGACCAGTCCGATCATCCGACGCACATAGCCACCCCTGGGAGGCAAGCTTTGGTGGTCGACCCCGTCGTCGAAGGCACTCGACTGACAAAGGTACTGATGGATGGTGGCAGTGGATTGAATATATTGTATGCGGAAACGATAAAGTGAATGGGCATTCCGATGTCGAGACTCAGTTCTAGAAACATGAGTTTCCATGGAGTCATTCCTGGGAAGAAGGCTGAATCACTCGACAAAATTGCTCTTGATTTGGTTTTCGGCGATTCGAAGCATTTCCGCAAAGAAAAGTTAACATTTGAAGTTGTGGATTTCCATAGTGCTTATCACGCCATTTTAGGCAGGCCAGCTTATGCACGATTCATGGCTCGGCCATGTTACGTATACCTCAAATTAAAGATGCCTGGTCCCAAAGGGGTGATCACCATCACTGGCAATCGGAAAAAGGCAGAAGAGTGCTTTCAGAAAGGCTCAAAGATCGCCGATGCTCAGATGTCAGTCGTAGAGCTACAGGAATACCAGAAAACCGCAGATCCAAGTGATTTGTTGCGATCCAAGTAGCCTGCTACCGAATCAGCGTTTCAGTCGTCTGGTGAGACCAAGCTGATTCACATCCACCCGACCGACCCCAATGCTTCTCCGACTCATATCTCAACAACACTCGACTCCAAACAGGAAGAAGCGCTCATCCAGTTCCTCCGTGAGAACTGGGACATCTTCGCATGGAAGCCTGCTGACATGCCGGGTGTTCCCACGGGGCTGGCTGAGCACCGCCTACGAGTTGACCCAAAGATAAAACCTGTGAAGGAACATCTTCGACGGTCCGCCATCCAAAAGAGAAAGGCCATTGGCGAAGAGGTGGCTCGGCTCCTAGCAGCAGAGTTTATCCGAGAGATTTACCACTCCGAGTGGCTCGCCAATGTTGTCATGGTCCCCAAGAAGGACAATTCACTTTGCATGTGCATTGATTTCAAACATATCAATCGGCCCTACCTGAAAGATCATTTTCCTCTCCCTCGCATCGACCAAATTGTCGACTCGACTGCGGGATGTGAGAGATTATCTTTTTTAGACGCCTATTCCGGGTACCATCAGATCCGTCTGTACGGACGCGATGAGATCAAAACAGCTTTCATCACTCCATTCGGGTGCTTCTGCTATGTCACCATGCCGTTCGGCCTCAAGAATGCCAGAGCCACGTTCACGAGGATGATTCAGAAGTGTTTACTCACTCAAATCAGTCGGAATGTGGAAGCGTACATGGATGATATTATGGTCAAGTCACGGAAAGGTTCCAACCTGTTGACTGACCTCGCTGAAACATTTGCCAATCTCAGGAGGTATGATATGAAGCTCAATCCATCAAAGTGCACATTCGGAGTTCCTGGTGGAAAGTTACTCGGTTTTCTCATTTCGGAATGAGGAATCGATGCTAACCCAGAAAAAATTGGCACTATACTCCGAATGAAACGCCCTGTGCGTGTGCATGATGTCCAGAAGCTTACTGGATGCTTGGCTGCGTTAAGTCGATTCATCTCTCGCCTCGGTGAAAAGGCATTGCCTCTTTACCGACTGATGAAGAAGTCAGACAAGTTCGAGTGGACTCCAGAGGCTGATGCAGCATTTTCCAGCAGTGGTCGACCTGATCATGGAAGCGTTAGTGATCACTCCCGATTGGACAATGCCGTACATCGAGTATATCTTGAGGAAAGAACTCCCAGAAGATGAGGAAGAGGCTCGACAGATCGTCCGCCGATCTAAGGCCTTTACCATGATTAAGGGACAGTTGTACAGAGAAAGCGCGACTGGAGTTGGTCAGAAGTGTATAACACCAGAAGAAGGTCGGATAATCCTTGATGATATCCACTCGAGGACCTGTGGCCATCATGCATCCTCTCAGACCATTGTGGCTAAAGCATACCGAGCAGGATTTTACTGGCCAAGAGCGAATGAAATGGCAAAGGAGATAGTCGACAAGTGTGAAGGATGTCAATTTTACTCCAATATGTCACATAAGCCTGCCTCAGCCTTGAAGACCATTCCACTCGTCTAGCCTTTCGCTGTATGGGGATTGGATATGGTTGGACCACTGAGAACAGGTAGAAGCGGCTTCACCCATGTGCTGGTGGCAGTCGACAAGTTCACCAAGTGGATCGAGGCTAAACCCATCAAGAATCTTGATGCCGGCACTGCTATCAGCTTCATCAGGGAGTTGATATTCCAATATGGAGTTCCACACAGCATCATCACAGACAATGGGTCAAACTTCGATTCTGAGGAATTCAGAGCCTTCTGCACATCTCAGGGTACACGAGTCGACTACGCTTCTGTCACTCACCCCCAGTTGAATGGACAGACAGAACAAGCAAATGGCTTAATTCTCAAAGGGTTGAAACCCCGATTGATGTGTGATCTCAAGCACACGGCTGGTGCATGGGTCGATGAACTTCCGTCGGTTCTTTGGGGATTAAGGACCACGCCTAACCGGTCGACTGGGAGAACTCCGTTCTTCTTGGTCTACGGAGCGGAAGCAGTCTTGCCGAGTGACCTGCTTCACAACGCGCACTGAGTCAAACTCTACACCGAAGCAGAAGCCGAGCAAGCCCGGCAGGACGCAGTCGACCTTCTAGAAGAAGAAAGAGAGATGGCCTTGATCCGATCGACCATTTATCAGCAGGACTTGCGTCGCTTCCATGCCAAAAACGTGAAGAGCCGAGCTTTCCAGGAGGGAGATTTGGTTCTCCGAGTGGATCAGCAGAAGCCACACAAGCTCTCTCTTACTTGGGAAGGTCCCTTCATCGTCACCAAGGTTCTCCACAATGGAGCATATCACCTTTACAATGTCGAGCACCAGATTGACGAGCCCCGAGCGTGGAACGCGGAGCTACTCCGCCCCTTTTATACTTAAGTATTCACTCGGATGAGTTGTAATAAAAGTACTTCTGTAGTTTATTTATCAAAGACAAGAGCTTTATAATTTTCACAGTGATTATTGTTACTTTTGTCCATATAAAGCAGTCCCCCAGTGGGTGGCTTAGTTGCGAATCCGTTTCGCCTAAGTCTGTAAAAAAATCCTTGCCGAGTGGTGAGCCAGCCTCCCACTCGGGGGCTTAGCTGCGAATCCGTTTCGCCTAAGTTTAAACAAAATCATACCAAGTGGTAAGCCAGCCTTCCACTTGGAGGCTTAGCTGCAGTCCAAGTACTCGCCTAAGTTAAAAAAAATCCTACCAAGTGGTAAGCCAACCTTCCACTCGGAGGCTTAGCTGCAGTCCAAGTACTCGCCTAAGTTAAACAAAATCCTACCGAGTGGTAAGCTAGCCTTCCACTCGGAGGCTTAGCTGCAGTACAAGTACTCGCCTAAGTTTAAACAAAATCCTGCCGAGCGGTGAGCCAGCCTCCCACTCGGAGGCTTAGCTACAGCATAGCGCTCGCCTAACTACAAATACAACATGCGCTCCGCAAGGAGGACGAGGTGCAGGTCGACTGCTACCCTCTCCTTCCGAGCTACGCCACAAATACAACATGCGCTCTGCAAGGAGGACGAGGTGCAGGTCGACTGCTACCCTCTCCTTCCGAGCTATGCCACAAACACAACATGCGACCCGCAAGAAGGACGAGGTGCAGGTCGGCCGTTACCTTCTTCTTCAGAGGTATGCCACAGAAATCCTACCGAGTGGAGAGCAGACCTCCCACTCGGGGGCTTAGCTGCAGCCTAGTGCTCGCCTAAGTTTTTGAAAATCCTACCGAGTGGAGAGCAGACCTCCCACTCGGGGGCTTAGCTGCAGCCCAGTGCTCGCCTAAGTTTTTGTAAATCCTACCGAGTGGAGAGCACAGCTCCCACTCAGGGGCTTAGCTGCGGCCCAGTGCTCGCCTAAGTTTTTGTAAATCCTACCGAATGGAGAGCAAAACCTCCCACTCGGGGGCTTAGCTGCAGCCCAGTGCTCGCCTAAGTTTTTGTAAATCCTACCGAGTGGAGAGCAAACCTCCCACTCGGGGGCTTAGCTGCAGCCCAGTGCTCGCCGAGGTACAAGTCGATTGCAATCTGTGCTTCATCCTTACCTGCAAAAGAGCATTTCAAACACCAGCGTATAGACCGAGCGAAAGACAATGTTCGTTCGGAGGCAGATGCAAACATATTCAACATCAAATCCAAGTTCAGATAACGTCTTACAAAACCAGAAGTGCTCAGACGCTAAGCCTGTTAAAGTCTATCGGTTACAAAAACCACTCGGCATACCGAGGCAAATTTAAAGTATCAAGCATAAAAGTTTTTTACCCCTCCTGTGGAGGGCTGGAAGGCGCAACGAACTCGTCCAGGTCGATTCCATCTGCGATCCGAGTGGCAGCAGCGATGAAGGTCTCCATGAAGGATCGGAAGTCATGCTTCTTGGTATTGGCCACCTTGAGAGCTACCAGCTTGTCCTCTCGCGCATCCTTGCAGTGCACATGTACCAGGGATAGAGTAACGTCGGCACCGCACCTAGCAGAAGACTTCTTCCATTCTTGCACTCGACTTGGATCTTCATTCTGTCGAGTTATCAGAGACTCAAGGTCATTCTGAAGTGTTTCTCTAGGCCATAGTACCGTGTCGATGCGCGACGTTGCAACCTTTAACCTTGCAAGATAGTCGACCATGGCAACAACGCGAGACTCGAGTCGGAGCACATTCATGGCGGCTTCATCCTTCACAGGAGAGTTGATGGGATCCAAGCCAGTCTCCACTCGACTAGTCTCCTCTTCAAAGTTTTGGCAGAATTCTGGGGATACGATCCAAGGATAAGCTAACATTTCTACAATAAGTCAGTGTTTACCAGTCGGATATAAGAAGTTACCTTCGAGCATGATGAACAACTTCTTGGCGAGCCCCCCCAGATAAACCTCTATGTCGTTCTTCTTTCCCGCCAGCTCACTAGCCTTATCACTCAAGGCCAACTTATCATTTTTCAGTCGACTGGCATACTTGTTGGCCTTGTCGAGAGCAGCTTTCAGACTGGTATTCTCCTCTTCAAGTTTGCTGATTGAAGCCAACTTTTCTTCTGTGAGTTTGGTCTTCTCCGAAGCTGCTTTTTGCGCCTCAGTGAGTTCAAGATCCTTCTTCTTCAGAGAATCCCTCAGTTTGTTTGCAAAATCACAGTGAGATCAAGCTCAGAAATGAACAAGGAACAAAGGCAGTCGTCGAGGTTCTCACCAAACATACCTTTTGCCTCCTCCTTTGCCTTCGTGAAGTTCTCCTAGACAAGCTTCAGATCAAGTTCAAGCTGGATATGCTTGTTCTCCAATTCAGTATAACGAGCTGCAAGCTCGAAGATTTCTGCGAAGGATCAACCGACAAACGTAAAAAATAGGTCACTTCCGAGTGACTAAGAGAAAAATCGTAGTATTTCTAAGATTACAGCCGAATCAAAATATTCAACTGTAGTCTCGGGGACTATACCCAGTGGGTGCACTCAGCGTGCCCCCACTGGTTCTATCAGCTAGAGTCGATCAGTCGACCAAAAAAGGCAGAAAGGCTAACCACCAACATTTAGTCACAGTTTCAAAAAAAAGTGTTCTTCAGACCGTAGTCGACTGCCAGTAGTCGACCATAGTCTCGGGGACTACACCCAGTGGGTGCACTCAGCGTGCCCCCACCGGTTTATGATTCCAATCGACCATATCGAGTAAAACAAGCAATGAGAAAAAGTTCAAGGCATTAAGACTATGGTCGACTGCCAGCAGTCCACCATAGCCTTGGGGAGTACACCCAGTGGGTGCACTCAGCGTGCCCCCACCAATCCATATATTCAACCGACACACCCAGTGGGTGTACGACAGATACTAAGATTTTCAGAAAGAAAAGTTTTCAGGTATCATATCCTAACAGAACATGCGGTGATCGACTAACCTGAACATTGCTCTGAAGGGCTGAACTGGCGTCATAAGCCGCTTGACTAGCATCTCGGATCGCCTTCACTTGCTCCATCATAACCCCCGCCTGGCGTATGGCTTCTTTAGTAGCGCTTGCTTGGTCTTCTGGGACGTGGTGGGTAGAGAAAAGTGAAGGCTGATCGGCACTCGACGATGAAGGGTGAGCACTCGTCAGCGGCACCGCAAAGGATACGGTAGGCCGAGTGACGTTGTCCCCCTCCGCAACCAACATCTCAGGTGCTGATACGACCTGAGCTATCTTGCCAGCAGACGCTCTCCTATTCCTCCTCTGCCTCAGTGGTTCCTCGTCATCATCATCAGGAAGATCAATGATGATATTAGGTGGAGCTGCAGAAAAGATTCAAAGTTAAAAATGAAGATCCTATCAACTGAAAACGAGACTACAAAGGTCATACCAGGGTTGGAAGTGACTGCATCCTCCATCTCTTGATCTTCAGGTTTGGTCGAGATCTTAGAAGTCGCAGCACTGCAGTTCCAGAAATCAGTCGGTCAGCGAAGAAATCAACCAAGAGTAAATTCATGAGAAACAAGAAGACACAAGTTATGTCATTACCCAGAAATAGTGGGAATCACCATCTTCATCTTCGGCAAGGCCTTCGTCGGCTTTGACGGCGCCACTCAAGATTGCTTTGGCGCTTTCTCAGTCGGCGCCGGAGAGGTCGTCCGAGGATGCTTGGTCGACTGCACAACAGGCGCGCCC
The DNA here is from genome assembly GCF_002162155.2 of Triticum dicoccoides. Classification (NCBI taxonomy): domain Eukaryota; kingdom Viridiplantae; phylum Streptophyta; class Magnoliopsida; order Poales; family Poaceae; genus Triticum; species Triticum dicoccoides. Next base: position 186,411,106 of record NC_041391.1, on the reverse strand, counting down.
CCCTTGCCGCGCTCGACTGCAGGGTCATGGGCAACCTTGGATCTTCTTTCAAAACGGGGAGGCGCGACTTCCTCCTCCTCTTCCTCATCGGAATCACCATCTTCATCATCCTCATCGCCATCCGATTCCCACTCCTCTTGACTTTCACCTCCACTTCCTTCCTCCTCCTCGGTCTGTGCTTGCGCCCCGTTGGGCATCGAATACAACTCAGTAGTAGCCTGAAAGACAACAAACAAGACAAAAGTCAATCAACTGATCTGCAGCAAAACAGAATGGACGAAACATGATTACAGTTAGAGATAAGTGGTCATACCTTGTCTGCTTCATAAGACTGGCCGAGTGGCGGGATCCTCCTGGCCCCACGAGGGTTATCTTTGTTCCCTGTGATGGCAGTCATCCACCTCTCTAGTGTGGCGTTGTCGACCTCCTCTGGGTGGACCCGAGTGGTGTCTTCGGTACCAGAATACAACCACATCGGGTGACCTCGGTATTGGAGTGGCTGGATTCGCTGTTGAAGGAAAACCTCCAGAAGATCCATGCCAGTGAACCCGTCGTGAATGAGCTGGACTATGCGCTCCATCAACATTTTTACCTGAGCCTTCTCCTGCGGAAGCACTTTCAGAGAAGACGGCTTGTTCGCTCGACTCATGGAGAAGGGAGGGAGCCCAGTCGACTGCCCTGGCATAGACTGGTCTTGGTAGTAGAACCAGGTCGACTGCCACCCTCTAACTGACTTGGGAAGGGTCATGGCTGGGAAAGCACTCTTACTCCACATCTGAACCCCAAGACCCCCACACATCTGGATTACTTGGGTTCTCTCATCATTCAGATTAGCCTTTTTCACCGTCTGAGAGCGACAAGTGAATATGTGTTTGAAAAGGCCCCAGTGCGGCCGACAACCCAAAAAGTTTTCGCACAAAGACACGAAAGCGGCGAGATAGGCAGTGGAGTTGGGTGTGATGTGGTGGATTTGTGCCCCAAAGAAGTTCAGAAACCCCCGAAAGAAAAGATGCGGCGGCAGAGAAAACCCACGGTCGACATGGGTGGCTAAGAGGACACACTCACCCTCCTGAGGCTGAGGCCGCCACTCCGTCCCCGGAAGCCTAGCCGCCCCGTGCTCGATCAACCCTTCATTGGCCAGATCGTCGAGATCCTTCTGGGTGATGGTCGAGCGGATCCAATCCCCCTGGATCCAACCTTGCGGCAGGCGAGATGGCGACGAGGATCCAGCCCGACTGGTCGCTCTCCACTTCGCCTTTGTCGTGGCCTTCTTCGCCCGCTCCAAAGCCACCATCTTGTCCTTCACCATTGTTGCCGGCGAGACTGGTACGGAGCAGCGGCGCTGAACAGGTAGCAAGCGCAGTAGATGAATCTGAAGACGGGGGAGGGGAAAATGAGGGAGCACTGTTCGAAAAACCTCCGCCCGGTGCCATATATGGAATCGCTTCCGATTGGCTGACTGGTAGGCCCAGGCAATCTTGTCAAATCCCGAAACAGACGCGCAAGCGATACATGGAGAAAAAGGCGGCGCAGAAATCGAGGCGTCTCTGCCTTATCCCATCCGAGTACCGCGGCCTTCCCTGCTTCGCGTGCTTTCCGAAATTCGGATCCCACTAAATCCGCTAACCGAAGAGCAACTTCTCAGACGGAAGATCTCCTGCGATCCGTCGCTCGGAAATCTCCAAGTTCATAAAGTTCACTCGACAGATATGAAGAATGGATCAAGGCGACTGAAAGAGAAGTTGACACCCTCGCTAGAAAGCCATTGGTCCGGAGTAAGACACATTCACAGAACCAGAAAACAGGTCGGAAAGATTATCAACTCCTTCCTCACTCAAACCTCGATCCATTCGGGGGCTAATGATGAAGTCATGTACCTAGGGTAGGGTCACGGACCTGTCCAAGATACCCTCCCCAAGGACATCTTTAGAAGAAACCGTCTTCCAGTCGACCTAGAGGGATTCCACTCGACAGACTTGAAGACACTCGACCATGAAGACTCACTCGACCACTGTGTATCCAAATGGTCTGTAATTAAGTAGTCTTTATGGTCGAGTGTCTTCAAGTCTATCGAGTGGAATCCCTCTAGGTCGACTAGAAGACGGTTTCTTCTAAAGATGTCCTTGGGGATGGTATCTTGGACAGGTCCGTGACCCTACCCTAGGTACATGACTTCATCAGCGAGCACCACGTCGACGGCGGCCTTCACTCCGGCGGACGGCGGTTCGGGTGGTGGTGGATCTCGCCGAGGAGAGCTGCAGGCGCCAAATTGAGGCTAGGGTCAGAAGAGTGGGTGCACTAGAAGGTTGCTGACACGATTTGGGAGGCGGAGGTGCTCTCACCAGAGAAGATCGTGGCGGAGCCCGAAGCGGATCGGGGCGGCCGGAGTCAGGGAAGAAGGCCTCCCTGAGGTCTTCCTAGTGGCTGGGCGTGGCTCTGGTGAGGTGGAGGGGTGATGCTTGGTTGAAGGCGAGCTCGGGGTGCTATTTATAGCCAGCCCGAGGCGGTTGCCGAGAACGTCATAACTCCGGCGAGTGATTACGGCGAGGCAGTGGTCGTGCAGGTGGTTTAGGTGGCTAGGCAGCTGCGGATTGGTCCACTGGCTCCATCCTGAGGCTAATCTTGGCAGAACTTGGGTGGTACTCCAAGTTCCCGATGGAATGGCATTGCGGGCACATCGGCGACAGGGAGCGCGCCTTGTGCTTCTCAGGCCACTGCGACGGTGCTGCAGCATGCACAGGCAAGCCGACAACCACGCGGAGGTTTCTGGTGGCTTGGGCGGTGCTGGACGGTGCTGAAAGGTAGGGCCGGCCCCTGCTGGCCACCACGGGTGGTTCTGCCACCGCAGAAGACGCCGGTGATGAGGTGCCATGTTGCCACCAACACTTGCGCCCGTCCAAACGACCGTGTGGCGCACTGGATAAGAAGGGGGAGCAGTGAGAAACGATCCAAGGCTGGCGAGATTGTCGACGTGTTCTGATGAAAATGACACTGTCGACTGAAACTGAACACTGAAACCTGAAAATTTCTGAATTTTGACAGAAACAGTGCATGCCAGGTGTTCGATGAAATGTTTTTAGCATGAGGAAATTTCTTCTGGAGTTGTTCTTTGGTGAGGTGACCTCTCAATGCATCTGGGGGCTGCCTGATTTATCTCAGAATTTTTGGAGAAGAAAAATAATGAATTTCATCAAAAATGGCAAATCTGGTTCAAACTTGCAGCAAGCAAAATTTGAAAAATTTGAACTGTGGACATGTGGATCTTGATGGATCTAGGTTGAGGGTACTAAGGACTAGTCAGAGGAGTCTGTTTGGGACTAAAACTCAAAAGGGTTCTGGTAGTTCCTTTGTAAATCACCAAGGTTCAAAATAAATGACAGAAATTGTTTTGAGGACAAAATAAATAGAATAAAAATCAAAAATGGGTTGAACTTGCTGGGATTGGATATTTGATTTGACCCAAAGTGGAGGGAGGGGTTTTGGAAGAAAATTTCAACATGTGACAAGGCAAAAGAGAAATCTTTAAAAGGTAAAAGAATAAAAACCAACAATCCATAGGATTTCTTTTTAATAGAAATAATTGCAAAACCCTCCAATATTATTTGTGTTGAGCCAACACAATTTTGAAAAACCCTTAAGACTAAAGATCAAGGTTGAGAAGGACCTTCCTTAGAAGAAAAGAATACCTGTCATAAAAAGAAAAGATTTGAGAAGAAGAGTCCCTAAAAAAATTCAAATACCCTCCTTTAAATAAAGATTTTAATGAAAACCAAATCAAATTTTTTGGAGTGTTACAACACCTACCCCCTTAGGAAAAATCTCGTCCCCGAGATTTCAGCTGATCCTCAAATAGGTGTGGGTGTTCTATCTGAAGAAAATCCTCTCTTTCCCATGTTGCTTCATCCTCAGTGTGATTGCTCCACTGAACTTTGAAAAATTTAATTGTTTTCTAATGGGTTCTCCTTTCAGACTCCTCCAATATTTTTATTGGACGTTCCATGTAGGTGAGGTCTGGTTGCACGTCAATGTCCTCATGAGATACATGCTTCTCTGGGTTGCTTACACATTTCCTCAACTGTGAGACATGGAACACATCGTGGACGTCTGACAGCTCTTCGGGTAGGTCTAGCTGGTAGGCTACTGTGCCTCTTCGCGCAACTACACAGAAGGTTCCGATAAATCTTGGTGCTAGCTTTCCTTTAACTTTGAACCGTTGCAGGCCCCTCATAGGAGATACTCGTAGGTACACATATTCACCAGGTTCAAAGCTTACTCCCCGATGTTTTCGATCGTAATAACTCTTCTGTCGGCTTTGAGCTGTCTTGAGTCGATCCCTGATTAGCCTAGCTTTCTCCTCAGTTTCCTTGAGCATGTGTGGGCCGAAGATACGACTGTCTCCTGTTTCTGACCAATTTAATGGAGTACGACATCTTCGTCCGTACAAGGCTTCAAAAGGTGCCATCTGTAGGCTGGCTTGGTAACTGTTGTTGTATGCGAACTCGGCATATGGCAAGGTTTCTTCCCAACTGGTTCCATAGGTGAGAACACATGCTCTCAGCATGTCCTCTAGAATTTGGTTTACGCATTCAGTTTGTTCATCAGTCCGGGGGTGGTATGCGGTACTGAATCCTAGTTGAGTTCCCAGAGCTTGTTGTAATTGATCCCAAAATCTGGAGACGAATTGAGTGCCTCTGTCGGATATTATAGTCTTTGGAATTCCATGTAGACAGACTATACAGGAGAGATAAAGTTTGGCAAGCTTCTGAGTGGTGTGGGCCGTCTTTACTGGGATGAAATGTGCCACCTTAGTCAATCTATCTGTGATGACCCATATTGCATCATTTCCGTATCGTGACCGAGGTAGTCCGACAATAAAATCCATTCCAATCTTGTCCCATTTCCACTCAGGTATCTTGTTTGGCTATAATAGTCTTGCTGGTTTTTGGTGCTCGGCTTTAATGCGCTGACATGAATCACAACATGCAATGAATGTGGCTATATCCCTTTTCATACCGTGCCACCAAAATTTTTCCTGAATGTCCTTGTACATTTTGGTCCCTCCAGGATGGATTAAATATGGAGCGGTGTGGCCTTCGGCTAGAATTTGCTGCTTGAGGTCTTCTATATTTGGTACGCAAAGTCTGTCTTCGTACCATAATATTCCCTTATCGTCTATGACGAATTCTGAGGCCTTGCCCAAACTCACTTTTCTTTTTATGCCTTCGATGTTGGGGTGTCCATGCTGAGCCTCTTTAATCTGTTCCATTAGGGTAGGCTGTATTTCTAAATTTGACACATTGCCCTCCGTGACCATCACCAAGTTGAGTTTGGCGAATTCCTGCTGAAATTTAGGTCTCAAGTTTGGTAGACCGTCGTTGCCCGAACTGGGGTTTCGACTAAGAGCATCTGCCACTACATTTGCCTTTCCTGGATGGTAGTGAATGCCAACATCATAATCTTTCACTAATTCCAACCAGCGTCGTTGTCCTAAATTGAGTTCTGGTTGTGTGAAAATATATTTGAGGCTTTTATGGTTTGTATATATTTCACAACGATTCCTAAGCAAAAAGTGCCTCCACTCTTTGAGTGCATGAATGACTGCTGCCAACTCCAAGTCATGAGTAGGATAATTTTCTTCATGCTTTCGTAGTTGCCTGGAAGCGTATGCGACTACTTTGCCTTCTTGCATTAATACGCATTCGAGGCCCTTCCGGGATGCATCACAATACACCTCAAAACTTTTGTGTATGTCTGGCACAACCAATACTGGTGCTGTTGTTAATTTCCTTTTGAGTTCTTGGAAACTTTTCTCGCAAGCTTCAGTCCATACAATTTTTTATCCTTCTTGAGTAACTGAGTCATTGGTTTTTCTATGGTGCAGAACCCTTCAATAAACCTTCGGTAATATCCTGCCATTCCCAAGAAACTTCGTTCATCCATTACGCTGGCTGGTGGTTTCCAGCCAAGTACGGCCTTGACCTTCTCCGGGTCTACGGCAACACCTTCTTGGGTTAATACATGGCCTAGAAAACCAACCTGTCTTCACATTTGCTGAACTTGGCGTATAATTCTCCCAGTACAATCCTGAGATGTTCATCATGCTCTTCTGGTGTCTTGGAGTATACCAGAATATCATCAATGAACACCAAAAGAAATTTGTCCATAAATTTCATAAACACTTTGTTCATGAGGTGGACAAAATATGCGGGGGCGTTTGTCAGTCCGAACGGCATTACTGTGAATTCATATAGTCCGTATCTGGAGGTGAATGTTGTCTTGGGGATATCTTCTGTCCTTACTTTTAACTGATGATACCCCGACCTCAAATCAATTTTTGAGAAAACCTTGGCTTGTGCGAGCTGGTCAAATAAATCATTTATCCGCGGCATCGGATATTTGTTTTTGATGGTGACCATATTGAGTGCTCGATAGTCTATACATAATCTTAGTGTCCCATCCTTTTTCTTGGCAGATAATACTGGTGAACCCCAAGGTGAGGAGCTGGCTCGTATAAATCCTTTGTCCAGTAATTCTTTTATTTGCTTCTTTAATTCTACCAACTCGGAGGGTGCCATTCTATAGGGTTTCTTGTAAATGGGGGTGGTTCCAGGTGCTAGCTCAATGATGAATTCTATTTCCCGGTCTGGTGGCATGCCTGGTAGTTCTTCGGGAAATACGTCGGGGAACTCACACACCACTGGAACTTTGCTTAACTCTGAAATGTCCACCTTGTTCAACCTTGGTTGCCATGACATTTGTCTTCCTGGAGCTGCAATCTTTATTGTCTTCCCATGATGATGGGTAAGAATTACAGTCCAATTGAAGCAGTCGATAAATCCCTTGTTGGTGGTTAACCAGTCCATTCCTAGGATAACATCCAGTCCCTTATTTTCCAATACAATGAGGTTTGCCTGAAACTTTAGTCCCTCAAACTCAATAACCACACCTTGGCAGTAACTCTGAGTGATTTGCTTAATCCCGGGGGACTTGATGATCATGGATTTTTCCAAGGGAAGCATTGAAAAATCATTTTGCAAAGCAAATTTCTTTGAAATGAACGAGTGAGAAGCTCCAGCATCAAACAAAACCGTGGCAGGTATTCTGTTGACAGGGAACGTACCGAGTACGATATCCGGGGCATTCTGTGCTTCCTCCTTGGTCACGTGGTTCAAGTGACCCTTCTTGTGATTGTTATTGGGGTTGAAGTTGTTACGCTTGGGTGTTGAATTATTTCCACCGTTGTTCGGCTTGGGAGCTGAGTTTCTTGGCTTTGGGCACTGTTTGGCATAGTGCCCTTCCTCTCCACAAGCGTAGCAAGTAACACCTGGGCGGTATGTAAAATCCTTTTCCTTTGCATGAATTTTTTTGTTTGGGCGTGGAACATTGGTTGTGGACTTGTTTGCTCCATTCTTCTGAAAATCAGTCTTGTTCCGGTTGCTGCGAGCATGAGTAGTCTGGTCCCTTTTGCACTTGCAAAAATCCTCCAAGCTGCGGCACTCATTTTTCAATGTAATGGCTTTGTCCACAAGTGTTTTGAAATCCGGAAAGGTGTGTACGACCAACTGGCATTTAAGTGCTGGTGCTAGACCGTCCAGAAATTTTTCCATCTTTTTATTTTCAGTCATGTGCTCTTCGTTGGCATAACGAGATAATTGAGTAAACTGACTATTGTACTCAGTCACTGTCATGCTTCTCTGCTTGAGGTCATCGAATTCCCTTTTCTTGATCTTCATAATGCTTTTGGGAATGTGCGCCCCACGAAAACCTTCTTTAAATTCTTCCCAGGTGATGTTATTTTCATTGGGGTGCATGTGTAGGAAATTCTCCCACCATGATGCAGCTGCTCCAGTGAGGTAGTGAGGTGCATAAAGTACCTTCTCACGGTCCAAACATTGTGCAATAATTAATTTCCTTTCAATGTCTCGAAGCCAATCATCGGCCTCAAGCGGTCTATCAGTGTGAGAGAATGTTGGGGGATGTGTCTTTTGTAGTTCAGACAACTTGGAATGCTGCTGATATGTTTCACGGTGATTTCCCATATTGATAACATGGTTCATCATTTCTTGATGCTGCTGCTGGCTTTGCTCATAAAGGCGACATACTTGAGAAAATGCTGCTTCACTGCCCTGCTGACTTGACTGCCCTTGTGTGAAATTGTTACTTGTCTGGGTACCATAATTTTCTTCCGGCGGACTTGGCATGGAACAAGTCCAAGGACGAGGCATTTTCCACTCTGGGGTATTTTGTAAAACTCATGAGAAAATCCGAGTGGAAAAATAATTAATTTTGCAAAGGCAGAAATTTAAGAACTCCAACATTTTTCAAGAAAATATTTGATTGCGCATGGAGAAAGACCGCTCAGTACATATCTTACACGCAAGTCGTAATTATACAATACATCACTCAGGATGTGCGTACACATTCCTGACATGTTATTTAGGCTAGTGCACTTTTCCCAGTTCCTACATGATGCGCACACAAGCTACTTCTCACAACCTAGATACATATAAACATATCATACAAGCTGGTACATCGCACGGCTGCTAGGCGCACTCAGTCGGAGATGGTGAGAATTTCCCTCGGCCTGCCGAGGGTAAGACCCGGTGATGCTGGAGACTCAACCTCCTCCTCACTAATAAGCTCCAGGCGCGAAGTGCTGAGTTGAGGAGCTAGTGCGGGCGCGGCAGGTGGTGCAGTACTGACTGGAGTGGGAGCAATGACTTGGTCAAACTCCTCAGTGGTAGGCAGACGGCGAGCAGTGGCGAAGATGGCAGGTGTATAGGATGCTGCGGACGAGACATAAGTCCGTGGTGGTGCTATATGGAGGAGCTCCCTCCTATTGGCAGAACAGCCCTGCACGAAGTCCATACGAGCAACCACAAAGTCGTCCATGAGGTTATCAAAAGATGCCTCGAGAGCCTTGAGATACTCAACCAACATCTCAATAGCCTCATCTCTCTCTTCCCTAGGGCAAGCGAATGCATAGTGACAAGTGTATGGCACGTGGCAGGGGAGGTAGCCGTAGCGACGAGCCTTCATCGAAGGAAGATCATCTAGGAGACGAGCTATCGCTCATGGGCAGCCATCTGCATGGCATGCCCGTTCGTAGGCATGGCCCTTCCCACAAATCGGAAGCGACGTGACTCAAAATGTCCTCCCTTGAATTGCACCGCGGCCTGGTGTATAGACACGCTGTCGCTGATCTTGCGCTGGTAGAGTGTGAACTCCGGACGAACCGATGGCCCGATCGCGACTTTGGTGATGGAGACGAGAAGCTTGATAAACCCCTCAGGTACATTGGCGAACACCTGTGACTCACAGTCGCTGCCAGCCATCTACAAAAGTAGACAGAAATTCTGAATAGTCAAATCATAAATTTATGATGACCAACGGAAAATTGCTACATTTGCTAAATATAAAAATAACACTCATGACGCTAATAACCGATTAGCGATCGCACCTAGTGGCTTCCTACAGTCAGCCTGGCTCTGGTACCAAGTTTGTCAGGACCAGTTTTCCAATAAAACATTTATTGAAAAACTGCCCTTTTTATAGACCAGTATAGGAAAATCTTCCTTCCTAGTAGACAAATCCTTGACTCAGAAATCCAGCAGTACTAAACATTATACAAGGTTGAGCTGAGGCTGCTCAACAATTTATTACAAGCATGCCGATATTATACATAAAGGCGGACATGACACAAGGGTATGGTGGCAATACTATTGACTCGTAATAAAAGTGGTGGTGGATATGTCACAGTGAAGTGGGTGACATCACTCCTAATCTTACAACTCATCGAGCGTCGGAGTGAGGCTCGATGATTTTATTCGGGTAGCGGAAGCATATATGATACAAGTGACGAATTACAGGATCGCACAGGACTGACTAGGACTACTCTAGGCATCATACTCGCTATCGTACTCTTCATCCATAAGATCGCCTTCGTCAACATCTGGCCAAATCAACAATCTAGGTGAGTACTTTGAATGTACTCGCAAGACAGTTCGGACATAAGATATAACAAATGCAAGCATGATGCACATGAGCAGTTTAGTAATGCACACTCAGATAATAAATTTGCACGACATGTTCAATACAAAGGAAGTCAGGCAGTAGTCCTCCCGAAATCCTAATAAAATAACTGAAGACCGATCGGGTGTCTGAAGCGACGCCTTGAAAGGTAAAAATAAATTAACATGCCGCAGTCAGGCGTCAGGGCGACACCGCATAAAGGGCTTATATTTAAAGGTAAATGATAGTGCGTGCCACAGTCGGACGTCTTAAGCGACATCTCGAAAAGGGCTTATAATGAAAGTAAATAACAGGAATGCCACAGTCGGACGTCTGAGCGACATCACATAAAGGGCTTATATTGAAAGTAAATAACAAGAATGCCACAGTCGGATGTCTGAGCGACATCACATAAAGGGCTTATATCGAAAGTAAATACAAGAGTGCCACAGTCGAACATCTGGGCGACATCACATAAAGGGCTTATATCGAAAGTAAATAAGAAGAGTTCCATAGTCAGACGTCTGAGCGACATCACATAAAGGGCTTATATCGAAAGTAAATAAAAAGAGTGCCACAGTCGGACGTCTGAGCGACATCACATAAAGGGCTTATATCGAAAGTAAATAACAAGAGTGCCACAGTCGGATGTCTTAGCGACATCACATAAAGGGCTTATATTTCATCATTCGAATTTAAGCAGTTCACGAATTTAAATCATTCCAAGGAAATACTTAGTACATAGTAATAAACGGGTTAGTCCATCCACAGGAATAAGACTCAGCCATGTTTAAAACTCATGTTAATTCACCGGAGATTGTCACTGAGAGTGACACTGAGATGGACGTTGGGACTGACACTGACACTGACATAGATAAGTTGATCACAGTCCTTGACCATAGAGATGGTTACTTGAATGGTTTTGACTCTGCAGAGTTTGTACTCTTTAACCACAGCCAATGGGTTTCAGTAGTCACAAAGGACTAGTTCCGTTTACAGTATTTTAGAAGAAACACATCTAACCAGTACACACCCATTCCACATCCTGTTGCCGAGGATCACCCTAGGCAACATTCAAGAAAAACTTTAAGACGGGGAGGCCACAACGTCGAATAGCATGGGATCAAATTTATATCGCGCGCTCTAAGGGGTGCCCCCTCTCGGTCCCAACCGGAAACACCCATGCCCCCTGACCGGATGACGGGCTTTAATCCAGGGCCATGGAACCCTCATCACGGCCCCTCTATTTGGTGTGTACGAGGAAAGAGGTTTGCAACTTACTAAACCGTATTCTTTGTAGAAAACATGTGGCAGCACAAAAAGGGGCCGGACGGTAACGTGACTTGATCCACGTTAACACTGGAGTTAAACGGTTGACATAAGACTGGCATGCTTCAAGAATACCATCTTACCACCTTTCAAGTCACCACATGATCATGTTATCACTCATCAAATGACACATCATGTTTTGAAGCTCACTTGTAGTTGCCTTGCATGCAATATAACACTTACTGATGCTTATATAAACATGCCATGAAATAACTACTCAAGCAAACATGCAAAACACTCATCATATCAAAGGTTCAAACATGCTTGCATGGTTCGGAGTAGTCGGAGTCTAGCTCTATGAAGTTTGCGGCTCCGTCACCCCCTTCGGTATCTACGGTATAAAAGAAAATCAGTTACTATGTAAATACCGTGCATGCACAAAAAGTGTTCCAAATATTTTTCAAATAAAGATGATAAAAAACTAGATAGAAAAATAAAGATGACAGAAAAAGAATCAATACAAAATCATCTTTTGTTTAAAAGTTATTAAGATTTTAGTCCAGGGACTCATCTGTAATGAAACAGAAATTTCTAGGGGGTAGCTTATGAAAAGACAGAAAAACCTTTCAGTTAGAAAGCGTATTCTGCCCTAAGGCGTTTTCAGAAAACTATTCGAAAAAGAGAAAAAGCTAACGAGGGGGTCCCACCCGTCAGGTTTGAATCTTCAAAACATAGCTCACCGGCGCCCGAGGGCTGTAGTGGTTGCCGGCGTCGATCCACGGCGAGTTAGGGGGAGTGGATGGTACCTACGGACTCATGGTGCTCTCCCGCTTCTGCGGGTGGTGGAGTTGGTCATCGGCGAGCACCACGTCGACGACATCCTTCACTCCGGCGGACGGCGGTTCGGGTGGTGGTGGATCTCGCCAAGGAGAGCTGCAGGTGCCAAATTGAGGCTAGGGTCAGAAGAGTGGGTGCACTAGAAGGTTGCTGATGCGGTTTGGGAGGCGGAGGTGCTCTCACCAGAGAGGATCGTGCCGGAGCCCGAAGCAGATCAGGGCGGCCGGAGTCGGGGAAGAAGGCCTACCCGAGGTCTTCCTAGTGGCTGGGCGTGGCTCTAGTGAGGTGGAGGGGTGATGCCTGGTCGAAGGCTAGCTCGGGGCGCTATTTATAGCCGGCCCGAGGCGGTTGCCGAGAACATGATAAGTCCAGCGAGTGATTATAGCGAGGCAGTGGTCGGGTAGGTGGTTTAGGTGGCCAGGCGGCTGCGGATTGGTACACTGGTTCCATCCCGAGGTTAAGCTTGGCAAAACTTGGGTGATACTCCAAGTTCCCGACGAAACGGCATTGCGGGCACGTCGGCGGGCAGGGAGCGCACCCTATGCTTCTTAGGCCACGGCGAGGGTGCTGCAGCGTGCACAGGCAAGCAGACAGCCACGCGGAGGTTTCTGGTGGCTTGGGCGGTGCTGGACGGCGCCGAAAGGCAGGGCCGACCCCTGCTGGCCGCCACGGGTGGTTCTGCCATCGCAGAAGACGCCGGTGATGAGGTGCCACGTCGCCACCGACACTTGCGCCCGTCCAAACGACCGTGCGGTGCACTGGATAAGAAGGGGGAGCAGTGAGCAACGATCCAAGGTGGCTACTGGCGAGATTGTCGACAGGTTCTGATGAAAACGACACCGTTGACTGAAACTGAACACTGAAACCTGAACTTTTCTGAATTTTGACAGAAACAGTGCATGCCAGGTGTTCGATGAAATGTTTTTGGCATGAGGAAATTTCTTCTGGAGTTGATCTTTGGTGAGGTGACCTCTCAATGCATCTGGGGGCTGCCTAATTTATCTCAGAAGTTTTGGAGAAGAAAAATAATGAATTTAATCAAAAATGGCAAATCTGGTTCAAACTTGCAGCAAGCAAAATTTGAAAAATTTGAACTATGGACAAGTGGATCTTGATGGATCTAGGTTGAGGGTACTAAGGAGTAGTCAGAGGAGTTTGTTTGGGACCAAAACTCAAAAGGGTTCTGGTAGTTCCTTTGTAAATCACCAAGGTTCAAAATAAATGACAGAAATTTTTTGAGGATAAAATAAATAGAATAAAAATCAAAAATGGGTTGAACTTTCTGGGATTGGATATTTGACTTGACCCAAAGTGGAGGGAGGGGTTTTGGAATAAAATATCAACATGTGACAAGGCAAAAGAGAAATCTTTAAAAGGTAAAAGAATAAAAACCAACAATCCATAGGATTTCTTGTTAATAGAAATAATTGCCAAACCCTCCAATATTATTTGTGTTGAGCCAACACAATTTTGAAAAACCCTTAAGACTAAAGATCAAGGTTGAGAAGGACCTTCCTTAGAAGCAAAGAATATCTGTCATAAAAAGAGAAGATTTGAGAAGAAGAGTCCCTGAAAAAAAAATCAAATACCCTCCTTTAAATAAAGATTTTAATGAAAACCAAATCAAAATTTTTGGAGTGTTACAGGTCTACCAAGAATAATAGGGCAAGAAAGATTGCAATCCATATCAAGAACGATAAAATCTATGGGCACCAAATTTCTATTTGCAACAATAAGAACATCATTGATCCTTCCCATAGGCTTTTTAATGGTGGAATCCGCAAGGTGCCAATTTAAAGAGCAATCATCAAGATCATGGAAACCTAGAATATCACATAAAGTTTTCGGAATCGTGGTAACACTAGCACCCAAATCACACAAAGCAAAACACTCATAATCTTTAATTCTAATCTTTATAGTAGGTTCCCACTCATCATTAAGTTTTCTAGGTATAGAAACTTCCAAATTAAGTTTTTCATCATAAGATTGCATAAGGCATCAACAATATGTTTGGTAAAAGCTTTATTTTGACTATAAGCATGAGGAGAATTAACAACGAATTGCAACAAGGAAATACAACTTTTTAAAGAGCAATAATCATAATCAAATTCCTTGAAATCTGAGATAGTGGGTTCAATATTATTAGAAGTTGATGATTCTCCAATCTCTCTTTTACCAAATTTAGCATCAAGATCTAAAGACTCCGAATTTTTGGGACGCCTTCTAGGAAAATTTGATTCACCATCAGTCCCATAATTATCAAAATTCATATTGCAAAACATAGATCTAATCGGAGACGCATCAACAACTTTAAGATCCTCATCATTATTTTCACGGAAACTAGAAGAACACGCTTTTATAAAGCTTTCTTTTTTAGCACGCAATCTAGCAGTTATTTCCTTGCACTCGTCAATGGAAATTCTCATTACTTTGAGAGACTCATTGATATCATGCTTAGGAGGGGAAGATCTAATCTTAAGAGAATCAACATCAAGCGAAAGTCTATCAACGTTCCTAGCCAAATCATCAACTTTGAGCAATTTTTCTTCAAGCAAAGCATTAAATTTCTTTTGAGAAATCATAAATTCTTTAACACTATTCTCAATATCAGAGGGCATCTTATAAAGATTACCATAAGAATTATTGTAGGAATTTCCATAATTATTAGAGGAATTACTAGGGAATGGTCTAGCATTAAAATTTCCTCTATAAGTATTGTTTCCAAAACTATTCCTACCAACAAAATTCACATCCATAGATTCATTATTATTCTCAATCAAGGAAGACAAAGGCATATCATTGGGATCAAGAGGAGTATTTTTAGTAGCAAACATCTTCATAAGTTCATCCATCTTTCCACTCAAAACATTGATTTCTTCTATAGCATGCACTTTTTTACTAGAAGATTTTTCGGTGTACCATTGAGAATAATTAGACATAATATTATCAAGAAGTTTTGTAGCATCTCCTAATGTGATTTCCATAAAGGTGCCTCCCGCGGCCGAATCTAAGAGATTTCTAGAAGCAAAGTTCAAACCGGCATAAAATTTTTGTATGATCATCCATAAATTCAAACCATGAGTAGGGCAATTGCGAAGCATCAATTTCATTCTTTCCCAAGATTGGGAAACATGCTCATGATCAAGTTGTTTAAAATTCATAATATCGTTCCTAAGAGTGATGATCTTAGCGGGAGGAAAATACTTAGAGATAAAAGCATCTTTGCACTTGTTCCAAGAATCAATACTGTTTTTAGGCAAAGACGAAAACCAAACTTTAGCGCGACCTCTAAGTGAAAACGGAAATAACTTCAATTTGACAATATTGTTATCCGTATCTTCTTTTGCATATCACACAAATCAACAAAAATGTTTAGATGAGTAGCGACATCTTCACTAGGAAGGCCGGCAAGTTGATCTTTCATAACAAGATTCAGCAAAGCGGTATTGATTTCACAAGACTCAACATCATTGAGAGGAGCAATCGGAGTACTAAGGAAATCATTATTATTGGTATTCGAGAATTCACACAATTTGGTATTATCTTGCACCATAGCAACAAGTAATCCAACACACAAGCAAACAGAAAAAGGCAAGCGAAAAAGAGAGGAGGAGATTGGGAAAGAGAGGGCGAATAAAACGGAAAGGGTGAAGTGGGGGGGAGAGGAAAACGAGAGGCAAATGGCAAATAATGTAAATGCGAGGGAGATGGGTTTGTGATGGGCACTTGGTATGTCTTGACTTGAACGAAGACCTCCCCGGCAATGGCGCCAGAAATCCTTCTTGCTATGTCTTGAGCTTGCGTTGGTTTTCCTCGAAGAGGAGATGGTGATGCAGCAAATGTAGCGTAAGTATTTTCCTCAGTTTTGAGAACCAAGGTATCAATCCAGTAGGAGGCTCCTCAAAAGTCCCACGCACCCACACAAACAAACTGAGAACTCGCAACCAACGCAATAAAGGGGTTGTCAATCCCTTCACGGCCACTTTGCAAAAGTGAGATCTAATAAATATAGTATGATAAGATAAATATATTTTTGGTATTTTATGATATAGATGCAAAAAGTAAAGATGAAAATAAAAGTAGATTGAAAGCAAATATGATAAGAGATAAACCCGGGGGCCATAGGTTTCACTAGTGGCTTCTCTCAAGATAGCATAAGTATTACGGTGGGTGAACAAATTACTATCGAGCAATTGATAGAAAAGTGCATAGTTATGAGATTATCTAGGCATGATCATGTATATAGGCATCACGTCCATAACAAGTAGACCGACTCCTGCCTACATCTACTAGTATTACTCCACACATCGACCGACTCCTGCCTACATCTAGAGTATTAAGTTCATAAGAACATAGTAGTGCATTAAGCAAGATGGCATGATGTAGAGGGCTAACTCATGCAATATGATATAAACCCCATCTTGTTATCCTCGATGGAAACAATACAATACGTGCCTTGCAACCCTTTTTGTCACTGGGTAAGGATACCGCAAGATTGAACCCAAAGCTAAGCACTTCCCCCATGGCAAGAAAGACCAATCTAGTAGGCCAAACCAAACTGATAATTCGAAGAGACTTGCAAAGATAACTCAATCATACATAAAAGAATTCAGAGAAGATTCAAATATTATTCATAGATAAACTTGATCATAAACCCACAATTCATTGGATCTCGACAAACACACCGCAAAAAGAGTTTACATCGAATAGATCTCCACAAGAGAGGGGGAGAACATTGTATTGAGATCCAAAAAGAGAGAAGAAGCCATCTAGCTAATAACTATGGACCCGTAGGTCTCTGGTAAACTACTCACAACTCATCGAAGGGGCAAGGATGTTGATGTAGAGGCCCTCCATGGTCGATTCCCCCTCCTGCAGAGTGCCAACGAAGGCTCCAAGATGGGATCTCGCGGATACAAAAGGTTACGACGGTGGAAATTGTGTTTCGTGGTGTCCGCGGATGTTTTCAGTGTACGTAGGTATATATAGGAGGAAGTAGTACGTTGGTGGCTGCCCGAGGGGCCCAGGACACAGGGGGCGTGCCCTATAGGGGGGGCTCCTATCTCGTGGCTTCCTGGGAAGCTTCTTGACTTGCACTCCAAGTCCTCTGGATCACGTTTGTTCCAAAAATCACGCTCCCGAAGGTTTCATTCCGTTTGGACTCCGTTTGATATTCCTTTTCTTCGAAATACTGAAATAGGCAAAAAAACAACAATATGGGTTGGGCCTCCGGTTAGTAGGTTAGTCCCAAAAATGATATAAATGTGTAAAATAAAGCCCATAGACATCCAAAAGGGGTAATATAATAGCATGGAACAATAAAAAATTATAGATACGTTGGAGACGTATCATGTGCACGGGAGCGCAGCGCTGTTCGACGAGAGATCCTCCAGAAGGCGACAGATGAAGTGAGCCAGCTTGGTGCAGAGCTTGCGGGCGAGGACACGCGTCTTGAAGCTAAACGCCTGCAGCTGATCGAGGAGCGGAGCAAGCTAAAGGCGGTTGTTGGTCTCGCACGCCATCAGCGTGATCTCGACAATGCAAAGGCCGAGACATCTCTGGAGGCCTGCTCCCAGGCCATAGTGGAGGCTCAGGGGGCAGATAGGCGACGCGAAGCTGCGGAGGAGCGCGCGTGGGAGCTCCATGACTGGTGCAACTCCCTGGAGCAGCAGGTGGAGCTGCGTCGAGCCGCTCTTGCGTCGTTGAAAGGGGCGCCCGCTGAAGAGGAGGATCTTCGTAGGCGCGAGGAAGCGCTGACATTGGAGGCTACCGAGCGCAACCTCGATCTTGAGCAGTTGGAGACGAGGGAGCGCCAGGTAACCCAGGCGGAGGACGACGTCGGTGTGCGGGAGGCCCGGATCCAGGAAGAGATCGACCGTCGCGTGTCGGAAGCCCGTGCCGGTCTTGAGCATGAGTATGAAGAGCGGCTGGAGCTGATCATTGCTGAAGCCGCGGGCAGGACTGCTGCTCTCAGGACCAGGCTGACCTAAGCCATGCAGCGAGCTGAGGCCACTACTGTCGCACTAGGCACGGTGCAGGCTGAGCTGGACTCCTCCCACGCCGAACTGCTTCTTCTTCAACGGCGGGTTGACGATGCCGAGGCGGCTGCGCAGCGGAATGCGGACGAGATCCGCCAGTGGCAGACGCTGGAACACATGCATGGCCCCATGCTCCGGACACTCAGGGAAAGGGCCAACGCGGCCTTGGGCAATATCTGCAAGGCAGCCGCTGAGGAGCTGCATGTGACCAACTACGCCGGCAATCTCCAGTTCTTCACTGACATGGTGACACATCTAGAGAGCCGCTCTGAGAGGTCTCGCTAGCTGGTGGAGGAACGGAGCCGTGGCCTGCTCGTGCGGGCATTCTCCCGCGTCTTCAGCTATCTCCAGAACATCGACCCCTCTTCGACTTCGACGCCTCCATCGCCCCGGTGCCTGAGGCCATCCGAGGCGACCTAGCGCGGTCGGTGGAGGACAATGTAGATGCACTCGTCTGGGCCTTCACTTCTAATGACGACGGGGTGATCGTTGCTGCTGACGAAGGCGACGTGGTGAACGGTGGTGAAGACGGTGCCAACAACGCTGATGGGGAGGCCAACGGGGATGACAGTGGAGCCAGCGATGCCTCTGGGGACGCCCTAGGGGATGTAGTGAGCAACATGTCCGACTGATCCCATGCTTCCCCCTGCTGTTTGTCCTGCGCAGGAAGAGACTCGGGCGTGGCCCTAAAGGTTGTGAGCGCATTTTGGGAGGGGAAGCCCCTCATGTAAAAAGGTTGTTGCCTATGTGTTGTCGAGATTGGCACCGGATGGGTGCCTGCATGATGTTGTGATTTTCGCGATGAGTAGGTTCTCATGGTTTTACCTTTGTCTTGGCGGGTCTCGAGTAAGCTCACATCGTCCATCCGAGGGCTTCATGAGGGTCTCGCTTGGCCATGCGGTGAGAGCCTGGCGAGAGCGAACACCGGCCGCGGGACGGTAGGCGCACATGCTGGGTCCTACCCTACTCACGAGGGGCTCATGAGAGGGAGGCAGCTTGTGTGAATTCCAATTTGAACAGAAATCGGAGCACGAGAAAGCACACGAATAAGAGACGACACCCCTCCCTGCATACGCAAGCACAAGTTCGACTTCAACTTAGATCTGAAACGAGAAAGCTTGTTCGCATGATGGGAAGCAAAAAGCAAAAGGCCGCGTCCGGCACCTAGTCTAGTCTTCAACGTCTTCTCACCAACGCGGAGCTAAGTGCTGCCACTGGGCATGGGAGGGAGCCCCCGAGGCCCGAGGGCGGCTCTCCGGAGACTCCGGGACGTGTACAGCCCTAACTCATTATTACATGAGAGTGTCACGGGCGGCGAGCTTCACATGCACTGGGCCTTCTTCACAGGTACCGACCTTGCTTCATATCGCCAGATGAGGGCCCCGCCTTGCGCCACCCTTGACCACCATTGACGGTGACGAGAAACTAGGATGATGCCAATGGGGAAAAGGGGACGCCAGCGGTTCCCCCGACGACCACGGGTCCTCTACCGGGGGCAGGCCTTGGGGCACCTCCCCGGCAGAGGGCCTACCTCCGAAGAACGCCTTGCTCCGCATGCTGTGGGGAGGAGCCTGGCTCCCGACCCTTCTCCTGCTGCCCCCAGTGCCCTCCTCCTGAGGGGAGGGAGGCTGCTAGACTGGGGCAACCTTCTGCTGCAGCGACCTGAACCTCCTGTGACCCATGGTTAGCATAAGCTTGCTCCCGAGGAATTAGCGGTACCCGATAGTTGCTGCCGCCGGCACGGTTGTCAAGGCTTCTGTGAGGCTCCTAAAAGAGCTCGGCTTCTGGCGCCTCTTCCTCCCGGCCTGGCCTGAGGAACGAGCCGTGGTCTTCTTCCAGTGCGTACTCTCGATCCACCATGTGGGGCACATAGGCCTCCGGGGTCACCAGCCCAAAGGCCTCGCCGTAGTGCTCCACGCACCATGCAGTTTGACTTGAAGCTCCATCTTGGGGGCGGTAGGGCGGCGGCCCGCTAGGGCTGTAGGCGGTGATGCGCATGCCCTCGCTTACCAGGGGCGGTGCCGGCGCAGCTTGCCGCCCGACGCTGATGGCCAGGCTAGTGTTGATGAAGCCTTGAGGTGCGCCCGGGGACGCGTGGGCACGGATTGGCCTACAGCATGATCCGCCCGGGGCCTGGGGGGGAAGCTGGACGTAGAATGGGAGTGCCCCTGAAGCAGCGGCATCCAGGAGCTCGACGACGCGCTCCAGCAGCACATCGCGGCCGCTTTCTTGCAGTCTGCACCGTAGCAGCTCCCGCGCCAGTGTGAGCGCGTCCATCATGTTTGCCTGCTCCCGTCGGGTGTGCGGTGTCGTGGCCGCAGCATGGCTTGAGGCCCTCGCTACTGATCGTACCTGCCGCGGAGTGAGGGCAGGCGACGCGTGACCGCGTCGCCCGCGCCCCGCAGCGCTCTGCGGGGCGCGGGCTGCCTGAGGTGCGGGGTTGAGGTCACCTTGGGCAGGCAGCATGGCATGGGCAGGCCATGCCGGCCAGCGGTCAGAGTTGGCCGTCGGGTCGCCGGACATGGAGGCGGTGAAGCGGCGGAACGCAGGATGGAAGAAGGAAGATTTTGGTGCACCCCTACTTGGCGCTTCAAATGTCGGATGTTGGGTTCTGGCAGACCCTTAAGGTTTGAACTCTGGGGTGCGCACGAAGATCTTCCCCCTACCACTCCACATCCGATTGCCTCGTGAGAATCTAAGCTAAACGATGAACAACACGAGGGACACAACATTTATACTAGTTCGGGCCACCGTTGTGGTGTAATACCCTACTCCAGTGTATGGTGTGGTGGATCGCCTCAGGGGCTGATGATGAACAGTACATGGAAGAACTGCCTCGCGAGAGGTGTTCTTGAGTTGGTGTGGTGTTCTACCTGTTGAAGGATCCGATCCCTCCTACTATGGTGGCTATCCCTATTTATAGAGGCCCTGGTCCTCTTCCCAAATATTGAGCGGGAAGGGCGCCAACAACGGCCATTTTGAAGGGGAACATCTAGTACAAGTTATCCTGACTAAAGTTGGTCTTCGGCTGCCAAAGGCACTGGCGATGACGCCGTCTTGGGCTCCATGGTGACCTCGATCCTGCCATTCTACTGGTCTTGGCCTTGTTGCACTGAAATGGTAACCTTTGCCTAATGCCTCGGTACTCCACGCCTGTGCTTGCCCCCTTTGCACCAAAGAGGAAACAAGGACACTGTGCGGGCCGGCGCCCACCTGGCGCCCTCCTGGTCTCGATCGTCATGGCTTGCGTCACGAGCACGTCGGGAGGTACCCCTGCCTTGATCTCTCCGCCTCCTCGCGAGCCTGCTTGGCGAGGCCGCTCCTGAGGAAGCCTCGTGTCGTCCGCCCTGCGAGGCTTGGCCCCTCGCGAGGGTCTTGAGTCTTGCGCTGATGAAGATGGGCCGTACTAGGCCACCACTCGCGCCACGCTGCAGGCCGCAGGCAGGCAAGTCCGGGGACCCCCGTTCCCAGAACGCCGATAGTACAACTCTTCCTTAAGAAATCCATTAAGGAATGTAGTTTTTGACATCCATTTGCCAGATTTCATGAAATGTGACAATTGCTAACATGATTCTGACAGACTTTAAGCATTGATACGAGTACGAAAATCTCATCGTAGTCAACATCTTGAACTTGTCAAAACCCCTTTTTGACAAGTCAAGCTTTGTAGATAGTGTAACATCCCAAATTTTCAATTTGGAGTGTTATCCATAGGTCATCATATGCATATCATATTTTTGTTGCATTTTGGCGTGATCCAAAAAAATCCTAAGCAACTCAAGGACCCACGGAGAGAGTTGGGGATTTTATTATTTTCATATTTGACATTTTTTCAAATATTGAAAATTGGATCATTTTGGTTTTAATTATTTTTCTCTCTTCAAAAAAATATTTAATATTAAAAATATATGACAGGAGATAATATGACTTCTCCAAAATAAATTAAATATTGGAGGAAAATATTAAAATCAAATAAATATATTTTATTTGGATTTTATTGCTATTTTATTTGAATTAGAAAAATATGCATTTTTTAAAATTGCATTTTTTAGGCCAAGAAAATGTTCACTTTGTTCTAAATATTTTCTTTAGATGGTGAAAATTGTTTTTGTCATTTTTATATATTTTTATCTATTTAGGATTTTCTCAGCGAAATCTTATTTAAAAAAAGTCGCGCGCCCGACTGGGCCAACGGCCCAGCCGAGCCAGGCCGCCGCCACAGCCCACCCCCTCGCCCCAACCGACTCCGGGCGGGAGTCTGGCCGGTGCACGCCGCCGCAGCCGAGTCCGAGGAGGACCCCTCCCCCCGGCGACCCCCTCCCCAAGCTGCACGCCCCCTCGACCTTTAAATATGGCTGAGGCCCGCCGCCTCGTCCCACCGAGTCGCGCCGCCGCCGCCGCCTTTAGCCGCCGCCGCTAGAAGCCGTCGTCGCTGCTCATTGTCTCGCGCGGCGCCGCTGCTCGCTGTCCCGCGCCACGCCTCCGCTGCCCCACGAGGCGCCGCCGTCACCCGCCGTCTCGGCCGCCACGGATCTCGTCGGAGCCGCCACCGTTGACCCCGATTGACCGGTCAGTTTTTCTCGGTTAAACCCCGGTTTTTTTAGTTTTCCGGTTTAATTTCTTAGATCGGCTTTCGTCAGTTTATTTTATTTAGCGGGCGTTCGTCCGTTCGTTCATTTTAACGAACGTTGTTCGCTAGTTAAGTTCAGACAGCGAACTTTCGTTTGTTAGTCTTTTCTTTCTATTTTATTTTTGGCCAGGGACCTATCCAGAATTATTTTTTTATCGCAGATTAGCCCCTGATCTTCAAACCCTCGCCGTTTCTTACCCGTTTGTCCAAATCCAGTGAAACCAATGCCAAAATCTTTGTCTTGAGCCCCTCTTTCTGTTTAATCAACTTGAACAAGGTTATGAAAATTTAAAATTTGGTTTCAAGCAGATTTGATCTCGAAGTTCTTTTGACCGTAGTTTCAGTTCCGTAGCTCCGTTTTGATTGATTCTTTTTGCAAATCGAAGCTCCTCAGTTGAACTTTCAGATTTGAGTTTTACCCGTGCATCTTTGCTTGAGTGCTCATGTATGCTATTGTTTGTTTGCGATACAATTCCCGGAGTGCGAAGCATGCTATTATGAGTCTCTAGGGTTTGCGGATCGTCAGCAAAGCAAGTAACACTTTGATCATACCCCTTTATTACCCAGTTTTTATGCATTTGCTCAACCCCCTCAAACATTGAATGAGTAGGATCTCTTAACATGTGGGTTCAGGAAGTAGATGATGAGGTAGAACCTATTTCCCTTTTATTATCAAACCATTGGGAGTTACTTCTGCGTTATGCTTATATTGCCATGCTATGCTCGTAGACGTGGATTGGGTTTGACTGTATCCATGATAGATGTGAGATTGTTAATTAATGGTTAACTTAAGGTGGCTACTTAAATACACATCTGGGTGGACTGGTTGCGGGCACGTGGAGAATCTAGTGTTGTCCTAGGATATCCCGGAGTACCCGTGTGATCATCCTATGGTTCGCCACCCAAGCTCAAAGGGATCATAAGATTATTCATGCTAGAAACTTCCTTGTGCAGCCACAAGCTATTACGGGCTCTAGCATAGTCGAGTATGTTGCATGACCTCTTCTAGTGGTAGGCTAGCAGATGTAGGGTATGTAGGTTGGTACTGTCTACCAAGGGTTAGAGTTAATGCTTTTGAAAGACTGTGTCTCGGTCATCCGTTTCTCAAACACCATGTAGTGCGAGAAACCCAATGGAGGAGATCGAGTCTTGTGGGGAAAAGTGCGCAAACCTCTGCAGATTGTACAAACTAATCATGGTTAGCCGTGTCCCCGGTTATGGACATCTTGAGTATCTGGTTCTTGGATTATCATGTTGATCTCACCACTCTAAATTAATTTCTTGGGTTTTTAATACTGCTTTATTGGGATTGAGTTGGAGGAATCTTCTCAATGTTTAACAACTACCATGATAGTTAAATAAATTATATTCCTTTGTTGTAGGGAAAAATTGGCTTTTTTCAAAACATTGTAACCATAGAGCCTCCACCAGCCATATATGCATGTAGTGATAGCTTTTATTCCATTCATTGCTCTACTATGTCACATTGCCAGCATATTCCATGTGCTGACCCGTTTCGGGCTGCAACATATCATGTTGCAGACTTTTCAGACGAAGAGTAAGGTGCGCTAGGTCGTTGTCGTGCACTCAGCTATGCCGTTGGAGTTGATGGACTCACTTTATCTTCCAAGCCTTCCGCTGTTATCTTATTTAGATGGCCTTAAGCCATATTTATTGTAATAAATTCTCTCTTGAGACTATCGATGTAGTAAGTGTGTGATTGCTACTCTGTTATAAATCCTTCGAGTACTGTGTGTGTCAGCATTACCGATCCAGGGATGACACTTATGCATAGAGTTTTGACCGTCTGAGGTTGGATCACTACAATATGGTATCAGAGCACACGCTGAATGTAGGACACGGCCACTAAGATGAGCCATATGTCACTCTTCTCTACTCATTTCTGACTCCTATCCATTTTCTACTCTATAGGATGGCGGGCTCAAGGAACAAGTGTGCACAACCGGATGAAGCACCTTTTGGACGACACTTGAAGGAAGTCACTAGGTACTTGAACATCGGAATACCAAGCTTCACTGGGACCTACGCCGCCACTTTACCAGAAGAGGAGCATTGGATGATTTGAGTTCAAGTTCCAGGAAGGACATACATGCCAATCACTGAGCCCATAAAGTTTTCCTTTGATGCACCAACCTGGAGTCTAGGTAAGAGCATGGCAGCCCACATCCCCATGGGACACATTGGCGAAGTTTACCACAAGGATCTTAAGGACACCATCTACCAGATATGTGGGTGCCGATATGAGCAATGGGAGATTATCAGCACCAGGAGGGACAGGTCCATTGCAGCCTTCATCCAGGAGTTAAACCAGCACATTCGTCGATAGGAGAACCAGATGTGTGCAAGCATGATAGACCTGAAGAAGGTGATGACCAGGAACATGGAGCTAGAAGAGGAACTCAAGTCTACACGCGACGGATACAAGGAGGAAATCGCAATACTAGTGGAGAAGAATGACGACCTGCCGAGGAAGCTAGGCGTATTCATGGGAGACCCTGCACCAGGAGGAGATGACGACCATCCTGATGACATTTGTTCTCAAGACTACATCATCATCAACGACACCGAATCTGACCCCGATGATAGTGATGATGATTATGAAGACGAAGCTGGAGCGGATATCATGGAGTCTGCCATTGATCAAAATTTCTATTAGGCCACCACATAATCAGTAGTATTCCCCCCATGTATATATTAGTAGTTCGAGCACTGTAATGATAGTTAGATCGATTGCATGCCCTTGCTTGATTTAATTTTGGTGTGATATGAATGTGTTTGTCTCATGTGCATATGGGTAGTACTTTCTCACTAGACCTCATTCTATTCTAATCTCTCCCCTCTAAACCTATCAGATGCCTCCAAGACGTGATCCCGGAGTTGTCTTCCCACCGCTCACTCAATTGATCCAACAGCAGAATGCCTTGATGCAGCTACTAGTCCAGAATCAAGGCAACAACAACAACAACAACAACCCACCGCCACCACCTCCAGTTGACAACTTAGCCTGTTTTCTGAGGTTGCAGCCGCCGGTATTTTCCAGCAGTACTGAGCCAATAGTTGCTGATGACTAGCTACGCGGGATAGGAAGGGAGTTGACCACCGCAGGTTGCACAGATGCTGAGAAGGTGCGCTTTGCCGCACATCAATTGGATGGACCCGCAGCCTCATGGTGGGCGAATTATACAGCCACTTTACCTATAGCCAACGTTACTTGGGAGCAGTTTCAGCAAGCATTCCGCATTGCCCATGTCTCAACTCGAGCTATGAGCATGAAGATGCGTGATTTTCGCAACTTACGCCAAGGAAACCGTACTGTGGGGCAGTACATAGATGAGTTCAGTAAGTTAGCCCGCTATGCGCCAGATGACTTGGCCACAGATGCCGCTAAGCAGGAGAAGTTTTTGGAAGGGCTGAATGATGAGATGAGCATGCATTTAATCTTGGCAACATTTAACAACTACCAGGAGTTGGTAGACAAGGCTCTTATAATTGAGGGGAAGTAGCAGCAGATTGAGAGTCGGAAGAGGAAGTATGGACA
Source organism: Triticum dicoccoides (assembly GCF_002162155.2). Classification (NCBI taxonomy): domain Eukaryota; kingdom Viridiplantae; phylum Streptophyta; class Magnoliopsida; order Poales; family Poaceae; genus Triticum; species Triticum dicoccoides. The sequence goes on along the minus strand of NC_041391.1, from coordinate 186,384,762 downwards.
AGGGAAGTACAATTCAGGAGCTCAGCAGAAGCCTCATTTTATCCCGAACTCGGAAGGATATACCCATATCCATGGAGGCCATACCCACAATGGAGGAAGTTCTCATAACCACAGTGGACCCAAGAATGGAAACGGGAATGGAGCAAGTAGCAAGCAGAACTGCTCTAACCCCACAACGCCCTCCAAGAAGGATCTAAGTCACATTACTTGTCTCCAGTGTGTGAAGACTGGACACTACGCCACTGAGTGCTCGGAGCCAAAGAATGGAAACGACAATGGAAGCTCTGGGAAGAATCCCAACCCTTTCAATAGGGGACAAGTGAACCACGTGAATGTGGAGGAGGTTGAAGAGCAGCCAGATGCAGTTATCGATAAGTTTTTGGTTAAGTCATTTACCGCTCTTGTTCTTTTTGATACTGGTGCATCACATTCATACATTTCAAGGGGATTTGTGGACAAGTTTAAGTTACCCACCTTAGCCCTTAGGACACCCTTGTTAGTAAGCTCACCAGGTGCAGAATATATGGCCAGCCGATGGTGCGACCGGATACCCTTAACCATTGGCAGCCATGTTTTCCCCTCAGACCTAATAATCTTGGAGTCACAAGGATTGGATGTGATACTAGGAATAGACTGGCTATCGAAGTATGGAGGAAACATTGACTGTGCTAGTAGGTTAATTCTGCTCACCACCCCAGAGGGAAAAAGGATTAAGTATGTATCCAGGCATGCACCAAGGAGGACCCAAGTAAATTCCCTCTCAGGAGTTGTTCAGGAGGAAGTGCCTATAGTGAAGGCTTACCTGGATGTATTTCCAGAGGAGTTACCAGGCATGCCGCCAGATCGTGACATTGAGTTTTTGATAGAGTTGTTTCCAGGCACTGGACCAATATCTAAGAGACCATACCGGATGCCCGCGAATGACCTAGAGGAGATGAAAAAGCAGATCAAGGAGTTGTTGGAGAATGGTTACATTCGACGAAGTTCCTCACCGTGGGGAGCCCCAGTGCTCTTGGTTGAGAAGAAGGATGGATCCTTGAGAATGGTTGTTTATTATTGGGCATTGAATGAAGTGACGATCAAGAACAAGTACCCATTGCCGATGATCAATGATTTGTTTGACCAGCTGCAAGGAGCAAAAGTGTTTTCAAAGATCGACCTGCGATCGGCATATCACCAGCTGAAGATTCGAGAACAGGATATACCTAAGACAGCCTTCACCACAAGGTACGGGCTATACGAGTACACAGGTATGTCATTCAGATTGACTAATGCCCCTGCCTATTTGATGAGTATGATGAATAAGGTGTTCATGGAGTTCTTGGATAAATTTGTTGTGGTGTTCATTGATGATATTTTGGTATACTTGAAGAATGAAGAGGAACACAAGGAGCATTTGCGTCTAGTTCTCGAGAAGCTCAGGGAACATCAACTATATGCCAAGTTCAGCAAATGTGAGTTTTGGTTCAAGGAAGTAGGATTTCTTGGACATGTTATATCAGGAGAAGGTATAGCAGTAGACCCTACCAAGGTTAAGTCTGTCACTGGCTGGCTATCACCCACCTTAGTAGGAGAGATCTGCAGTTTTCTTGGATTCACAGGATATTATTAGAGATTCATTGAGAATTTCTCTAAGATTGCGAAGTCATGACGGAGTTGTTAAAGAAGGACACCAAGTTCAAATGGACAGATGAATGTGAGGCAAGTTTCCAAGAGTTGAAGAAACGTTTGGTCACAGCCCCAGTGCTGATCCTGCCAGATATACGCAAGGATTTCCAAGTTTATTGTGACGCATCTCACTTAGGACTTGGAGGTGTACTTATGCAACATGGAAGAGTGGTTTCATATGCCTCACGACAACTTCGACCGCATGAGTTGAATTACGCCACACATGATTTGGAGTTAGCAGCCGTAGTGCATGCACTCAAGACCTGGAGACATTTCCTTATTGGTAATCGTTGTGATGTGTACACGAATCATAAGAGTTTGAAGTACATTTTAACATAGAAGGAGCTGAATCTCAGGCAGAGGAGATGGTTGGAGCTTATAAAGGATTATGACATGAAGTTGCACCATCATCCAGGCAAGGCCAATGTCGCAGCAGACGCTTGGAGCCGGAAGAGTTACGCTAATACCCTCGTAAGCGGAGGATTACCAAAGGAGTTAGCCGAAGATCTCAGGGAGCTTCGTTTGGAGATAGTTCCTAGAGGTTTTGCTACAGCATTGGAGGTTCAGTCAATATTATTGGGAAAGATTCGAGAAGCTCAGAAGGATGACAAGGAAATTGCTGAGATAAAGGAGAGAATGAGCAAAGGAAAAGCCAAAGGTTTTCGTGAGGATGAGCACGATACCTTGTGGGTTGAAGACCGTGTTTATGTGCCCAATAATGCAGAGATCAGGAAGTTGATACTACAGGAGGCCCATGACTTGCCATATTCGATACACCCCGGAAACACCAAGATGTATTTGTATTTGAAGGAGCATTTCTGGTGGACAGGAATGAAGAAAGATATTGCTGAGTATGTAGCCGTATGTGATGTATGTCAGAGAGTGAAGGTAGAACATCAGAAGCCAGCAGGATTACTGCAACCTATGCCAGTACCCGAATGGAAGTGGGACAAGCTTGGCATGGATTTCATCACCGGATTTCCCAGGACCCGATCGGGATATTATTCTATCTGGGTAGTAGTGGATCGTTTGACCAAAGTGGCTCACTTTATCCCAGTGAAGACCACCTATACAAGTGCAAAGTTGGCCAAGATATATATGACCGGGATCGTATGTCTGCATGGAGTTCCAAGGACCATCATATCTAATAGAGGGACCCAGTTTACTTCAATGTTTTGGCACCAGCTGCACCAGACTTTGGGGACCAGGCTAGAGTTTTGTATAGCCTTTCATCCGCATACAGATGGACAGACCGAGACAGTCAATCAGATTTTGGAGGACATGTTGAGAGCTTGTGCTCTAGATTAGGGTTCTAGTTGGGATGAAAATTTGCCCTACGCGGAGTTCTCATACAACAACAGCTACCAGGCCAGTTTGAAGATGGCACCTTTTGAAGCTTTGTATGGAAGAAGATGCAGAACACCATTGATGTGGGATGAAGTTGGAGACCGTCAGTTGTTTGGACCTGATTTGATCAAAGAGTTCGAAGAGAGGTTAAGCTGATTCGAGATAGAATGAAGATAGATCAGTCCATGCAGAAGAGTTAAGCAGACACAAAACGCAAGGAGGTAGTCTATGAAATTGGAGATAGAGCATATCTTCGTGTGTCACCTCTGTGAGGAGTTAAACGTTTTGGAGTCAAGGGAAAGTTAGCCCCAAGATTTGTAGGATCATACCGAGTTCTGGAACGTATGGGAGAGGTGGCCTACAAGTTGGAGTTACCCGAAGGATTGTCAGGAGTTCAAGATGTGTTTCACGTTTCCCAGTTGGAGAAGTGCCATGCTGCTATGGCCGATATTCCTCTAAGAGATACAGTGCCACTGGAAGCAATTAAGTTGGATAGTGATTTGACCTATGAGGAGAAACCAGTCTAGATTCTCGAGTTTGCCAGCCGAGTCACACACAACAAGGTTATCAAGTTTTGCAAAGTTCAGTGGAGCCACCATACCGAGGATGAAGCCACCTGGGAACGAGAGGATGATCTACGGAAAGACCACCCAGACCTATTTTCTAGCCAACACGAATCTCGAGGACGAGATTCATCTTAAGGGGGGTGGGTTTGTAACATCCCAAATTTTCAATTTGGAATGTTATACATAGGTCATCATATGTATATCATATTTTTGTTGCATTTTGGCGTGATCCAAAAAAAAATAATCCTAAGCAACTCAAGGACGCATGGAGAGAGTTGGGGATTTCATTATTTTGATATTTGACATTTTCTCATATATTGAAAATTGGATCATTTTGGTTTTAATTATTTCTCTCTCTTCAAAACAATATTTCATATTAAAAATATATGAGAGGAGATATATGACTTCTCCAAAATAAATGAAATATTGGAGGAAAATATTAAAATCAAATAAATATTTTTTTGGATTTCATTGCTATTTTATTTGAATTAGAAAAATATGCATTTTTTTAAAATTGCATTTTTTAGGCCAAGAAAATGTTCACTTTGTTCTAAATATTTTATTTAGATGGTGAAAATTGTTTTTGGCATTTTTAGACTTTTTTCTCATTTAGGATTTTCTCAGCGAAATCTTATTTAAAAAAAGTCGCGCGCCCAACTGGGACAACGGCCCAGCCGAGCCAGGCCACCGCCGCAGCCCACCCCCTCGCCTCGACTGACGCACGCCGCCACAACCGAGTACCTTCCCCAAGCCGCACGTCCCCCGACCTTTAAATAGGGCCGAGGCCCGCCGCCTCCTCCCACCGAGCCGTGCCGTAGCGGCCGCCTTTAGCCGCTGCCGCTCGCTGTCCCGCGCCGCGCCACCGCTCGCCGCCGCTGCCCCACGCCACATCGCCGTCGCCCGCAGCCGCGCCCCGCCGCCCCGCAGCCGTCGCCCGCCGTCTCCGCCGCCGCAGATCTCGCCGGAGCCGCCGCCGTTGACCCCGATTGACCGGTCGGTTTTTCTCGGTTAAACCCTGGTTTTTTTAGTTTTCCGGTTTAATTTCTTAGATCAGTTTCGTCGGTTTATTTTATTTAGCGGACGTTCGTTCGTTTGTTCGTTTTAACGAACGTTGTTTGCCGGTTAGGTTCAGACAGTGAACGTTCATTCGTTAGTCTTTTATTTTATTTTATTTTCGGCCAGGGACCTATCCGCGATTATTTTTTATCGCAGATTAGCCCTGATCTTCAAACCCTTGTCGTTTCATAACCGTTTGTCCAAATCCAGTGAAACCAACGCCAAAATCTTTGTCTCGAGCCCCTCTTTCAGTTTAATCAACTTGAACAAGGTATTGACAATTTAAAATTTGGTTTCAAGAAGATTTGATTTCGAAGTTCTTTTGACCATAGTTTCAGTTCCGTAGCTCCATTTCGATTGATTCTTTTTGCAAATCGAAGCTCTTTAGTTGAACTTTCAGATTTGAGCTTTAACAGTGCATCTTTGCTTGAGTGTTTATGTATGCTATTGTTTGTTTGCTATAGAATTCCCGGAGTGCGAAGTGTGCTACTACGAGTCTCTAGGGTTTGCGGATCGTCAGCAAGGCAAGTAACACTTTGATCATACCCCTTTATTACCCAGTTTTTATTCATTAGCTCAACCCCCTCAAACATTGCATAGGTAGGATCTCTTAACATGTGGTTTCGGGAAGTATATGATGAGGTAGATCCTATGGCCCTTTTATTATCAAACCCTTGGGAGTTACTTCTATGTTATGCTTATGTTGCCATGCTATGCTCGTATATGTGCATTGGGTTTGAGTGTATCCATGACAGATGTGAGATTGTTAATTAATGGTTAACTTAAGGTGGCTACTTAAATAACATCTAGGTGGATTGGTTGCGGGCACCTGGAGAATCCAGTGTTGTCCTAGGATATCCCGGAGAACCCGTGTGATCATCCTATGGTTCGCCACCCAGGCTCAAAGGGATCATAAGACTATTCATGCTAGAAACTTCCGTGTGCAGCCACAAGCTATTATGGGCTCGAGCATAGTCGAGTATATTGCATGACCTCTTCCAGTGGTAGGCTAGCAGATGTAGGGGATGTAAGTTGGTACTGTCTACCCAGGGTTATAGTTAATGCTTCTGAAAGACTGTGTCTCGGTCATCGGTTTCTCAAACACCATGTAAGAAATCCAATGGAGGAGATCGAGTCTTGTGGGGAAAAGTGTGCAAAGCTATGCAGATTACAAACTAATCATGGTTATCCATGTCCCTGGTTATGGATATCTTGAATATCTGGTTCTTGGATTATCATGTTGATATCACCACTCTAAATTAATTTGTTGAGTTTTTAATACTACTTAATTGGGATTGAGTTGGAGGAACCTTCTCAATGTTTAACAACTACCGTGATAGTTAAAAAAATTATATTCCTTTGTTGTAGGAAAAAATTGGCTTTTTGCAAAACATTGTAACCATAGAGCCTCCACCAGCCATATATGCATGTAGTGATACCTTTTATTCCGTTCATTGCTCTATTGTGTTACATTGCCAGCATATTCCAGGCACTGACCTATTTCGGGCTGCAACATATGATGTTGCAGACTTTTCAGACTAAGAGTAAGGTGCGCTAGGTCGTTGTCGTGCACTCAGCTATGTCGTTGGAGTTGATGGACTCACTTTATCTTCCAAGCCTTCCGCTGTTATGTTATTTAGATGGCCTTAAGCCATATTTATTGTAATAAGTTCCTCTTGAGACTATCGATGTAATAAGTGTGTGATTGCTACTCTCTTATAAATCCTTTGAATATTGTGTGTGTCAGCATTACCGATCCAGGGATGACACTTATGCACAGAGATTTGACCGTATGAGGTCGGATTGCTACAGATAGTAACACTACTATCAGCGTCCGTCTTCCTCTTGAAGATCAATTTTATTCTCTATGGCTTGTCGATCATCGGGCAAGTCAACCAAAGTCCACACTTTGTTCTCATACATGGATCCCATCTTAGATTTTATGGCCTCAAGCCATTTCGCAGAATCTGGGCTCATCATCGCTTCCTGATAGTTCCTAGGTTCGTCATGGTCTAGTAACATGATTTCCAGAACAGAATTACCGTACCACTCTGGTGTGGAACATGCTCCGGTTGACCTACAAGGTTTGGTAGTAACTTGATCTGAAGTTTCATCACTAATCCCGAAGGTAAACTTGATCTGAAGTTTCATTACCTTCCTCTCTAGTTGGGGCAGGCATCAAGGTTGACCTACAAGATTTGGTAGTAACTTGATCTGAAGTTTCATTATCTTCCTCTCTAGTTGGTGCAGGCATCACTAGAACTGATTTCTCTGATGAACCATGTTCCAATTTGAGAGAAGGTACAATTACCTCATCAAGTTCTACTTTCCTCCCACTCACTTCTTTCGAGAGAAACTTCTTCTCTAGAAAGGATCCATTCTTAGCAACGAATATCTTGCCTTCGGATCTACAATAGAAGATGTATCCAACACTTTCCTTTGGGTATCCTATGAAGACGCATTTCTCCGATTTGGGTTCGAGCTTATCAGGTTGAAACTTTTTCACATAAGCATCGCAATCCCAAACTTTAAGAAACGACAGCTTAGGTTTCTTGCCAAACCATAGTTCATACGGTGTCATCTCAACGGATTTAGACGGTGCCCCATTTAACGTGAATGTAGCTGTCTCTAATGCATAACCCGAAAACAATAGTGGTAAATCAGGAAGAGACATCATAGATTGCACTATATCTAATAAAGTACGGTTATGACGTTCGGACACACCATTACGCTGTGGTGTTCCGGGTGGCGTGAGTTGTGAAACTATTCCACATTGTTTCAAATGAAGACCAAACTCGTAACTCAAATATTCGTCTCTGCGATCAGATCATAGAAACTTTATTTTCTTGTAACGATGATTTTCCACTTCACTTTGATATTCTTTGAACTTTTCAAATGTTTCAGACTTATGTTTCATCCAGTAGATATACCCATATCTGCTCAAATCGTCTGTGAAGGTCAGAAAATAACGATACCTACCGCGAGCCTCAACACTCATCGTACTGTATACATCAGTATGTATTATTTCCAGTAAGTCAGTTGCTCGCTCCATTGTTCCGGAGAACGGAGTCTTAGTCATCTTGCCCATGAGTCATGGTTCGCAAGCATCAAATGATTCATAATCAAGTGATTCCAAAAATCCATCCGCATGGAGTTTCTTCATGCACTTTACACCAATATGACCTAAACAGTAGTGCCACAAGTATGTTGCACTATCATTATCAACTTTGCATCTTTTGGCATCAATATTATGTGTATCACTACAATCGAGATTCAATAAACCATTTATATTAAGTGTATGACCATAGAAGGTTTTATTCATGTAGACAGAACAACAATTATTCTTTGACTTAAATGAATAACCATGTTGCAATAAACATGATCTAGTCATATTCATGCTCAACGCAAACACCAAATAACATTTATTTTAGGTTTAACACTAATCCCGAAGGTAAAGGGAGTGTGCAATGGTGATCTTATCAACCTTGGAATCACTTCCAACACACATCATCACCTCGCCCTTAACTAGTCTCTGTTTATTTTGCAACTCCCATTTCGAGTTACTACTCTTAGCAACTGAACTAGTATCAAATACCAAGGGGTTATTATAAACACTAGAAAAGTACACATCAATAACATGTATATCAAATATACCTTTGTTCACTTTGGCATCCTTCTTATCCGCCAAGTATCTAGGGGAAGTTCCGCTTCCAGTGACCATTTCCTTTGCAGTAGAAGCACTCAGTTTCAGGCTTGGGTCCAGCTTTGGGTTTCTTCATGGGAGTGGCAACCTGCTTTCCATTCTTCTTGAAGTTCCCTTTCTTTCCCTTTGCCCTTTTTCTTGAAACTAGTGGTTTTGTTAACCATCAACACTTGATGTTCTTTCTTGATTTCTACCTTCACTGATTTCAACATCGCGAAGAGCTCGGGAATCATTTCGGCATCCCTTGCAAATTATAGTTCATCACGAAGTTCAAGTAACTTGGTGATAGTGACTAGAGAACTCTGTCAATCACTATCTTATTTGGAAGATTAACTCCCACTTGATTCAAGTGATTGTAGTAGTCAGATATTCTGAGAACATGCTCACTGGTTGAGCTGTTCTCCTCCATCTTGTAGGCAAAGTACTTGTCAGAGGTCTTATACCTCTTGACATGGGCATGAGACTAAAATACCAATTTCATTTCTTGGAACATCTCATATGCTAGCGTTCAAAAAGTTTTTAAAGCCCCGATTCTAAGTCGTAAAGCATGGTGCACTAAACAATGAAGTAGTCATCATACTGAGCTTGTCAAACGTTCGTAACATCAGCATCTGCTTCAGCAATAGGTCTGTCACCTAGCGGTGCATCAAGGACATAATTCTTCTGTGCAGCAATGAGGATAATCCTCAGATCACGGACCAAGTCCGCATCATTGCTACTATCATCTTTCAACTTAGTTTTCTCTAGGAACATATCAAAGATAAAACGGGGAACTACATCGCGAGCTATTGATCTACTACATAATTTGCAAATACTATCAAGACTAAGTTCATGATAAATTAAAGTTCATTTAATCATATTACTTAAGAACTCCCACTTAGATAGACATCCCTCAAGTCATCTAAATGATCACATGATCCATATCAACTAAACCATGTCCGATCATCACGTGAGATGGAGTAATTTTCAATGGTGAACATCATTATGTTGATCATATCTCCTATATGATTCACGTTTGATCTTTCGATCTCAGTGTTCCAAGGCCATATCTGCATATGCTAGGCTCGTCAAGTTTAACCCGAGTATTCTGCGTGTGCAAAACTGGCTTGCACCCGTTGTATGTGAACGTAGAGCTTATCGCACCCGATCATCATGTGGTGTCTCGGCACGACGAACTGTCGCAACGGTGCATACTTAGGGAGAACACTTATACCTTAAAATTTAGTGAGGGATCATCTTATAATGCTACCACCGTACTAAGCAAAATAAGATGCATAAAAGATAAACATCACATGCAATCAAAATATGTGACATGATATGGCCATCATCATCCTGTGCCTTTGATCTCTATCTCCAATGTACCGTCATCATCTCCATCGTCACCGGGATGACACCATGATCTCCATCATCTTGATCTCTATCAACGTGTCGTCATATGGTCGTCTCGCCAACTATTCCTTTTGCAACTATTGCTATCTCTCATAGCGATAAAGTAAAGCAATTACATGGCGCTTGCATCTTTATGCAAATAAAGAGACAACCATAAGGCTCCTGCCAGTTGCCGATAACTTTACAAAACATGATCATCTCATATAAAAATTTATATCTCATCACGTCTTGACCATATCACATCAGAACATGCCCTACAAAAACAAGTTAGACGTCCTCTACTTTGTTGTTGCAAGTTTTACGTGGTTGCTCCGGGCTTAGGAAGAACCGTTCTTACCTACACATCAAAATCACAATGATTTTTCATCAAGTATGTTGTTTTAACCTTCAACAAGGACCGGACGTTGTCAAACTCGATTCAACAAGGACCGGACATTGTCAAACTCGATTTAACCTTCATGAATGCGGTGTCGGTCTGGGCCGCTTCATCCAACAATACCGCCAAACCAAAGTATGACATGCTGGTAAGAAGTATGACTATTATCGCCCACAACTCTTTGTGTTCTACTCGTGCATATAACATCTATGCATAGACCTGGCTCGGATGCCACTGTTTGGGAACGTAGTATTTCAAAAAAAAATCCTACGATCACGCAAGATCTATCTAGGAGAAGCATAGCAACAAGCGGTGAGAGTGTGTCCATGCACGCTCGTAGACCGAAAGCGGAAGCGTTATATCAACGCGGTTGATGTAGTCATACGTCTTCCCGATCCAACCGATCCTAGCACCGAACATACGACACCTCTGTGTTCAGCACACGTTAAGCTCGATGACATCCCTCGTACTCTTGATCCAGTTGAGGCCGAGGGAGAGTTCCATCAGCACGACGGCGTGGTGATGGTGATGATGAAGTTACTGGCGCAGGGCTTCGCCTAAGCACTACGACGATATGACCGAGGTGTAAAACTATGGAGGGGGGCACCACACACGGGTAAGAGATTGTCTGTTGTCTTTGGGGTGCCCCCTGCCCCCGTATATAAAGGAGGGGAGGAGGAGGCCAGCCAACAAGGGGCGCGCCAGGGAGAGGGAGTCCTACTAGGACTCCAGTCCTAGTAGGATTCGGCCCCACCCTTTTTCCCTTCTACCGGAGGGGGAAAAGGGGATGGAGAGGGAGTAGGAGAAGGAAAGGGGGTGGCGCCCCCTTCCCAAGTACAATTAGGCCTCCTCCCTTGTGAGGGGTGCACCAGCCCCTTGTGGGCTGGTTAGCCTCCCTCCTATGGCCCATAAGGCCCATATCTTTCCCCGGGGGGTTCCGGTAACCTCCCGGTACTCCAGAGAAATGCCTGAATCACTCGGAACCATTCCGATGTCCGAATGCAACCTTCCAATATAGGAATCTTTACCTCTGGATCATTTCGAGACTCCTCGTCATGTTCGTCATCTCATCCGGGACTCCAAACAAACTTCAGTACATCAAAACACATAACTCATAATACAAATCGTCATCGAACATTAACCGTGCGGGGCCTACGGGTTCGAGAACTATGTAGACATGACCGAGACACATCTCCGGTCAATGACCAATAGCGGAACCTGGATGCTCATATTGGCTGCTACATATTCTACGAAGATCTTTATCGGTCAAACCGCATAAAAACATACGTTGTTCCCTTTGTCATCGGTATGTTACTTTCCCGAGATTCGATCGTTGGTATCATCATACCTAGTTCAATCTCGTTACCGGCAAGTCTCTTTACTTGTTCCGTAATACTTCATCCCGCAACTAACTCATTAGTCACATTTCTTGCAAGGCTTATAGCGATGAGAGTTACCAACAGGGCACAGAGACACCTCTGCGATACACGGAGTGACAAATCCTATTCTCGATCTATGCCAACCCAACAAACACCTTCGGAGACACTTGTAGAGCATCTTTATAATCACCCAGTTATGTTGTCATGTTTGATAGCACACAAGTTGTTCCCCCGGCATTCGAGAGTTGCATAATCTCATAGTCAGAGGAACATGTATAAGTCATGAAGAAAGCAATAGCAATAAAACTCAACGATCATAATGCTAAGCTAACGGATGTGTCTTTTCCATCACATCATTCTCTAATGATGTGATCCCGTTCATCAAATGACAACACATGTCTATGGTCAGGAAACATAACCATCTTTGAGTAACGAGCTAGTCAAGTAGAGGCATACTAGGGACACTCTGTTTTGTCTATGTATTCACACATGTACTAAGTTTCTGGTTAATACAATTCTAGCATGAATAATAAATATTTATCATTATATAAGGAAATATAAATAACAACTTTATTATTGCCTCTAGGGCATATTTCCTTCACCTTCTTGAGGGAAGCTCCGGTTTGTAAGAAGCTTACACCAAAGCTTGTCCCAATTCGGCCAAAAAATTTACTGCAGCATGTTGGTGCCGTGTCATGACACCATGCCAAGTTTCATGATTTTCAGCCGTGTTTTGGATTTATAGGAATTAAAAAACCAAGTTTCTCAATCATTCCGGCCGAGCCACAACGCTCAGATGTTTGAATTTCATTCCCATTTCTTGCATGGGACCTATAAATTCACCCAAAGACACACATGTGATTTTTCAACAAACTTTGGTGCATTGGAGCATGTGCTTGTAGTTCAAATTTGAATTATGCACATTAAATGCCTAGCAACTCAATTAATGCATAAAAACGCCAAACAAAACCGGAATAATTCAAAATTTAAACATGACACTCATGTACTAGTTGCATGTTCACTGTACGTAAATGTTCTAGCAATTCAAACACCATCCTTTCCCTCCATAACACCATTTTGTCTTTCAAAACAGAATGAAAAAAATCAGGTATACCACAAATAGTTTACTAGAAAGAATCATGTGGGATGCGATATAAAATATCTTGGCGCATCATCTTGTCTGGCTTACGCAGGAAGCTTCATCGTGTACAGTCCATCGCCCCCGCTTGAACCATACTTGTGCGCAAGTTTCTCGCGGCACCGAGGAAATTTTTTTTGCCACCGCGGAAATATCTATCTCCCCGGCCCCTCCCTCCTACCAAAAGCCACATTTCCTCCTTGCTTTTCAAGTTCAAACCTTCACTGCTGCTTACTGGTAGCTCAGCCTCCTCGCCGGCGACCCTTCTTCTTGCAGCACCGCCTCCTCGCAGGCTACCCTTCTTCTTGCAGCGCCACCTCCTCGCTGGTGACCCTTCTTCTTGCCGCGCCGCCTCCTTGCCAGCGACCCTTCTTCTTGCTACGCGGCCTCCTTGCCGCCGACCCTTCTTCTTGCTGCGCGGCCTCATCGATATGGTCAGGCAATCCACACCCCACACACACCATGCTCCTCCTTTCCCGTACCACATGCCCCGACCGACGGGGCGACACCTTCCACCGAAATCACTACCCCCTCCTCCAATTAAGCGCCGCCCACAACCATTTTGCATGCAGTATAACATGGAGCTCAGTAGCATGCGGCCGCATACACGAACGAGGTCGCTATGGCTGCCATGCGTGTCGACCGCCAGATCTTGGAGGAGCACCTCGTCTTCGAGGCCAACGTCGACACCGCCACGCGGTTGTATACTTTAAAATACAGTTTGTGATGTTTTCTCGAGGCCACCGCCAGTGCTTTATAGTGATTTGTCCTCTGTAATGTTAATATGCAATCTGATGTTCAGTTAATAGTTTGGTCCTCTGAAATGCAATGTTCAGTAAACACTTTGGTCCAACAATTGCTACATTTCGTAGTACTATTCTCAAGCATTCTTTGTTTTGTTAACTGTCTTATCTTCTAGTACATGTTTCTATTCTGCAATGTCGTGCTCAGTTAACTATTTTGGTTCATTTGGTCTGCTGTCCATTTAACTGTTTGGTTCAGTTCTGTAATTTGATTTTCATTTGCTATGGGTACAATTTTGTATTGTTATGCATGTGACACCAATTGAATTTGGTTGTACTCAATACATAATCTACTGATAGTGTGGCAACTCTGAATTAACCTGATCAAGATCTTCCTTATGTGTGTTGTAGGGAAACAATGGGAGACACTGCGGTTTACCATCGAGGTTTGTTCAAGCAGGGTCCTTTGGCTAATAGCACATTATTGTGCAGTTGCATGAATCATTCTAATATTTAGGTTTCTTACAATTTAGTCTTGCACATGTAGGTCTTGCTGTCAGAGGATTAGACCCACTGTTCGACCCATTTTGCATATGGGGAAATGAGATGTCCATGAATATCAGTCAAGTCAAGAAACTCAGAAAGATTGTTAGGATGAAGAAACTTGCGACGAATAACAGCAAGATCTTTGTTTACACAATGGAGAAGACACCAGTCAACTATAGGATGGTACCAACTCTTTTGCCTTGTTTTTACCCCTTGCACCATTTCAAAATTTACAACAGCGGTTTATGCATAGCTTTATTTTCAGTACTTTTCAAAGCAGTTCACCGATGATTACCTCTCAAACCACCTGCATGGTCAAGAGGCGAGGAAGGTATTCATTCAACACCCACGGTACAATATTGAAGTCTTGCTGAAGAGGACGAAGTTTGGGCGGGCAATTATCCATAGCCACTGGCCTAAAGTTGCAAAGACATTCAACATCACTGAAGGCTCAATATTTTCCTTCCGCTTACGCAGTTTCCCAGATGAGATTCATCTATCTATTTACCGTGTATGATGCTACTTTCCAAAGGTTTTTGATGCTGCATGTGAAACTTGGTGCTATTGTGTAATGGGGTAACTGAGTGCTAAAGCTATCTAATGTAATTCGATTATGAAATCCTGGTTGCTTTTATACGGATATGAAATATCTCGCGTGTTTATAAGAAATATCAGTTTGATTAGTACATGGATTATCAATAATAGGCTAATTACCCTGCTTATTGGGGTTTTCTATTGCAGACAGTTACTCAGACAACACCGTGGGCGATGAACTCAATCAACTTGCACGGTTTCTAGAAAGTAGGCGTGTTCAATCAACTAACAATCACACATGTCTTCCGGCAGCGAACTATTTGTGTTAGGCCACCTTGCACAAACGTTTCCACACAAAGAACTATGTGTGATATAGATACCTACGAATTTTTTTTCTAGGATTCACCGAGTGGGATGTACATACCTACGGAAATGATTTTCTGGGATTCACCGTGTGGGATGTACATACCTACGGAAATGATTTTTTGGGATTCACCGTGTGAGATGTACATACCTACGGAAATGATTGGGTTTCGATGCCTCGCCCGATCGCACATGGCCCCAGCTTGGATCCCAGGAGGGCCTATCCCTGGAGATTTCTGGGTCGTGTGGGAAGGATCCCAAATGCCGTCGCGGAAAGGGGTTAAAAACCGTTTGTTTAGCACGTCGCTGTACCAGTGATATAAGATGACTAGCATTATCTTTTTATTGAGTGCATGTTTGGGTAGCATTACGTACTTAGAAAAAATTGCTATATGCATGTAGTGAATAACATCTGAAGGCAGTTTCCGACCTTGTCCCTTGCTAACTATCACGCCGGTGTCGAAAACTAGCTCACTTAGAATGCGAGTCAGTGGACTTTGTGATAAGAGTGAGGATTGAGAGTGAGTGCTAGTGTCGAAAACTAGCTCACTTAGAATGCGAGTCAGTGGTTTTTGTGAGAAGAATGAGGGTTGAGAGTGAGTACGGGGTGGGGGTTGGGATTTGCAACAGGAGTAACACAGTAGCAGTAGACAGTATTAGGGATTATGAGAGTGCGGCGTTTCTGCTCCCGAGCTCATCTGCACCCCCCGATAAAAAAATCAAAACAAATACTTTTTTTTCAAAAATTCCAATTTTTTTGTATGTGGTAGATAAGTTTATGCGTGTGGTGAGCTCTAAATTTCAACTCATTTGGATATCTGAGAAACTCTCATCAAAAAAGATAAATTCAGGGTTTGTAAAATTTTTACTGTTCACACACTGTTCTGACCCGATTTGTTATTTTGCTGAGAGCTGCTCAAATGTCCAAATAATTTGAAATTTGGAGTGAACCTCACGCATAAAAGTTTCTAACACACAAAAAATTGGATTTTTTAAAATTCTTTTAGTATTTGTTTTGATTTTTTATGACCGGGTGCAGATGAGCCTGGGCACCGAATTGGATTTTCGGGATTATGATCACTTCTGTGAGTACTCTCAAGAATGCTAGAAGCACTACTCCATGATTACAGCAGCACATTTCTGGTATAAGTAAGAATAAAATGTAGCAGACCAATGTAGGCTGAGGAAGAAGTTTTCATTATACTTGCTCAAATATCGTGCGATTGAAGCTAAAGACAACATTTTAATATTGTGCGAGAATTGCTTAAACACAACAACAGGGAATAGTAGATATTAATTTGTAATAGAAATTGAATTGGATTATCGCTCTATATGTATACATTGTTAGTTTATCTCTTTTATCAATTTACATTGCAAGTGAATTGGACTTTAACAAATACCCGATTGTGCCCGTGCTATCTTGTCTCTACATGTAAAATTTGACATGCATTGTGTTTACGTAAATTTTAGCACGTGACAAAGCACCAACATTCCCGTGCTATCTTATCTCTACATGTGAAAATTTACATCCATTATGTTTATACAACTCAACAAAATATTTGGAAAGTCCGTGGCAACGCATGGGCATTCTACTAGTAAAAAGTAACATTGCACATCCCACCTTGGAAATCCCACCCTTGGTCAAAGAGGCTGTCATCACGCTCATCCTCTGTGATCATGTTGTGCATTATCACAAGCAGTCATCACGTCCCACATCTTCTTAGTGCTCCATGTTGTAGCAGGGTGCCGAACAATAGCCTATCGAAACACGCTCCATATCCTTCTTAGCACTATCTTGTTCTTGGGCAAACCTAGTACTCTTCTCTCCTACGGGCTTGGATATTGTAAACAATAGTGGACAACTGAGGATAGATATCATTAGTTAGTATCCCTTGTTATTGGTGGCCATTGACCTCAAAGTTGACCTTGGGGGAGTTGCCTTCTGAAAGCCTTGCGAACATTGGAGGCCACTGAAGCACGTTGATGTTATTTGTGAGAACCTGCCATGCTGAGAAAAGAGCGCCAAATCTAGAGATCTTGTGATGCCACAACTTCAAGTATGACCGCGCAAGCTTTAACATGCCCGTTATATTGTCCCTACCAAGAAAATGGACATTTCTTCCACTCTAACTACATACAATCTATGCTACCAAGCATTCTCAGAAAGCCTCTCGACTCATTGATCGCCCCCAATTCATCTCTGCACCAGTCAGTGGAACAAGCCCGCCAATGGAATGACAAACCTGAACGTGAAAATGACAAAGCCAATGGGCCCCACATGCACCGCCTTGAATTCTTGTTTTTCCTATAAATTCTAAAATCCGAAACCGCCATAACTAATTTTTATTGGGACAACACCAATGACAATCCAACCAGAGAATTGGTGCCACGCAAAGTCAGGGCATGCACTCGAAAATACAGGACTCGTGGCCTAGTCTGTCGGACGGGAAGGTACTTGTCTTGGCCGGCTTTAGACTCAAGCCAGACACGAGAGCCATCCGTCCAGGTATCGCCATGACAAGAGGACACATAGCCAAAGAGAGGCTGCACTAACCAGCTAGCACCGGCAGTGAGCAGAAATATCTGCATATGTACGATGCAACAGAGGCATCACCATCTCAGAATCAGGTGAGAAAGGTTGACCAAACATGCAAAGAGTGCCCGGAGGCGGCCAAATTTGGTGTTTTGACTTTTTTTTTGCAAAGTTTAGCGGATCTAACCCTGGTTTGAAAACATTTTGGGATCTGGACCTTCTTCCTAACGCTGGGAAGGCTGGCGGTAGGTTGTACAGGCTACCACCCAAAGCCTGGGCGGTAGCCCACTCATCCACATTTACTCCAATAAACGGCAACCGTCTCCTGCCGTCCACCTACCACCATGGACCCTGGCAGTAGGCTATGCAACCCTACCGCGGGAGACCCAGGAGGTAGGTGCTGAGCAGTTATAAACCCGCGGGGTCCTGGGCCGCGGGGCCCACCCATGAACCCAGCCTCCATCTTCTCCCCATGCGCGACCGCAAGAACAGAGAGAATTTCCCTCTTTCATACCCTCCTTAGGTCTCCTTCATTTCTCCACCATTTTTGCGGATACATGGCTTTGAAACGAGAGAAGTAAGCGCTATCAATCCCTCCAATCTGTTTTAGATAAAAAGCTTTGGATTCAATGCATTATTTGGCACAAGATGAACCCTATTGTATCTAGTAGATTTTGATTTTTTTGTTCTTAGGTTTGTTTAGTGAGGAGCAATATGATGTATGTGGTTGGAGATGAACCCTAGTTCATTTGGTGTTTACTAGTTTAGTGCTTCTATATAGTTCAAAGATGAACCCTAGTTCATGTTCATAATTTTTTTGAATTGTTCATTGATGTTTGGTTAGTATGATTGATGTGGTGGAATATGATTGATGTTGAATATGATATGATGGATAAATATGATTGATTATAGATATGATGGATATATATGATTGTTGATTCAATATGATTTTTTTAGTTTGATTCAATATGATCTTTTTAGTTTGATTAAATATGATTCATTTGCATTGATATAGGAACCAGATTTTTAGTTTGATTAACATGATTCATTTGCATATATAAATTAATTGATGTTAGTTGAATATGCTACAATTGATGAATATGATATGATGCATGTTGGTTGATATGATTCATTTGCATTTGTTTTAGGAGCCCCCCCTTGCGCCTGCCATCGGCACGAAGTACACCATGCTTGACCATGCATTCGACAATGGTCATCGCGCCCATTTTATGGAGAATGGAGTGGTAATCACTATGCTCAAGTTATTGCACCAAAATTTTGGCTTTGCGAAATAAAGTTACTAGTGATACGTCTCCAACATACTATATCTATAATTTTTTATTGTTCCATGCTATTATATTATCATTCTTGGAAGTTCTACAATCATTTTATAGCAACTTTATACATAATTTTTTGGAGATAGTGCCCAATGCCAATTGTTGTTTTCTTGTTTCTTTTTTACTTCGTAGAATATCAGTACCAAACGAAGTCCAAACGCAGTGAAACTATTTGGAGATTTTTTTGGACTAGAAGACACCTTGGGGGCCGAGAAAGCACCTGAAATGAGTCCCATGGGGACCACAATACACCAGGGCACGCCAGGAGGCCCAGGCGCGCCATGGTGGGTTGTGGGGCCCACGGGGGTCTCTTGCACCGCCTTTTCACCCTATAAATTCCCAAATATTCCATAAACCTTAGAGAGTCGACGAAAAACAATTCCAGCCGCCGCAAGTTCTAGAACCACGAGATCCAATCTAACACCATCACGGAGGGGGTCATCATCCTCATTGGTGCCTCTCCGATGATGCATGAGTAGTCCACCATAGACCTAAGGATCCATAGGCAGTAGCTAGATGGATTCCTCTCTCTCTCTTTTGATTCTCAATAAAATGGTCTCTTGGAGATCTATTTGATGTAACTCTTTTTGCGGTGTGTTTGTTGGGATCCGATGAACTTTGAGTTTATGATCAGATCTATATCCATGAATATGATTAGAGTTTATTTGATCTCTTATATGCATGATTATTTATAGCCTCGTAATTCTTCTTTGAATCTTTGGTTTAGTTAGGCCAACTAGATTGATTTTTTCTGCCATAGGAAGAGGTGCTTTGTGATGGGTTTGATCTTGCACTGTCCTCTCCTAGTGACAGAAGGGGCAGCGAGGCACGCTTGTATCGTTGCTATTAAGGTTAACAAGATGGGGTCTATTCCTACATGAATAGATCTTGTCTACATCATGTCATAGTTCTTATTGCATTACCCCGTTTCTCCATGAACTTAATACACTAGAGGCATGCTGGATAGCGGTTGATGTGTGGAGTAATAGTAGTAGATGCAGGCAGGAGTTGGTCTACTAATCTTGGACATGATGCCTATATATTGATCATTGCCTTGGATGTCGTCATAATTATTCATCTTTTATCAATTGCCCAACAGTCATTTGTTTACCCACCGTATGCTATTTTCTTTAGAGAAGCCAATAGTGAAATCTAAAGGAAATATGCCCTAGAGGCAATAATAAAGTTGTTATTTTATATTTCTTTATTCATGATAATTATTTATTATTCATGCTAGAATTGTATTGATTGGAAACCTAAATACATGTGTGAATACATAGAGAAACATTGTGTCCCTAGTAAGCCTTTACTTGACTAGCTCGTTGATCAAATATGGTTAAGGTTTCCTAACCATGGACATGAGTTGTCATTTGATAACGGGATCACATCGTTAGGAGAATGATGTGGTGGACAAGACCCATACGTTAGCTTAGCATATTGATCGTTCAGTTTTATTGCTATTGCTTTCTTGATGTCAAATACATATTCCTTCGACTATGAGATTATGCAACTCCCGGATACCGGAGGAATACCTTGTGTGCTATCAAACGTCACAACATAATCGGGTGATTATAAAGATGCTCTACAAGTATCTCCAAAGGTGTTTGTTGGGTTGGCATAGATCGAGATTAGGATTTGTCACTCTGAGTATCAGAGAGGTATCTCTGGGCCCTCTCGGTATCATAAGAAGCCTTGCAAGCAAAGTGAATAATGAGTTAGTTGCAGGATGATGTATTATGGAATGAATAAAGATACTTGCTGGTAACGAGATTGAACTAGGTATAAAGATACCGACGATCGAATCTCGGGCAAGTAACATACCGATGGACAAAAGAAATTGTGTATGTTGTCATTACAGTTCAACCGATAAAGATCTTCAAGGAATATGTAGGAGCCAATATGAGCATATATGTTCTGCTATTGGTTATTGACCAGAGAGGTGTCCCGGTCATGTCTACATAGTTCTCGAACCCATAGGGTCTGCACGCTTAACGTTCGTTGACGATATAGTATTATATGAGTTATGTGATTCGGTGACCGAATGTTGTTCTAAGTCCCGGATGAGATCACAGACATGACGGGGAGTCTCGAAATGGTCGAGAGGTAAAGATTGATATATAGGATGATGGTATTCAGACACCGGAAGTGTTCCGGAGTGTATCGGGTACTTATCGGGTCACCGGAAGGTGTTTCGGGTGCTCCCGTCAAAAGTTATGGGCCTTATGGGCCAAGAGAGGGAACGCACCAGCCACAAGGGGCTGGTGCACCCCCATAGCAGGCCGGCCTAAGTGGAGAAGGAAAGGGGAAGAGGAAAGGAAATAGAGGGAATAGGATTCCCCCTTCCTTCCCCCTCTCCCCTC
Source organism: Triticum dicoccoides (assembly GCF_002162155.2). Lineage (NCBI taxonomy): Eukaryota > Viridiplantae > Streptophyta > Magnoliopsida > Poales > Poaceae > Triticum > Triticum dicoccoides. Next base: position 186,363,724 of record NC_041391.1, on the reverse strand, counting down.
TTTCCTCCCCCTTCCGTATAGAAGGAAAGGGGGGGCACAGGGCATGGCAGGGCCCCTAGGGGGCGGTAGCCAAGACCTAGGGCGCCCTGGCTGCCTCCCCTCCCCTCCCACCTATATATATGTGAGGAGGGGGCGCCTCAACGACAAAACAACAAATCGTTAGCTGCGCGCGGCGCCCCCCTTCACAGTTTACACCCCCGGTCATAATTTTGCGGTGCTTAGGCTATGCCCTGCAAGAATCACTTCACCATCACCGTCACCACGCCGTCGTGCTAACGGAACTCATCTACTTCCTGGACACCTTGCTGGATCAAGAAGGCGAGGGACGTCATCACACTGAACGTGTGCAGAACTCGGAGGTGCTGTACATTCGGTGCTTGATCGGTCGGAGCTAGAAGAAGTTCGACTACATCAACTGCGCTGTCAAATGCTTCCGCTTTCAGTCTAAGAGGTACGTGGACACACTCTCCCCTCTCGTTGATATGCATCTCCTAGATAGATCTTGTGTGAGCGTAGGATTTTTTTTTGAAATTGCATGCTATGTTTCCCAGCAGTGGCATTCGAGCCAGGTCTATGCGTAGATGATATGCATGAGTAGAACACAAAGAGTTATGGGCGGTGATCGTCATACTGCTTACCTCCAATGTATTATTCTGATTCAGCGGTATTGTTGGATGAAGCGGCCCGGACCAACCTTACATGACCACGTTCATGAGATCGGTTCCACCGACTTACATGCAACTAGTTTTGCATAAAGGTGGCTGGCGGGTGTTTGTTTCTCCTACTTTAGTTGAATCGAATTTGACTGCGGCCGATCCTTGTTGAAGGTTAAAAAAACAAACTTGATAAATCACCGTTGTGGTTTTGATGTGTAGGTAAGAACGGTTCTTGCTAGAAGCCCGTAGCAGCCACGTAAAACTTGCAACAACAAAGTAGAGCACGTCTAGCTTGTTTTTGCAGGGAATGTTGTGATGTGATATGGTCAAGACGTGATGATATATAAATTGTTGTATGAGATGACCATGTTTTCTAGCAGTTATCGGCAACTGGCAGGAGCCATATGGTTGTCTCTTTATTGTATAGACATAGAGATGTTCACCATTGATGACTACTCCATCTCACGTGATTATTGGACATGGTTTAGTTGATTTGGATCACGTATCATTTAGATGACTTGAGAGATGTCAATCTCAGTGGGAGTTCTTAAGTAATATGATTAATTGAACTTTAATTTATCATGAACCTAGTCCTGATAGTATTTGAAAATTATGTTGTAGATCAATAGCTCGTGTTGTAGCTCCATTATTATTGATATGTTCCTAGAGAAAACTAAGTTGAAAGATGATAGTAGCAATGATGCGGACTCGGTCCGTGATATGAGGATTATCCTCAGTACTACACAGAAGAATTATGTCCTTGATGCACGGCTGGGTGATAGACCTATTGCAGGAGCAGATGCAAACATTATGAACATTTGGCAAGCTCGATATGATGAATACTTAATAGGTTAGTGCACCATGCTTTACAGCTTAGAACCGGGACTTCAAAAATGTTTTGAATGCCACGGAGCATATGAGATGTTCCAAGAGCTGAAATTGGTATTTTAGACTCATGCCCGTGTCGAGAGGTATGGGATCTCTGACAAGTGCTTTGCCTACAAGATGGAGGAGGATAGCTCAGCTAGTGAGCATGTGCTCAGAATGTCTGGGCACTACAATCGCTTGAATCAAGTGGAAGTTAATATTCCAGAAAAGATAGTGATTGACAGAGTTCTCTAGACACTATCACGAAGCTACTAGAACTTCGTGATGAACTATAATGTGCAAGGGTTAACGGAAAAGATTCTCGAGCTCTTCGCGATGCTGAAATCAGCGAAGGTAGAAATAAAGAAAGAGCATTGTCGGTGTCAAAGCCGGCGGATCTCGGGTAGGGGGTCCCAAACTGTGCATCTAAGGCAAATGGTAACAGGAGGCGGGGGACACAATGTTTACCCAGGTTCGGGCCCTCTCGATGGAGGTAATACCCTACTTCCTGCTTGATTGATCTTGATGATATGAGTATTACAAGAGTTGATCTACCACGAGATCGTAGAGGCTAAACCCTGGAAGCTAGCCTATGATTATGATTGTTGATCTTGTCCTACAGACTAAACCCTTTGGTTTATATTTACACCGGAGGGGGCTAGGGTTACACAGAGTCGGTTACAGAGAAGGAGATCTACATATCCGAATTGCCAAGCTTGCCTTCCACGCAAAGGAGAGTCCCACTCGGACATGGGACGGAGTCTTCAATCTTGTATCTTCATAGTCCAACAGTCCGGCCAAAGTATATAGTCGGGCTGTCTGAGGACCCCCTAATCTAGGACTCCCTCAGTAGCCCCTAAACTAGGCTTCAATGATGATGAGTCCGACGTGCAAATTGTGTTCGGCATTGCAAGGCGGGTTCCTTCTTCGAACACTCCATAGAAGATCTTGAACATGAGGATCGTGTACGGATCTGCAAAACAATTTACACATACCACCGTAGAGAGTACAATATTCCACAAATCTAATCTGCTGACAACTTTTCACAGTGTGACGTCACGCCCCAGCCCGGTCATTATGCGAACCGTTTTTCTCAGCCTGCTACCGCACATATCGCGATGCAGTTTTATTGGCATGTCTTGTCGAAGCAGAGATCATGTCCCCTTATCACGGGATTGTCATCAATATGGGTGTGGTTAACCCATCCGCACCATCAATCACGTCGCTTGGGGAATAAGCGATTTTACGGGGCAAGTGGGGAGGCGCACAGTTTCTACCACCTTTATAAAGAGATAAGGATTCCTCTTTTCGACCCACGCCTTCTTCTTCCCCTGCTCATCCATTCTCGCACGCTCGAGCTCCAGCGCCCAAGTTATCACCTTCTCTGTAAAGCCATTCCAAACATGTCCGGAGCGGGAGGCAAGTGGATGGTCTCCTCTGTTACGGAGGTGGACATTATGAAGCTCCAGGAAGCCAGATACCTGGCCGCGTACATCGCGCACCGGCTCCCGGATGCAGGGCAGATCGTCCCTACTCCGGAGCCCCACGAGAGGGTTGTATTCCTTGCTCACTTCATCCGCGGACTGGGATTCCCCCTTCACCCATTTGTCCGCGGGGTGATGTTCTACTACGGGCTGGACTTCCATGATCTGGCCCCCAATTTCATCCTCAACATCTCGGCGTTTATCATCGTGTCCGAGGCCTTCCTCCGCATTAAGCCCCACTTCGGCCTATGGCTGAAGACCTTCAACGTGAAGCCGAAGGTGGTTGTTGGCCAGCAAGCGGAGTGCGGAGGTGCCATGGTGGGCAAGATGCCCAATGTCACTTGGCCCGAGGGCTCCTATGTGGAGACTGTGAAGTGGTGGCAATCGGGGTGGTTCTACATCACTGAGCCGCGCGACACCAACTGGGCGACGACCCCTGAGTTTTGATCCGGCATCCCTATGCGGCTCACCTCCTGGAAAAAGAAGGGCTTAGCTTGGGGCTCATCGGTGGAGCTGACCGGACTCCAGACATGTATCCAAAATATGATAAGCAAGAAAATCAAGCTTGTCAACATGGTCCAGGTCATGCTCTTCCGCCGAATCCTTCCGTGTCAAAGACGGGCTTTCAATATTTGGGAGTTTGACCCGGCTGAACACCAGACGCTGCGAGAGCTCTTCGATACAATGCACAAAGATGTCTGGAAGGTGTTGTTCAAGGCCGCCGAGGTACCTCCTCCCATAACCGAGGATCGCGGGCTCAGCGCAAAGCGCCCCGCCAATCCGGTAAGATCTTTTTATTTTGCAAGATGTTTCTTTCCCCAGTATATTCGTGGGAGGAATCTAAGCCTCCACGCCAATTTAACAGGACTGGGTAGCGATAGCGGAGCAGATTGACTGTCCAGCTCCACTACCTGAAGATCCAGTAACGACTCTCTTAACGGACATGCTATTTCCGGCACCCTATGAGGTGCTGGAGTAGAAGGACAAGAAGAAGGCCACGGGGACCAGGAAGGGTCTCCGGTGCAAGGTTGTATCGGACTCATCGTCCAAAGACACCGAGGTGCGCTCCTCCAACGAAAACAAGGAGGAGGAAGAGGAAAGCCCTCCCCCCCAACCGGGGGGGGGGGGACGAAAAGGAAGGCCACCCCGTTAGGGGAGGCCGAAGGGTCCAAGAAGGGAAAGACCCTCTCTCCAGACCACTCCACCACAGCCGCCTACAGCGACGAGGAGTGGTTGCCCAGGGACAAGCCCCTAGCGAAGTCGTAAGTATTCGAACACTATAATACTTCTGGTATGTATTGCTTTATTGCTTCTTCTCATGTCAAATATGATCGTGCAGTCCGGCCAAAGCCCACATCAACGTATCCTCCTCGGATGGGTCTTTGGGTCAGTCGGTGATGAACATCAATTCACTCCCGATGGCCACCTCGCCCCGGCCCGCGGATGACACCGAGGTGCTGTCTCAGAGGATACCGGACCAGGGGGAGACTATTCTGGAGATGCCCCAAGGCGAAATCCCAGACGCTGGGCATATGGGGGGAAGACCCCCATGGATTCTGATGAAGGGGGCCGCAGCAAGTTTGGCCCACAGCCGGATACTGCGTCAGAACCTCTAGTGGTTCTGGATTCAAGCAGGTAGCGCCTCACTAAGGGGGGCGAGCCGCCTGTGCCGATGACCTCTATCCATCCAGAGGCATCGGACAACTTGCTGGAAGCGCTTCCTGGCGCTTCCATTGACGAAGATCACCGCACCATCATGAGTGCGGTGATTGAGAAGGCCCGGTCGGCCAAAAGCGGATTGACCGAAGCCTGCGTCAGCCTCCTAACAGGCTTCGAGGTAAGTAATAAAATTATAAGAAAATATCACAGTATAGACAGTAGCCCCTGATACTCTGTTTGGCGCTCGGGAAGAAAGGCCAAACAAGGGATCAAATAACATCCGCAGGAGTGTAACAAAAAAATGTCCATGTGAATAAGCAGGCATCACTACTAGCTGCTGCCTCTCGCACTACGAAGGTCTCCGGATTGAAGCAGGACCTGGAGCGGACCGAAGGAGAGCTCAGCCTCGTGAAGAGGAAGCTCGAGGAGAACAAAGGTACCTAATACCCCATCTGTATATTGATAAAGAGAAAATGGTTTCAGCTTACAGAAGCGTCATGGCCTTTTAATAGGGGCCACGACCAAAGTGGCGGCCCTTAAGAAGGCGCTGTACGAGGACGAAGACAAAGCGGCCAAGGAGCGCACCGAGCGCGAGAAGCAAGAGGCCCGTGTTGACGAGGTCTAGCAAGAGCTCCAGGATTTCGTCAAAAAATACGAGTACTTGGAGTGTGACTCGAAGACGCGAGAGTCCGAGCTTGCTGAGGCCCTCCAGAGCGCGCGAGACACTAAGGCCGAAGCCCAAAGGGCCCTCCAAGAGATTCAGGCGGCCAAGAAGATAGCGATGGGTAAGGCATTCATTATGCAAAGCAAGCATGTGAAGGATACTTTCCTTTTACTTACCCGAATTCGGAGCTCTCTAGGAGCGTTCGCAGATCTGCCGTGCAGCGTATCGGATGCCATGGAGTTCTACCGGGCCGAAGAAGGGAGTTCAACAGAGAAGTTATTTTGGTCTCAATATATTGGGACCGAACATCAGATGCTCTTGAGTGACCAGCTGAAGCAATTGGTCGAGTTGCACAAGGCGGCCGAACTGGCCATGAAGGACCTTAGGGTGTGTTTGGTTCGAGAACGAAGTGTAATGGAATGTCATGGTTCCATTCCACAGGAATGGAATGGTTCCATCTATGTGTTTGGTATGAATAATGAGGTAGAGTGGAATGATTATGTTTCAATGTTTGGTTGGTGGAATGGAATGGATTTAAAAATGTTCAAAATTGTGTTTGCTTGTTTGGCAATATATGCAACATTGATATTATTTTTAGAAGCATTTTATTTAAATACCAAAACAACATTTTGTTTATCTTTGCATCACCACTACTGACATCAGTAGTCTATACATACACAATCACACATTTATTAACAAATTTAGAAACGCAGAAATTTACAATTGCAAAAGGCAAGAACAAGCATGTACAAATAGATAACAAAAATTGTATTAATCTCAACAACTATGTACAAATTGGCAAGAACAATCGCAAAAGGAAAAAACCGCCGCTGCCACCCGAGGAGGCCACCGTCGCTCTCCTATCGGGCTACCGCCGGTGCCACCCGCGTCGACCACCTCCCTGGCTGCTGGCTGCGTGCTAGACACCGCAACTCCTCTTCCCGGCCGCAAGCCCCGCATCGCCGCCCCTTTGCTAACTCCATCGCGCCATGGCTGCTGGCTGAGCACTGGCTCCCGTCTTCCCGGCCGTCGGCGCGGATGAGAGAGAGAGAGAGGAGCGAGTGGCCGTCGGAGTGGGTGAAGGAGATGAACGAGGGGCCGGTGGCGCGGATGAAGGAGAGGAGCGGCCACGCCGCGGATGAAGGAGAGAGCAGTTGGCGGCGCGAAACCAGGGAGGAGCGGCCGACAGCGTGGATCTAGGGAGGAGCGATTGGCGGCGGGGATCAGGGAGGGAGCCAGGTTCATGCGAGAGGAGGAGAAGCGAGAGGCTCCGCACGAGAGAGCGGTTCCGCATGGTCCGCTCAATTTGGAGGAACCGCGCGGAACGGCATAACGAGGGAATATGCCGTTCCTGGGATCAGTTGGTTCTCGTTACTTTGACTATCTAAACGCATGAATGGTCCTTGGGGATGGAACGGACCCGTGCCGTTCCACTTCATGACAAGAACCAAACACACCCTTATAGTCCGGATGTGGCCTACCGAGCCCCTGCCCAGTAGCTACTTCGGCCTCATGAAGCGGCTTGTAAATGCCTGCCCGTGGCTTGAAGTCATAAAGCGGTCAGTCTGCATTGAAGGTGCGCGTAGGGCCTTCGCCCGCGCTAAAGTGCACTAGGCAAAGATGGACACCGAGAAGCTGGTGACGGAGGGGCCTCCGAAGGGCAAGGAGCACCGCCACCCCGAAAAGTATTATGACAGCATCCTGAAGGGCGCCCGCCTTGTGGTGGAGGAATGTGCTAAGGATGTAATATTTGAATAAATGTGCTCATGATCCTGTAATATGAAAACAAGTTCATTTGTTCTATATAACGCTTGTTCATTTAAAATTTTACCTTTTGTGCGGCCGTTTATAAAATCTGAGAGTTGGCCAGTCGTCGGATTCTGCCCCCATGTAACTAGTACCGGGGTGTTCGGCATAAATCTAAACACTCTTTATCCAATTTTTTGGTCCTTTAAGGAGGTGTTTAGCGCAACGAATAAGGCAATCAGACTATACAACTTTATCACTCTCACTTAGCCATAGAAGTCTATAATTTTAAATTTTTGCGTAGCCCCTGGTATTCGGAAGGCCGAACTTGGGGTGCTATACACGCCTAAATTGGGCAAGGCCGATTCCTTGCCCGAAGCGGAAAAAATCTTTCAGGATTTGAGACCTCTCGAACAGCGACCAGCTCTCGCCGCATCATGACAGTCAGTTTTCGACTTTGTCTACTGAGGTGCTCGTCCGGAAGAACCAGGGCACAATCACAGTAGTTCTCCCTATGCTACCTTAGCCGATATAGCGGAACGTAAGGCACCAAAACATGGGAGTTAGGCAGACCCAACTATTGACCCAAGACATGATTCAGAGCTGATGCATATAATGCTATAAGTTCGGGGTGCCGCACTGTCGAAAGTGTTCGGACTTTTCTTGCCGTGTTATGGGGTACACTGAAGCCCCTGGCGAGCTGAACGTACCAAAATGTACGGATGCTATTTGTAATAAATAAACAGTCAAGGGAAAGATAGACAAATGTAATAATAAGCTGACGCTGTACATTAGTTCCCGTTGTTATAATAAGAAGTCAAGGCATATGTATACAAGTAGTGCGATAAGCAAAGTAGGACTATTTGACATGTCCTAACCAAGAGCGAGCTGCGTGTGGGTATGTAAAACAGGTATAGCGATCGTTATCAGAGACGACCTGGGGATTCCCTTGTACGTCAAAGCTTCTTGCCTCCTTGGTGTTTCTGTCCTGTAATTGGTCCGATACTCAGATTATCGGAAGAGCCTCGAAAAGAGAAGGACCTGAAAGAAAGAAAAAGGTGAAGGTGTATGGGTCCTGTGATGGTTGAGCCGCATTTTGGACCGCATTGTGGCCGTTTCTCCGCCTATGCCCATGGTATTTTAAGTGCGTAATTATGTACGCGTGGCACCAATTTCACCGCTTGACCAGGACTTGGACGGATGCCGAATTGCTAGGCGAGCTCTGGACGTGCCAGACGATCCTGTTGTAGAGTACTTCAGATTCTCTTGGCGGTGTCCGGGGGCGTTATTTCCGAGTTGGAGATCTGCCTAAGAAGGCTGCTCTGTACTTCTGCTGCGAGGGCCGCAATGTGCTCCTCTATACGGAGGGAGCGCTCTGTGTTTCCATTGACTGTTATAACCCTGCGAGGTCCGGGCATCTTGAGCTTGAGGTATGCGTAATGCGGTACCACATTGAATCTAGCAAATGCGGTTCATCCGAGTAGTGCGTGATAGCTACTACGGAAGGGGACGATGTCGAAGATTAACTCCTCGCTTTGGAAATTGTCCGGAGATCTGAATCTAGTGTGATTGAGCCCGTGCAACAGGCCTCTACACCTGGTATGACACCTTTAAAGGTGGTTTTTGTGGGTTTAATCCTTGAGGGATCGATGCCCATTTTGCGCACTGTATCCTAATATAGCAGGTTCAGACTGCTGCCACCGTCCATAGGGACTCGTGTGAGGTGGAATCCATCAATGATGGGCTCGAGGACCAACCCGGCCGAACCGCCACGACGGATACTGGTAGGATGGTCCCTACGATCGAACGTGATCAGCCAAGAAGACCATGGGTTGAACTTTGGGGCGACTGGCTCCATCGCGTAGACGCCCCTTAGTGCGCGCTTCCGCTCCCATTTGGGAATATGGGTGGCGTATATCATGTTTACCGTTTTCACTTGGGGAGGAAATTTCTTCTGGCCTCCTGTGTTCGGCAGCCGGGGCCCCTTGTCGACATCACTATGCGTCCACTTTTCCTTGTTTTTGGCATTTAACTTGCGGGCCTGTTTGAACACCCAACATTCTCTATTGGTGTGGTTGGCTGGTTTATCGGGTGTGCCGTGAATTTGACACGAGCGATCGAGTATGCGGTCCAGACTGGACGGGCCTGAATTGTTTCTTTTGAATGGCTTTCTTCGCTGACCGGACTTAGAGCCGCTGAATCCGGCATTGATTGTTGTGTCTTCGGCATTGTCGCCATTGTTGCGACGCTTGTGTCTGTTGCGTCGGGGCTTGCCGTTGCTATATCTGGCATCTGAAGTGCCAGGATTTCTTGATGTGCTGTTGCTACGAGCCAGCCAGCTGTCTTCGCCCGCAAAAAATGTAGCCAATGCCGAGCCAGTCCCTTGAGTTTTAGTGGGAGGTACTCGATGGCATGTAGATCATTGCCGCGGGCCATGTGAATGTGGAGAAGGAAATCTTCAAACCATACCGCGGGGTCTGTTGTACCATCGTATGATTCAATATTCACGGGTTTAAACCCTTCTGGGAATTCATGATCCATTACTTCATCCGTGAAGCATAGGGGGTGTGCGGCACCACTATGCCGGGCTACATCACGACGCAGTTCAAATGAGTCTGGTCTGTTGTATTCGGCCTAGCCGGATTTGTTTTTAGTATATCCGGCATGACGGTCAACGTCACGCGTTGGGGCGCGCCCCCGTGATCCGTAGATCGATCTTGACTGTCCTGCTTTGTTTTCCAATTTGTCTCGCAGGTCATGCGTGTATCCCCGAGCCTTCGTGTTTTTGCTTGTTTGGCGACGGGGTGCGGGCTGGACTTCGGGCTGATACGCTGCTTTGTCTCGGCCACGAGGTGGCCGGTCTGCCGCATCATGCGCTGGTAGTGTAGGCTTTAATGCCTCCTCCTTGAGTTGAGGTAGCAACCTACGCTCTGGTTAACTTTTGGTTGGGCGCTCGAGTCCGTATTCCTCGGCTGCCAGGACCTCGGTCCATCTATCAGTTAGCAGATCTTGATCAACTTGAAGCTGCTGCTGCTTTTTCTTCAGGCTTTTTGCAGTGGCTATAAGCCGGCGCTTGAAGCGCTCCTGCTCAACGGGATCCTCAGGCACGGTGAATTCTTCATCGCCAAGGCTCACCTCGTCTTCGGAGAGGGGCATGTAATTGTCATCCTCTGATTCTCCATCCATTGCTAGTTCCTTGGGGCTAGCTTGCCCATGTTCCCGTTCGGCCTGCTTGAAACTAGGCTGGGCAGGATTGTTTTTGTCCTCGGCATTATCCGGAGCGTTATTGTCTCTTGTGCCGGTATCACTATTTTTGCTATGGCGTGGTTTAGAGCGGCGCCGATGACGCTGGTTCTTAGATTGCTTCTCAAGGGGATTATCCTCCGTTGCCTCATCGCCATCGCTTTCTTTGGGGGTGTCCACAAAATATATATATATATATATCATATGATGAGTTGGCTGTCCAGCACCCTGCGGGTGGTGGTTCTCGTTGCTCTCCAGCAGCGTCGTCCATGGTGTCGATGTCTTCGGAGTCGAAATCAAGCATGTCGGTTAAGTCATAAACAGTGGCTACCAAGTGGGTGGTGGGTGGGAAACGAATGTCTTCGTCATCCGCTTCCCACTCAAGCCGGACATAGTTCGGCCAAGAGACTCCTAACACGGAGAGAGATTTTAGTTAATTTAGCACGTCGCCCAAGGGTGAGTGCTGAAAGATATCAGCGGAGGTAAACTCCATGATCGGTGCCCAATCAGATTTGGTAGGCACGGATGCGCGTGGTTCGGATCCTATGGCCGGAGACGAGTCCGAGGGTTCGATGACACAGATCTCTTTGGAGGTGAAGTCCGTGTTCGGCTCTAGCGCCGATGAGTGTGCGGCCTCCGTGGTGGGGTCTATCCGCCCGTCCTCGGATGGCGTGATCTGCTCCGGATCTAAGGCCAGGGCAGCTGCAGGTGCGTTCTCCTGAACACCGTCTAATGGCAGATCTAAGTCATGCTCATCGTGACTGTACGGCGCACCTGTCATGGGCTCGAATCCGTCAAAGATCAAGTCTCCGTGGATGTCGGCAGTGTAGTTCAACCTTCCAAACCTGACCTGATGGCCAGGGGCGTAGCTGTCGATTTGCTCCAAATGTCCAAGCGAGTTGGCCCGCAGTACGAAGCCGTCGAATACGAAGGTCTGTCTGAGGAGGAAAACCTCACCCTGGATTGCATCGTTGCAGATGATTGAAGGAGCCATCAAGCCTTATTGTGACGACACAGTGGAACTCTCAATGAAAGCACCAATGTTGGTGTCAAAACCGGCGGATCTTGGGTAGGGGGTCCCTAACTGTGCGTTTAAGGCTAATGGTAACAAGAGGCGGGGGACACAATGTTTACCCAGGTTCGGGCCCTCTCGATGGAGGTAATACCCTACTTCCTGCTTGATTGATCTTGATGATATGAGTATTACAAGAGTTGATCTACCACGAGATCGTAGAGGCTAAACCCTAGAAGCTAGCCTATGATTATGATTGTTGTTCTTATCCTACGGACTAAACCCTCCGGTTTATATAGACACCAGAGGGGGCTAGGGTTACACAAAGTCGGTTACAGAGAAGGAGATCTACATATCCGAATTGCCAAGCTTGCCTTCCATGCAAAGGAGAGTCCCACTTAGACACGGGACGAAGTCTTCAATCTTGTATCTTCATAGTCCAACAGTCCGGCCAAAGTATATAGTCCGGCTGTCCGAGGACCCCCTAATCCAGGACTCCCTCAAGCATCAAGTGTTGATGGTTAACAAGACCACTAGTTTCAAGAAGAAGGGCAAAGGAAAAGATAAGGGAACTTCAAGAAGAATGACAAGCAAGTTGCCACTCCCATGAAGAAGCCCAAAGCTAGACCTAAGCCTGAAACTGAGTGCTTCTACTGCAAAGGGAATGGTCACTGTAAGCGGAACTACCCCAAATATTTGGCGGATAAGAAGGATGGCAAAGTGAACAAAGGTATATTTGATATACATGTTATTGATGTGTATTTTACTAGTGTTTGTAGTAACCCCTAGGTATTTGATACTGGTTGAGTTGCTAAGATTAGTAACTCGAAACAGGAGTTGCAGAGGCTAGTTAAAAGCGAGGTGACGATATGTGTTGGAAATGATTCCAAGGTTGATGTGATCACCATAGCACACTCCCTCTACCTTCGGGATTGGTGTTGAACCTAAATAAATGTTATTTAGTGTTTGCGTTGAGCATGAATATGATTAGATCATGTTTATTGCAATACATTTATTCATTTAAGTCAGAGTATAATCATTGTTCTGCTTACATGAATAAAACTTTCTATGGTCATACACCCAATGTGAATGGTTTATTGAATCTCGATCGTAGTGATACACATATTCATAATATTGATGCCAACAGATGCGAAGTTGATAATGATAGGCAACATATTTGTGGCATTGTCATTTAGGTCATATTGGTGTAAAGCGCATGAAGAAACTCCATGCTGATAGACTTTTGGAATCACTTGATTATGAATCATTTGATACTTGTGAACCATGCCTCATCGACAAGATGACTAAAACTCCATTCTCTGGAACAATGGAGCGAGCTAATGACTTATTGCAAATAATACATACCGATGTATGTGGTCCGATGAGTGTTGAGGCACGCAGAGGGTATCATTTTTTTTCTGACATTCGTAGATGATTTAAGCAGATAGGGGTATATCTACTTAATGAAACACAAGCCTGAAACATTGGAAAAGTACAAAGAATTTCAGAGTGAAGTGGAGAACCATCGTAACAAGAAAACATAGTTTCTACGATCTGATCGTGGAGGCGAATATTTGAGTTACGAGTTTGGCCTTCATTTAAAACAATGTGGAATAGTTTCACAACTGAGGCCACCTGGAACACCACAGCATAATGGTGCGTCCGAACATCGTAACCATACTTTATTAGATATGGTGCGATCTATGATGTCTCTTACTGATTTACCGCTATCGTTTTTGGGTTGTGCATTAGAGACAGTCGCATTCACGTTAAATAGGGCACTGTCTAAATCCGTTGAGATGACACCGTATGAACTGTTGTTTGGCAAGAAACCTAACCTGTGATTTCTTAAAAGTTTGGGGATGTGACGCTTATGTCAAAAGGCTTCATCCCGATAAGCTCGAACCCAAAGCGGAGAAATGCGTCTTCATAGGATACCCTAAGAAAACCATTGGGTACATCTTCTACCATAGATCTGAAGGCAAGATCTTTGTTGCTAAGAATGGATCCTTTCTAGAGAAGGAGTTTCTCTCGAAAGAAGTGAGTGGGAGGAAAGTAGAACTTGATGAGGTAAATGTACCTTCTCTCGAATTAGAGAGTAGCACATCAGAGAAATCCGTTCCCGTGATGCCTACACCAACTAGTGAGGAAGCTAATGATGATGATCATGAAACTTCAGATCAAGTTACTACTAGACGTCGTAGGTCGAACAGAGGACGTTCCGCACCAGAGTGGTACGGTAATCCTATCCTAGAAGTCATGTTACTAGACCATGACAAACCTACGAAATATGAAGAAGCTATGATGAGCCCAGATTCCGACAGATGGCTTGAGGCCATGAAATCCTAGGTAGGATCCATGTATGAGACTAAAGTGTGGACTTTAGTGGACTTGCCCGATGATCGGCAAAATATAGAGAATAAATGGATCTTCAAGAGGAAGACTTACGTTGATGGTAATGTTACTATCCACAAAGCTCGACTTGTCGCAAAAGGTTTTCAACAAGTTCAAGGAGTTGACTACGATGAGACTTTCTCACCCGTAGTGATGCTTAAGTCCGTCCGAATCATGTTAGCAATTGCCACATTATGAAATCTGGCAAATGGATGTCAAAACTGCATTCCTTAATGGATATCTCAAAGAAGAGTTGTATATAATGCAACTAGAAGGTTTTGTCAATCCTAAAGGTGCTAACAAAGTGTGCAAGATCCAGCAATCCTTCTATGGACTGATGCAAGCATCTCGGAGTTGGAATATACGATTTGATGAGGTGATCAAAGCATATGGTTTTATACAGACTTATGGTGAAGCATGTATTTGCAAGAAAGTGAGTGGGAGCTCTGTAGCATTTCTCTTATGATCAATATGGTTAGAGTTTATTTGATCTCTTATATGCATGATTATTTATAGCCTCGCAATTCTTCTTCGAATATTTGGTTTAGTTAGGCCAACTAGAATGATTATTTTTGCTATTGGAAGAGGTGCCTTGTGATGGCTTCGATCTTGTGGTTTCCCTCTCCTAGTGATAGCAACGTCAAAAAGGGAATGGGCCGGGTCGGCCCGCTCGGTCACTGACCCGGACCGAAATCTCGAGGCCAATGGACCAGGTGGGTTTGCCTTGAATCATAAAACGGGTCAGTAGAGCTGGCACCGTGTGACTCGATGGACCAGACGGGTCGACCCAGCTGCCTGATCGCGCTGCCCTAGTCCATCGCTTCCACCACCCACCACGATCTCTGTAGGTCGCTCCCGACGATTTTTGCCGCCGCCGGCCATCTCTGCCGCCCTCGGCCTCCCCCGACCTTCTCTACCGGCCGCCCCCGACCATCTCTGCCCACTACAAAAAAATACACTTCCGTGATGATACGTGTTTGTCACAGTAGGTCACGTTTTTTGTCATGCATGTACATCCATGTCAAATTTATGACAGAATCAAGATAGTCATACCTGTGCTGTCGAAGAAGTGTTCCATGACATTACCAAAATTATCATCACGGAAGTGTCCACTTCCATGATGATAAATCGCGCGTCACAGAAGTGCTTTCGTCAAGGGTGACCGACACGTGGCATCCACCGTAACGGAACGCAGTTAAGCTATCGGGTCGGGTTTTGGATCCGATAACCCGTTAACAGCCCCGACCAATGGGGATTTTCCATGTGTAAAATCATCATTAGCTGGAGGAAACACGTGTCGGCTCACCGCTGGGACAGATGTCATCCACTCATTGGACAGAAGGCGCCTATGATACATCGACACATGGCACGACCCAATAGAGGCCCATTCCTGTGAAAAGGCCTGCCCATTTGACTTGGTCAAAAGGTGGCGGGCCGGCCCATGTAAAGCCTGTTAACGGCATGTTCGCATATAGCCCATTTACAGCCCGCTAACCCAAGGCCCGTTACGCCCTATCCGAATTAGGCCCAATAGCGTCTTCTGGGCCACCCATTATGATTCCAGCCCATTTTCACTTCTGGCCCATGTATGGCCCATGACATCTTTCGGCCCATATGAGGCCCTATGTAACTCTTGGCCTATTAACGACCCATGGTGAAACTGGCCCGTAATGAACAGTGTATTACTTTACACCCATTAACGGCCCGTGGTGAAACTGGCCCGTAATGAACAGTGTATCACTTTATACCCATTAAGGGCCCGTTATTCCGTTGGGCCGTTTCCAGCCCATGTTATCTTTCGGCCTTCTCAGGCCCATTTATTCTTGGGCTCATTTCCATCATTCGTTTACTTACGGCCCGTTACTGTCATTTTCTGCTTATGGGCCAAATTCAGCCCGTGGTTACAGTCGGCCCATTTGTGGTCCGTTAACACGTTGGGCCATTTTCATAGCGTCATGAAATACGGCCTATTAACGATGGCCCGTTATGGTCGGCCCATGAACGGACAATTCCAACTCTAGCCCGTTTACGGCCACAATGTGGCCTGTTATTGCCCCATGTTTGGCCAATCGATCATACTGCCTGTATAAGGACCATTGATGATACGGCCCGTAGAAGGCCCATTGTTTCTGCGGCCCGTAGAAGGCCCATTGTTTCTACGGCCCGTGGAAAGCCCACTGTATATACAGCCCGTAGAAAGCCCACTATTTCTACGGCCCGTAGGTCCAGTGTCACTACAGTAAATATTAGCCCATGGTTATTGTGGCCTAGTTTTAAAAAATAGGTTATTGCAGCCACTAGCAAACCGCAGAAAAAGAACTGCACTCACTACAAGCAAACAAATAAACAAGACAACAAGGAAATAAATAAGCAAGCAACTTACACTAGGCTATCACGGCTATTACACATATTACATCCACTGGGCATCAAAGTTCGCCACCAGTGCAAATATAGGGAACACAATAGTATATAAACGCCGCAGCAAAACAAGTCCAGAACTGAAACCACTTCAGAAGAGCTCAAGAAACAATATCCTGGGTACCCATAAAGCTGGCAAGATGCTTAGCAAGCTTATTAACTTTCTCTTGTTTGGTGCTTAAGTCCTCCAGCGCCTGCTGTTGCACCAAAAAGTATGCATCTGAATTCTGTAGGGACTTCCTCAGTCCTTCGGCTTCCTGTCGCATAACATCTGATCGATGTCTTTCAACTTGAAGTTGAGACTCAAGAAGCCGAACTGATTCAGGCAACGAGTTCGAAGAGCTGGTGCCAGCAGTGGTAGACAGTAACTCGAACACTACATCAAGATAGGACTTTGGGGTTGTCTCAGTTTCCTCAATATAGTTTTTATCAGCTTTCTTGGACACCAACAGGGATGTCTCACTATCTTGAACCTTATATGCATTACTTCCTTTACCATTGCATAACAAGATACTCTTCTCCAATATTTTATCCGCGTTCTAAAAGAGAAGCAAACAAACACATCTTAGGTTTACAATGTAGTATATGAAACTCATTCTGGTAAACCAGTTCAGTAGTAAGGTGGAAAGGATAACAACATGAAACAAACATATATCTATGTAGTATGGTCACTGTATGGTCTATATCATTCTAGTTTATGTTGCCAAATCAAGATAGATACAGTTCGAATCATATCTATTTAAGATAAAGCAGCATAGACAGAATATAAGTGTGGGAAACTACACAGCAATAACAACACTTGTAATGTGCACGGCATGAGAACATAACTGTTTATTCAATTGAAACTGAAATCAACATAGAGCAAGTTACAATAGCAAGCAGCCAAACACGTTGAAGAAACATGTTTAAAACATACCTGTTGTGCCATTGGAGTTTCAATTGCATCCTTCAAATTGAAAATTGGTTGGTATCAGTAAATACAGTGATGCAAGAGCAAAGTAGTATGAACCATAGCTACGGAACCTGACCTGAGAACAATTCTTCTTCTGCTTTAAGCGTTGACTTCGGGTTCGGAGTGGTGGTCCTCATGATTTGGGTACTGCAGTTGCCTTACTAACTGCTCGTGTTTGGGTGCTCTGTGGTGGAGACGGTGCTGTGTCAACAGGAACTGGGTGTCTATCTGCTGGGGTTGGGGTTAGAAGGGCTGTAGTTGGTTCTCTATCCAACTGGGTAGGGGTACAATCTGCATGAGTGTGGGTTATGTGTGGTGGGGCTGATTCTTGGGCAAGTACAACTATGGTTCTATCTGCATTGACAGGTAGCACGATCTTTTCTGAAGACCGTGTTTTTACTGCCACAGATACTGCCATCACTCCCTCCAATTGAAATGGCTGATAAACAAGAAAAGTAATTCAATGTACAGACATTGTAAGATAGACAGGTGCAATGGATAGTAGGGAAGAAAACAAGGCATGAAATAATTCACATCTATGTTGTCTAAGCAAACAGAATAGCAGGACATAATTTCACATATATGATGGCTAATTAAACAGGATAGCATGACACAATTTCACATGTATGTTGGCTAACTAAACAGGATAGAATGACATACTGCAAAATATGATGACTATGTAAACAGGATGACATGATATAACTATACGATTTGTCTATTAAAGTGGTTGGCATGCCATAAATCACAACATGCCGCCGATGGAAACATGATGGCATGATATAATTCATGGATAGAATGACATAATTTAAAATATGATGACTATGTAAACAGGATGAGATGATATAACTATATTATGTCTTTAGAAAATGGGTTGGCATGCCATAATTCAGATACATGATGTCTATGTAAACATCATTGCATGACATAATTCAAATATATGATTTATATACTAAGGAAGTGAGAAGAGGGCAATTGCATATATGATGTGTCAACTAAGGAGATGGCATTCAATATTGTGTATATGATGTAAAAAATAAGCATTGCAATACAACATATGCATTATATGAGTAATATAACCCTGCCAAGTTTAAGCATACACCTCAGGGGGATAATAGGACTGGTCATATGCCTCTGAATCCTCCTCTGAAGAGGTATTTGTAACCAGCAAGATATCTGCTTCAGCAGGTAGCATTGTCTGCTCTGAAGACCTTGTTTTCACTCCAGATTTCTCCATCACCAATTCAAATGGCTGATGCACAGGAAGAGCAGTTGAATATACAAACATTGTCGACAAAATCAATGAGAAATACAAAACAAGGACGGCATGATATAATTCACATATATGACGATTGCCTAAACAGCATGGCATTGCATAATTCACATACATAATGCCTTGCAACAAGATAACATTGCATAATTCACATATATAATGTCTTGCAACAAGATGGCATTGCATAATTCACATATATGGTAATTAGACACTAAACATGTGGCATTCACACAAAGCATGTCTAAACTAAGCAAATGACATAGCAATGCAAGATACCATACACACGATGTGAGTAA
Source organism: Triticum dicoccoides (assembly GCF_002162155.2). Classification (NCBI taxonomy): domain Eukaryota; kingdom Viridiplantae; phylum Streptophyta; class Magnoliopsida; order Poales; family Poaceae; genus Triticum; species Triticum dicoccoides. The sequence continues at coordinate 186,345,063 of NC_041391.1, read as the reverse complement.
CATAACCCTGCCAAGTTAGGGCATGCACCTCAGGGGGGAAATATGACTGGTCATCTGTCTCTGAATCCTCCTCTGAGGAGCTATCGGTAACCAGCAAGACATGCGCTTCGTCAGATAGCATTGTCTGCTCTGAAGACCTTGTTTCCACTCCAGATTTTTCCATGACCATGTCGAATGGCTGATGCACAAGAAGAGTAATTGAATGTACTAAAATTATTGACAAATTTGACACATAATAAAAAAATGATGGCATGACATAATTCACATATATGATGCCTGGCTAGAGAAGATGACATTGCATGATTCACATATACGATAAAGAAACTAATCAGATGGCATTGACACAAAGCATGTCTAAACTAAGCAGATGACATCTTTAATGTATACAGTAAGCAATGCAAGGCACCATATGCATGATATTACCAACATCAACATGCCAAGTTAGAGCGAAGACCTCATGGGGTAAATAGGAGTGGTCTTCTCCTTCTGAACCCCCCTCAGAACAGTTATCTTCCTCTTGATTACGATCCTAAATGGGTGGAGGGGGGGTGCTTTTGCGCCCACCATGGAACAACGTCTGCATGAAATTTTATTGCCACGCAAGACTTGTCTCTTTTGCTCTACATGATCAGTTCCATTGTGTACAATAACTGGCATGCGTAGGAATAAAACATAGTGAGATTATGTAAGGAGTGCATGCACAAATCCAGAGTGATGGTAGCAAACTGTGGATAGACCCAAAACCAATGATAGCAGGCAGATAATAGCTTTAGTTAAAAAATACAGATAATGGCTCCTTTAATGTTTGTTTGCACCCAACATGAAACTCATAGTAGACACCGGAGATTAACCAGATAGTAGACAGATAGTACTCATTGCTGCCCCAATATGTACCCCACAACCATTTAAAAACTCAAGTTTCAGCTAGTTTGGACCTGACTCGGAGTCTAATAGGTGAACACAACGATAATGTAGCATGTCATCATATTAAGTGATGCATAACGTAAGCAGACACGAAAGAGTGCGACCTCTCTTGCGGACCCGTGTAGTCCTCAAGGTCATCTGCTCAGCTGATGATGGTAATGCAGTTGTCGTGGCTGCCGACGGCTGGGAAGAAGATCTGAGGCAGCGAAAGACAGTCTGGAGAGCGGATCCCTGCTGTGGTGAACCCTTCCATCGTTTGAGCAGCTGAGCTGGGGTGGAACACAGCGCCGCAGGAGCAGGACAATCCACACAAGGTTTTCTTTGACACATATCTGTAACAGAAGTAATTGAGTAAGGGCTTGTTTGAATTTGAGGATTCTAACAATGCAGTGGTAGGAAATAGATAGGAATAGGATAGGAATGCACGTGCAAAACAGAGAATTTAAAAACATAGGATTTCAGCCATTCTGGGTGTTTGATTCACAACAATTGGAAGATCACATGATGCAAAAAAGCATGGTGAGATTAAGTCAAACCACAAGAAAATGTATGGTTATAATGCTATTATGCTACTGTCTCTTAGTCTTGTGCTTGATGAATAGGAATATGAAAAGGAGGAGAAGTGGAAATTAGAATTCCTACGGTTTTTCTTTCAAGGAGACACTAAAGGAACAAATCCTACAGTTTTCCTTTGCTCCATTCCTTTGCACCAAATTCATGAAAATTAGTACCGTAGGAAACTTTCCAATAACTATGTTTTGCATTCACTTTTCCTTTCAAGCACCGGCGATTCTAGTAGGCAGGCTTGAGCAAGGAAAATCCTACACTAAAAAAATGTTTTTGTGCTACTTCTATTACTTTGGACCCAGGACACTGCCATACTAGCTCAACTCTCAGGCCCATCGACAAATGCACAGCTCAAACGCGCAGAGATAAATAATGATGGCATTCAAGAGAGTCCATCACGGATAGCTAAGTTGCCTGGTACCTCACTGCTTGTCATATAGTAGGATAAAATAATCGTATTTCCCGTTACTACGAATGCTTAGTGGACAATATATATAACATGTAGAGTAAAAAAGAGATGCAACAAGTGTACAACCTCTTTGGCGAAGCCATGTCAATCTCAACGTGATTGGGTTGGCCGGTGAGGATGCTCCGGCTGACTTTGCTGTCGGAGGAGGGGAGGAAGATCTTAGGCATCTGGAGATGGAGCCCGAGGTACTGCTCCGCTGTGATGGAGGGTTTCATCGTTGGAGCAGCTCCAGTGAGTTGTACGACGCCGAGGCTGAAGCAGGACAAGAGAGACAACGAACAACATTAACCTGAGTGGAATTCTAATAGCATCTCCAATACATGACGTAAAATACATAACCACAAAGTGCTAGATGTAAAATACATCAACCGCTTATCTCTAAACGTAACTGTCAAAACTGAGCCTAACTGTCGAAACTTAATTTTGCTGTCGAAACTGAATTTTGCTGTCGAAACTGAACGCACTAGCAAGGTGAGGCTACACGTCGGTCAACTGACTTTTTCATCTCTGGTCAGTCGATTTTTCAGCCGTTGGATACGAAATCAAGGGCCTGTGGTTCATCTTCAACCTCCACCCCCCTGAGCCGCCAGCCACCACCGGCCAAACAGCAGCCCCCCGCCGCCCGCGGCCGGCGGTGCGCCGCCCCTCCCGCCCCGAAAACACTCCCCACCGCCGGTCCGCCGCCGCCCCGGCCATCCCTTGAGCCCCCTCCTCGTGCCAAGCTTTTTCTCCAGCGATCCCCACGCCACCGCCCCGCCAACGCCGGCGACCACCGCCCCCATCCTGAACCTTAAGTTAGATAGTGGGGTACCTCTCCAGCGAGCCCGCCTCCCCGCTGCAGCTGGTTCTTCCTTCACCCCGATGAGCCCACCCCTTGAAAATCGACTGACCCGAAAGTCAATTCAGTCAACTGAAGTGTAGCCAAATCGGAGCAGCATCGCAAGCAAGAGCAAGAGCGAGAGCCGCAGCGCGAGCAAGAGCAATAGCAAGAGCAGACCAGGCAGGGGACCGAGAGCAAGAGCAAAGCAGCAGCGCGAGCGAGAGCTAAAGAAGCATCTACTCCTACTGATGTGGACGTCGCCACCGAGGGAGCGACGCCATGGAGGAAGTGGCCGGCGACACCGCCGTGGATGGAGCCGCGCCGTGTCGGCTCGGGAACGAGCGCCGGCAGCACCGTGAGATAGAATCAAGAAGAAAATGCAGCGATTAGTGTACAACCTCTTTGGTGGCGCCAATTAGGCCGCAGCTTCATCCGAGGAAACGGTGATGATGATGCTCTTCCGGTGGTGCAGGTGAAGACGGCGGTGTGGGAATGGCGGTAGCGCGAAAGACAAGGGGAACATCGGGGCAGCTCCTTGGAGGTGAAGGACGGGGTGGCTGAACTGGCGGGATGATGAGATCGAGGATGGATCCTCATCCGGTACGGTGGATGAGGGATGTCGAGGTGTTGCTGTGGACGACGTCGTCGGGGAAGAGGCTCCGGCTGGGTGGCGGACGGAGCAGGGTGTGGGGTTTCGTCGCGGGTTTTCGCGGCCTCGGTGTACGAATGGGTGGGCGGATGGGATGGCAGTGGGGAACCATGGCTTAGGGATGCGCTTGTCCGAAATGTGGGGTAAGTTACGAAAGTACCCCCCACCGATTTGAGGCGGTTCTTTCGGTTCAGGGGTACCATGGGCATTTCGCATGTCGGGATTTCACAGGAGGTGGGAGTTTTCGCGCGCGTTGTAATTTCGGAATAGCAAGGCGCGGGTTGAGATGGAGGGTGTTGTCGGAGCACAACGAGACGAAGATATATCTTAAATATTTCGGGCTAACAAGGCGTGGGTTGAAGAGGCGGGAGTTTCACTGCACGATAGACAGAGACACTAGCTTCAATTTTTGGCATAACAAGGCGCGGCTTGAAATTTTGGAAGAACAAGCTTAACGTGTACCAAAAAAAAGACAATTTGCACCTCAACACGTGCAACACACACACAAACACAATTTAGACTAGAGTAAGGTACACGTGCATTGCACGCATGAGATTTGGCAAGCAAATTATGAATAAATACCACATTATAGCATGCAAGCTTTGAGTCATATATGCATGATGTAGATGTTCGTTTAATTCTTATAGTTCATTTCATTCAAAATCATCTAGTTTTTATAAGAAAGCTAATCTATTTTAAGATTCATGGAATTGTGCGTTGTAAGACATAAAGTAAAAACAAATAATGGCAAATCATGTAGAAAAACATTTGGGCGATTCTGATACGGAATATTCTAGAAAAAATAAGAAGTGCTTGTGTTTGATGTTTGTGCATTATGCTTAAGTTCAACCATGGAGTCTTCTAGATTATACATGTGGCGTAATCTGGTGGAATCTAGATGATATCCAATGGCCAATAGTGTTCAAATTTGCCATCTTTGGACCATCGGATTCGCCACATCCAACGACCATCTTTCAAAGTTAAAGTTACCCGCACACAATATAAAAAATATAATATATATATAGGGGTATAGATATAGATATGTGTTGCGAAAGCCGCCCATCATCTCCAATTACATGCACGGATGCGACATGGGCAAATGATGTCTGCCATCAATATCTCAAATTCAAATCAGTCTGACCTTGTTCAATGTGTATACATTACAACATGCTCGTTTCCAAACCACACCGCGCAGATCTCCGTTATATTCATGCATGCATGGGTTTCAAACATCAGGATCTCTTATTCAAATATTTGAATTCAACTTTACATTGATTATGACCTCACCTATTCTTTTACACCCAAACAGTAGTCTTCTCTTTATAATTGTACCACTAACTTTCTCTTGTGCATGCATGCACACACACTACCAGTCGGCATTATCTATCGCACGCATGCAATCTTTTTCTTCAGGTCGGTCTCCCATGAAGGCACACACCCACACACATCCCCCTCTCCATCATACCGGGCATTCTTTATCTCTCACGCTTGCATGTGCAACGATCGATGTTCCTCTATGTATGTGTGTGTATAGCTTGGTCTTTCATAGTTTTCCACACAAACCGATCAATCGATATATCCAGTGAGGTCTCACCCTCTTTCCCACGTCCACATCGATCAATCTATACCTCTCCCACGTCCACATCGATCAATCTATACCTCTCTATATAGGATTAACATAAATAGCTAATACACCCACATTAATTATATATCCAACGTCCCCCTCTCATCATCCATGCCTTCCGCTTCATCTCTCAGATGCGTGCACAATGGCGAAGACAGGGGGCAGTAAGGGCCCTGCCCCCCTAACATCACTATATATAGAGGCTAATATGAATGTGATCATTAGACAATTGCTGCTAAAAAAAGTTTAATTTCATGAATTGACCCTCCTCGTAAAGGATTAGCAATGCTTGGCCCCCTAGCTCATTTATTTTTCATGGCTCCGCCACTGCATGCAACAGTGCACGTGTTCGCCCCCTCTCTCTAAATATCGATCTCGCACTTGTGCATTCCTTCATAGTCTCCCTCCACTCGGCCCCTCGCACCATCTTGTAGCCCCCCACCGGATTTTGCCACATGTACAATCTAGCAGACTCCATGGTTGAACTTAAGCATAATGCACAAACCTCAAAACAACAGTGGTTCTCTTTTGTTCTAGAATATTCTGTATCATAATTGCCCAAACTTTTTTTCTAGTTGAATTTCCGTTATTTGTTTTTACTTTATGCTTTACAACGCACAATTCCATGAACCATAAAATAGATTAAGGGCTTCTTTGATTCAAAGGATTCTCAAAGGAATTTTGGAGGATTCTAATCATTAGGAATTTTTCCTATCTTGTTTGTTTGATTCATAGGATTGTAAACCATAGGAATTTTTCCATATGATTCATTTGCACTAGATTTGATAGGAAACATCCCATCCACTCAAACCTCTTTGAAAGAATTCTGCGTTTTTTCTATGCACAATCAAACATCGTACAATCATGTAGGATTCAAGACGACATTCCACTATAATCCCATGTTTTTCCTATTCACGTGTTCTTAGCTTTTTTATAAAAACTAATTTGATTTTGAATGATATGAACTATAAGAATTAAATGAAGGGCTACATCACGCATATATGACTAAGAGCTTACATGCTATAGTGTGGTATTTATTCATAATTTGGTTGCAAAATCTGATGCGTGCAATGCACATGTAAATTACTAGTACTTCGAGTATGTGCAAAACGCGTAAATTAGAATACCAATGGCACGCTACATAGTAAGCCATGTGGCACATGTGGACGCGTTGTCGTGACCTCCTTGCGTGGATTGATCACAGTGACGTGTTGCTGGTTCCAGAAGAATGTACTTGTCCTCCCTGAGCCATACTGGCGGTACATGCACGAAGCGAAGATGTGCACGCACGCCACGCACGCACTCATTCCCTCGCACGCACACGCGGGTACACGGGCGGATGCAATTTTGTACCAAGATCCACCCCATGTGATAATTTGATGCGTGTAAAGTCGTTCACTTCATTGATGGTCAATTAATACAGCGCATGCAAATTGAGTGGATGTGAGGGCGGAAGAAAGACATTATTACTCCACTGCGCATGCGAGTAGTTTAATCGTGGGTTGCTAGTAGTACTTCCATTGGTCTCCTTCGTATTTTGTGCCAATTTTTGCCAGTAACATAATATTTATGCATTTGAGCAGTGTAGTACTTGAAATTTATGTTCCGCTAAACTCATCGGGAGCCGTTTGGGGCCTCGAAACCAAAACCATCAATTAAACTTTACCTTGTTCCCATCACATTTGAAAGCCTACTCACACCTACTAGTACTACGTACCAAACCTGAATGTGTTCCCACTATGCAGGTATTAGTACTACTAGTGCTAGTACTTAGGTTATAAAAAGGGGAACTACCTAACCGAAAATTACTCTACCTTTGCTCCTCATAAGTGCTTCTTCTTCGTCCGTCGTTGCCATGGCCGGTGAGCAGAGCTCTAGGTCGAGAACTACTCGTAACAAGGGAGCGGCAACCAAGGCTGTGGAAAAAAAAAAGAGGGCTCGCCGCCACACAGAGACCTCGAAAGATCTCTCACGTGCAGGCGATGGCTCCCAGGAGCGCCCTAGCCGCGGAGGCGAACATGCCGAGCTGGCAGAGCTGGAGTCGTTATCCCTTGACGGCATGCCCGATCAGCTCAATAATCACCTCAATAAGCAGAAGGAGTTCATACAAGGCTTGACGGAGTTGCTGAAGGAGAGCCTCGATGACATGCCCGTTAAGCTCAATCAGCAGGGGGAGTTGACCGCCGGCTTGGTGATGCTGCTGAAGAAGAGCATTGCCTTGGAGAATAAGGCGACCGGCGAAATCCTGCGACTTCAGGAGGACAAGGCGAAGCTCTGCCATGAGATCGACCTATTGAAGGAGAAGAACACTGGCTGGAAGAAGCTGCATGAGAATAGTAGTTCCTCGATGAAGATGCTGCAGGCCCTCGTCATGGAACAGAAGGAGGAGTTGGCGAAGCTCCACATCGAGCACACGGCTGCTGTCAAGGTACATAATGTGGCCGTGGAACAGATGATGAAGGCTCGCGTCGAGAAATCCCGCGTCATGGAGAGAATGAAGAAGATGGCGGAGGAGACGCACAAGGAGATGGAGGTCATGGAGGCGATGAAGAAGAAGTTACGGCTCTGCTGCGAATTAGATCATTCGGGGTGATAATCTTCCTTCTTCTTTTGCTGCTATGTTTCATCTTTTGCTTCGGGTGTTTCGCCGCATGTGTCACGTTCTCTGTGAGGCATGAATAGAACAATGGTTTTTGTTTTTTGAGGGAATGAATAGAACAATGCTAACAATGAGATGACTAGCAAATTAGATCATTTTTATCGCCATATGGCACTGGGCTGCCGTGTTTTGTGCTCCTCCGTCGCAGTACTACTCCAGTGGAAAACTTGAGTATACCGCACGGTTCTTTGCTCCTCCTCGATCAGGTCGTCGGCGCATTTATACGAGCAGTCAAATCACAAGGCCCCGCCTTCCAGCAGTAATGAGCCGTCAAATCACAAAGGAGCTCGCCTCTCGTGAAAACAACCAAGCTAGACTACCCCGCCCTCTAGCCTTTTAAAAATGTATACTTTTTTATAGCATTAGTATCGATGGATTGCGCCATGGAGCAAAACTTGAAATTAAAAAAAAGGTGGTACATATAGAGAGCGCTCGTCGCCAAACTATGCATATAGTACTATTAAAAAGGCTAGTCACAATAATGGTGTCCAACACAACCCACCCCTCAAATAAAACTAAGCACCCTGGAATTCTTTGACAAAACTAAGCACCCTGAAATTCTTTGACAACTAAACTGTTGGCTATATGATGTTGGCCATATATATTGTACGTATATAATGTGAGTAAACGAGTGGTTGTACTATACCAACTAAAAGATGAAATGTAAGAAATACTAGTATGTACTTACTAAAGAGTTAAAGTAACAAGAAGAAACATAACATAGTTCTGCTGGGGGCTCAGCACAACACAGCCCTCAAATTAAATTAAGCACACCTGAAATTAAACTTTGCAACTATTCCGGTAAACACTGCATTAGAACCACCATGAGCAACGACACTGCCACCTTACTCAGAGTCCTCGTCCACGTCCTCGACTTCGTCCTTGTCCCTCTTCCTCTTGGCTGATACTTCTTTGCTTGAACCGCCAACTTGGTTGTTGCTCTTCATCCAACCCTTGTAGATATTGAAACAAAGGTAGCCATCCATTGCAACATACTAGATGTGGTCTATATCTAGTACATTCCGCTGCCATGCATGACGATGAAACGTGTATGGAGGTTTCTCCGGTTTACCGTCCAAAGGATGAACCATGGCTCGTGCCAGGGTCAGCATTGAAGGCTGACGAGAGGACACCAGCCAATTCTTTTGGAGGTCGAAGGTGTTGCCTACAACGAGGCCTATCCGACGCAGGACTTCTTTGTCGTTACCAAAGTCTACAATAACGAATTTGACTAGGTTGATCTCGAGGAAGTCCTTAAAATCCTAGCACGCAACGTCGGCATGGCATATGTGGTAGACCAAGCATAAGTCATGCACGCAAACCTGGATCACGGCGGGCTTCTTCCTCTCTTAGTCCTTTAGATCCTTCCCTCGTCCCACGACTGTGGTGCACTCAACATCTAGCCCCGCGACCCACTCATCATCTGAGTCTTCGAACATGCGTCTGAAGTGAGAAAGGCATCCTTTCACCGTCGCGGAAGAACGGGTGTAGATGACATCGAACTCATCTCCGGTGATGGTTCTAACTTTGTACTCACCGCCGATCGGGGAGATTTGGGACGCCATGGATTTGGGAGGAGGGTTTGGATTAGTGGAACTGCCGTAATGTGAATGGACGGGACGACTAGGAATGAACCGCCGTAGTATTAAAGGACGTGCGGGGACGAGTAGGAGCGAACTACCAGCATGCGAACGGCAGGGTAGTGGCTTTCCATTCTCCCATGATACGGGCTTCCGAGAGCCCTTGGATTGGAGATCGAACGGTTGGATGGCGTGATTCTAGACCAATGGGTGAATATCCTATCCTGGAGGGTTATTCTTAAAATTTTCTGCAACTTAGCATGCGACCGTTTAATCTCAGATCCAAGGGCTGCCAGCAGCCCGTATCATGGTCGCGCCTACCACGACCGTCGCGTCGCTCGCGCGGTCGCGCCCTTGGAGATTTAACACAGTGCGTTAGGCTATCTGATGTTGGCATGTCATACATAGTCATCACTTAGTCACTCATACTACAACAAGGTTGGCTATAAGGTTGGCTATAAGTGTATTTTTTACTCCTCTCTATCTCTTTCTTCGTACTCCCTCCGTCCCATAATATAAGAACGTTTTTGACACTAGCTAGTGTAGTGTCAAAAACGTTCTTATATAATGGGAAACAGGGAGTACTAGTATTTATTGCATTTTCCAAGGAGTGACCTCTTCCAATGAAATGGTGTTGCTAAGTTTGATTCATTTAATTAGCTATAGACTCAAAATTGTCTTTTCACCTAGGTACACGCGCTTAGCACTATTTCTTCCTTGGGTCACCAAACTAGTCTCTCTCTTCTTGATTAACTTGCCACATCGGACTTTATGCCTATGTGGCAAGCTTAAGCACCTGTAGGAGCAAGTAAGTACAATAGTGCGCTTTACATGGCATTTTTGCATATGTGGAGGAAAGAGAGGCAAGGAAAAAGTGGAGAAGTGGGCTCTCATGCAAGAGCCAGCCTCTACTACTACATGGTGGAGCATTGGGAGAGTCACCTGTATGGAGGTGGTCAGGAATCAGGAGACTCACGCCGGTCGTAGCGCCGCAGTTAAGATGATAATGGCAAGTCAAATCATGGGGCCCCACCTGTCCATCAGTAACTCGCTGTCAAATCACACAACCCTACGTTTGCAGCAGCCTACTCCCTCGTCTTCTCGCGTCTCTGTCGAACCGACTAGGCGGAACTGTCCCGCCGCCTATCGGGCAGGAAAAACCCCGCCCTTCTTTTAAATAGTATATAGTATACTAATTTTGTATCCATGGATTAAGCCCGCGCCATGGAGCAAAGCGTCTAGAAAACGGCGGTACACATGTACGGAGTATACAGCACGCCCATCGCGTTCGCGTCGCACCCCAGACGGTCGGTCGGTCTGGCACGCTGCTCTCCGAATGGAATGCGCGTCATATTGCATTCGCAAACACATGTGGGACGGCAATTGAGAACTGACCATAGGCACACTCCCCGGCCCCGCAAGTCGGGTGACTTAATAGAAGAGGGAGACGAGCGATAGTACTAGAGAAGTGTTGTACTACGTTGGTGCCTGGACGATCCCTGCAAGACACGGAAGATCAGTTCATCCATGCATGTGACCAGACTCCAGCAGACATGCCTGGATTGGCTATCGTCTACATATCGTGCAGGCTGTGTTGTACATGGCTGTAGTTGTGGTGAGAAATCTAAAAAAAAAGGTTTCTTGTCATCTCGCAAAATTATGTGTCATGTGCTTCGGATCACTGCGAGGGTTAAACAATGACAATTGAGTTGGGCTAGTCATTGGGGGCACATGCACGAACAGTGACTACTCGGCTGCCATCTAGGTCAAGCCGGCTATGTTAATTAGGACATCTATCGACGGACCCCTTTTCTACAAGTTTATCTTTAATTTGAGCTTTGTTCCTTGTCTAGTTTGTCCGTCGGGATTCATGTTGTCTCCTTTGGGCAGTGAGGTTATGATTTCTTGTCATGTGGCATTTTTTCGTGTTATATGTTATAATCCGGCGCTTCAGATCAAAATGACGACAACTCCGCCTCTAGGCCATGTGCATGAAGACTTCTTGACAGTCATTGACGAGGTCAAGCCGGCTCCGGTAGACAAAAGAAAACTAAGTACTACTCCACTATATAGGCAGGAGCCTCCGCGCTTGCTTGCTAGTGTTGCTCTCTTCACAATGTCTCGGCCTCTCTAGATCTAAACACAACAGCGGTGGCCACTCTCTGTCTCTCTCTCTCTCTCTCTGCTCACCGCTGGTCACGGATCCAGCTGGATCCTCTCCGCCGGGGAAGGTGAGAAGGTCCAACGTTCACGCGGTCGTCCTCGGCGACGGCTCTTACCCACTGCTAGGCGCTTCCCAATCAGCCTGCCTTGCCGTTCTCTCCCAAGCACCGCTGGCAAGGGAGGGCCTCCGACCCCTTCTTCCTCGCTGCCGTAGTGTGGGCAGATGCGGCCTCCCGCCGCCCACCTAGCGACATCCCGGCGACCATCAGGTATAACTTCCTTTGAAACCGGCCTTGCTCTACTTCCCGAGCTCCTGACGTCGCTGCATTTGTAACTTTTACTATTTCTCAGCCCCCTCGTAGATAGGATTGATCGGCTGTTCGAAAACCGCCTAATTTTTTTTATGTTTAAGAGGTAAAACTAGTTCATGCACTCGAATCTAGTACTAATTGGTTCAAACAAGGAAGAAAGTGGGTGGGGGTGGGGGAGGATTTGTTACCTGAATCTAGGACTTGGTCGAAAGAGGGAATAATGGGGGCGAGAACTAGCAGAGACTGGCTATCCAACTGGTCCCTAGGTCTAATACGGAAATAAAGGGAAACGCAGTACAAACTCAATATAAACCCGATCTATTGGTTGAAAAACGAAAGAAAGTGGGGACTGGGGGACAAGTCAACAGAGTAAGTCCAACACTAGATTTGCTAGCCTCACACAGTATAAGGTGGCTATACCGAACAAAAATGGGACCAACCCAGATATCCTGTTCTGATGTTTGTTGCCCCGAGCCACTCTTATGTAATGCCAGTGGTAAAATGTAGCAGTCGCACTGTTAAAAGTAAGGACACGTTAAACCAATGTTGTTTTCAATGTAATGCCTCCAGTAATATGAATCAATGGCACTTTACATGTCCTGCTAAAATTTCCCATTAAGATAAGTTGGTTCTTTTCGTTAGAAATGCAACTCTCCTGGTCCGCCAACTCTCCCGTGCCCAAAGTAATGTCATATTTAACGGTTGTCATAGTTAATCCTAATGCCCACACTAATATCTATCAATGCCACTGCTTTAGAAATTGCTACCGTCCTTGTAGGATTGCCATCCAGATAAGGAACATGCTTCTTTTCATTTGATGCATGTTTCATCACTTGTTAGTCACCCTCCTTTTCCACCTTTTTTTGTGCAAATAGAGATATACATTTCACGCTCGATCTTAGTTGAACTGCACAAATGATATCCAAATTATAGTTGAGCATTCCAGGAGCTTCACAACCAGCCTTGATGTTGCTCAATTTTATTGCAACTAATGAAGAAGAAGCTCTATGGGTTTCGTTTTCTGATGGAAATATTGGAACCGGGGCTGGAGCCCTTTTCTTAAATTTTTTTTGAAGAAGAAGCTGCTAGCTCACGGGACATTGCTTCATTTTAGGTGAACTGCACCAAAAGGTCCCATGAATTGAATCATCCATGTTGGTGACTGAAAGAGCCAGCTTCAGCATCCCAGTCTAAGCACCCCCGGCCTCCATCCTTGTGACGCATGGTACACCTTGTTTGCCACCTGCTCGACCCTAGTGTCACTGATAAAATGAAGTAATAATAAAGTTAAAATAGAGCGAGTGTCATCTCTATCATTTCATTTCCAATGTAGATAAAGAAAGTGCTTCTCTTTGTTAAAATAGAGCGAGTGTCATCTCTATCATTTCATTTCTGCAAACTGGGGTGCTTAATTTTAGTTGATATGTACAAAAATAGAGATTTGAATGTCTCAAGGCGCCTCCTTGTACTATTGCTGTACATTGATGTTCATCACTGGCAGAAGGTGTATCTAGGAGACTTGGGACGATGTCCAGTATGATGCATACCGTATGAGGCGTCGCAGGGCCCATCTCGCCCTCGCAGCATGGCATACTATGATACTATCGCAATATTTTCTTCTATTTATTTTGTGTGTTTCATCAACTAGTGCCACTATAATGTAATCACGCTTTTTCATTATCTGTGCAAACAGGGTTATTCAGCTGCATTTTGGTGGAACTGCACAAATGTATGTATGGAACCGGCATATATGCAGAGTGCGAGGTGTGCCAAGTAAAAATTACCGACACCAACCATGCTGCATGCACGCATTGGCATCCACCACAACCAGTGGGATGTGTGGCGCTCTCTATGGACGGATCTTTCTCGGCAGCAAATCCTCTAACCAAATACTAGTAGCTTATATTAGCAGTTTTCTAGGGAGTACTCTTTTCTGAAAGAAGCACCAATCTATTTTTCTTTATTTGTACACTGTGTCACAACTTTGACCCAAAGGTCCAGAGCTATTTTAGGGTGATTGGCGTAGTACTCGGAGACTGATTGTAAGCATGATTTTCATTAGCTGTCACACTGATTGTAAGCATGAGCAGGTGGAAGATTAGGTTAGTGTGAAGCTTACCTTAAACCCTACCGCTGCTGTTGAAATGAGGCGAGCATCGAGGGAACCATGGAGAACATCGGGGATGCGATGTCGCGCCATCCGGCCTCCTCTTGCGGTGGGAGAACGAATACTCCTATGGCTCCGGATAGCTCTGCACCCTGACGAACGGCACACCATACTCGATCGATTCGTTATCCTCTGGGTGCTCGACCTTCGACCTATACGCCCACCACCTCCGCCTGAATGTCCCCTCGGGCGAATCTGTCTGCTCCATCGCCCATAGGGGATACTCGATGAACTCGGAGGACTGCGGCATGACTGCCGCCGAGGAGTACATGTACATCGCCGCCCTCATCGCCGCCGCCTCGCTCTTTCGCACACATTGCCACATGGCCCGCACCGTCCTCGAAATCTCCCACTCATTGTCAAACCAACTAAGGATCTCCTTCAACCTGGCTAACTTTGCTTGGTCGCCGCCTGCGATCTGCCTGATTCGCTGCTGCATCCTCTCCATAGATGTCGTTCTGAGTGGTCCGGTGCTAGCTTTGGAAGATGGGAGGAGATACGGTGGTCTTGCAATAGAGAAGAGGGAGAGGAGAGGAGGTGGTTTTGGAATGGTGATGATGGAGAGGAGAGGAGGTGGTTTTGCAATGGAGAGAAGATCAGAAGAGGGAGAGGCGAGACGGTGGTTTTGGAATGGAGATGATGGAGAGGAGAGGAGGTGGTTTTGGAATGGAGATGATGGAGGGGAGAGGAGGTGGTTTTGCAATGGAGAGAAGATCAGAAGAGGGAGAGGCGAGATGGTGGTTTTGGAATGGAGATGATGGAGAGGAGAGGAGGTGGTTTTGGAATGGAGATGATGGAGAGGAGAGGAGGTGGTTTTGCAATGGAGAAGATCAGAAGAGGGAGAGGCGAGACGGTGGTTTTGGAATGGAGATGATGGAGAGGAGAGGAGGTGGTTTTGCAATGGAGAAGAGGGAGAGGAGCATGCGGCAGCGATTTAGGATTGGGCGAGAGGGCCGGCGCGCTGTGATTGGATCAAAAACAAAATCAATTTACCCTTCAATTAACAAAGCGACCCCACATTAACTAGTCTCCCTTTTATTCTGGGTCATAATTGACCATGATTTTCGCACATAAAATATATGTTATACATTGCAAAAATAATATAATTTGAAAGTACATTCAGATACGAAACAAATGATACAATTTTTGGTGATATGCATTCACATTTTGCTTGTCACATATAGTACGTGGTCAAACTTTGACCCAAGATACGCAAAACAACAAAAAAATATTTCCAAGACCAGCGCCGCTCTTCCACTCTTCTCCTCTTAAACCACCGCCGCTCCTCTCCTGTTCCAATCTAAATCCAGCCCCGCTCCTCTCCTGTTCCAATCTAAATCCAGCGCCGCTCCTCTCCTCTTCCATTTCAAAACCACCGCCCCTCCTCTCATGTTCTAGTCCAAAACCAGCGTCGCTCCTCCCCCGTTCTAATCCAAAACCAGCGCCGCTCCTCTCCTCTTCCATTCAAAAACCACCGCCGGTGAGTGAAGGTGCTGTGGAGAAGTAGATCGATGGAGGAGTACAACCGATATGTGAGGATCGCAGACGGCGACCCTGTGAAGCTAGCTAGGATGTTGGAGATACAGTCTTGGTTTGACAACAAGGACCAACTAGCGGC
Organism: Triticum dicoccoides; assembly: GCF_002162155.2. Taxonomy (NCBI): domain Eukaryota; kingdom Viridiplantae; phylum Streptophyta; class Magnoliopsida; order Poales; family Poaceae; genus Triticum; species Triticum dicoccoides. The sequence continues at coordinate 186,329,512 of NC_041391.1, read as the reverse complement.
GATGGTGACATCCATGGCCAAATATCTGCAACAAAGCAAAAAGGCGGCGATACTCCTGGAGGGAGTCGCGCCGGAGTACATAGAGCTGCTCCTCTGGGCCATGGAGCAAAGAGATTCACCGAATCCGATCGTGAGGGAGCGGTGGTGGGAGTATCGATCCCAGATGGAGCATCCACCAGGGATTGAAGGATCGAGCATCTACAGGGTGCCGTTTGTGAGGGTGTCCTGCCAGAGCGAGCCGATGGAGTGTTCGTCGACCGAACCCAACTGCAAGAGGAGAAAAGCAGTTGGCCCGACGACGCTTCCCCGCCATCGTCTCCCTCGCCATTCACATCGTCCCACGGGGCGGCTGTTTGCCGCCGAGGAATAGGAGGGGCTGCCCCCCCCCCCAGCCCAATAGTCGGGTAGGTTGTGAATTGTCAGGAGGAGCTTATGGTTGTCATTATTTGTAGGTTGTGAATTGTGTTTTGTGTTCTGTATTTTGAGAGTACTTTCAGATATGAATGTCTTTTGAATTTTAGATTTGCAGTATTGAGCATATGAAGAATTTTATGAATTCTAGAGATCTATTTTTAGCACTTAAAAATGTAGTTTCATAGGAGTATAAAAGTGCAGACGAGAAGAAACTGCAAGTTTCAGTTTCAGATAAGAAACTGCAAGTTCAGTTTCAGATAAGAAACTGCAACTTTCAGAGGCAGAGCATTTATATTAACACGACCTTTTCAAACAGGGTTAACATCATGTTGGAAGTTTTATTCGTGGTCGAAAATGGAACTACCAGCCAGTTAACATCATGCTAATCAACATTCATGCATAGCACATCTTCATATGATGCACAGTCAAAATGCCCACACAATGTTGAGTGTGCGAAACACGGAGAAAACGAGGGACGAAGTTTTGGCAAGTGTTGGACGTGGTTTTGGGCTGCCCCGTCTAGGCTTTCATTCTTAACATGCGCAGCCCACGACCTCGGATGGGAGGGCCTGTTTGTGTTTTCTTAGGGCCGTCATGTATCGACCGGCCTATGGACCTCCCATCTGAGGTTTTATTTTTGGCAGCCCAATTTATGTATTTTTTTTTGAAAAAACGCAGAGGTCTGTTCTATTTTTCTATATAAGAATAGAAACGCCAGATACAACTTATGTTTCCCTTCTAACTATATTATATATATATTTAAATTATTTTATATGTTATTATATATTATTTTTATTGTCATCATATATTTAACAAATACTTACACATGTAAGAAAACAATATCCCACATCTTATTAACTTATGAAAATAATTTCTTAACAAATAAAATCCTGGATTGTTTTGGCACGAAAATCCTAGTGATTATGTACAAAAGCTTCGTAAGATTTAAGGACGAATGTAATAATATCACTTATTATTTAAATATATTTATAACAAAATGCTCAGCCCTTTTTTATTTTTTGATAACATTGCTGGCCCAACCCAACATTATAATTAGAATCAGCCCAACAAAATCGTGTATCTAGATAAAGTTCAAATGGCCTGTAATTTTTTAGGAAATAAAATAAATGGGCCGCATGAAAGCTACATTAGTTGTTCACCCAGCCCAGCTAATGGCTGTAATTCAAAAAAAGATCAAATTGACTATAAATTCTACCGGGCAAAAAAAAAGACTGTAAATTCAGAAAAAATGGGTTGAATACGTGCCACATTTTTGGAGGCTGAAATGTGGGCCAATAGGTAAAAGCCAACGCAAGTCTTTGTCAATTCAGTCAACAAATGATTCTGACATGTTAGCCATTGGATTTACATCCAACGGCCGCCATCCATCTTCAATCTCTCGTCTTCTTCCTCCAGCGCCGCCGGGACCACCTCCCGCTTCCTGCTGCTAGCAGCTCTGCTTAGCATGCTTCGCTATGAAGCGCTACTCCACCGTTGGCCAGGCCATCCCTCCACCCCTCCACACCTCCTGTTCTTCTCCATCGACTGCCGTACCACACCGCACTAGAACCAGTTAACCCTCGTACACCTCTCCGTCTGGGACTCTACTCCCGCGTCTTCCCATCTCTGGCTCATTGCTGTCTGGGGCCTCGCCGTCGTCCACCACCTTGGATGCACTTGGCGCGGCGTGGTCAACATGGTCAGCGAATGACACCATCAGAAGTAGACTGTGCATGGAGAGGCTGACAGCTGGGTCCACGGCCGCACACAAGGAAATGCCTCCTTATTACGCGCAAAATAATGATTCCTCCACCTGACATCTGGGACCCACCGGAAGCGCCTCTGTATTTCGCCAAATAAACATGCACCCCACTGACTTGTCGGACCCACCAGCTATCTTCGCACGCAAGGAAGTGCCTCCTTGTTACGCACAAAAAAATGAATACCCCCCTGCCAGCTGGAACCCAGCATACTGGGAGGCTGACTTGTGGGCCTACCAAGTTGACGGGGACGGAGGGCTTTGTCAACTTAGTCAATATGAACGATTCTAGCTCCTGTTACCGTACGATGTTCATCCAATGGTTGTAGTGCTTCTTCAACCTCTGGTCTTCTTGCTCCAGCCGCCCAAACCAGCGCCGGTCAAGCCGCATGCTCCTGCCTCCCATGGCCGGTTGTGATGCCGCGGAGGCCTCACCGCCCCCTACTACTCCCACCGCTGGCCAGGACATCCCTCTACTCACCCACACCCTCCTATTATTCTACGGCAATAGCAGCCTCACACCGCAGCCGAACCAGTGAACCCTCGTACTCCTCTTCGCATGGGCATCCACTGCTGCGTCTTCCCAGGCTCCAAGTCGTCCCCTTCCTAGGCCTCACCGTCGTCCACCGCCGTGGTGCTCTCGGCATGGCGTGGTCAACGTGGTCAAGGAACGACTTCCATCGGACGTGGACTGTACGTGGAGAGGCTGACAGCTGGGTCCACGGCCGCAGCAAGGAAGTGCCTCCTTATTACGCGGAAAATAATGATTCCTCCACCTGACAGCGGGGACCCACCGGACGGGCCATCGTATTTCGCAAAAAAGAGTTTCCCCCTGACTGCTGGGACCCACGAGCTACATCTTCGCACGCAAGGAAGTGCGTTCGGGCAAAAAAACGATTTGCCCCCCTGACTGCTGGGACCCACCAGCTACATTTTCGCACGCAAGGAAGTGCGCCCGGGCAAAAAAATGATTCGCCCCCCTGACTGCTAGGACCCACCAGCTACATCTTCACACACAAAGGAAGTGCGTCCGAGCAAAAAAAACGATTCGCCCCTCTGACTGCTGGGACCCACCAGCTACATTTTCGCACGCAAGGAACTGCCTAACAGTCGGGACCCACCTGGTCGAAGCGTACGTAGTGTTGTCATTCTGGTCGCGAACATGTACGTACATATATACTGGTTGATGTAGATGCGCGCACGTGTCGTAGTAGAGGCGCGTACGTGTCGTAATAGAGGCGCGCACATAGCATGTACACGTACGTACAGCGGCCAGGGTGCAAGAAAGAAAATACGGCCACGTATCTGTACATACGGGCGGGGTCTCGAACGCCTCGTCGCGCATACCTACGGCGAGGGCTCATATTCATGGGGAGGCAACGGAATGCGTCGTGTTCATGGGGAGGCAACGGAATGCGTCGTGTTCATGGGGAGGCAATGCAATGCATCGTGTTCATGGGGAGGCAACGAAATGCGTCGTGTTCATCGGGAGGCAATGGAACGCGTGGTAGCCAACCGGCTGGGTCGGAACGAAATGCATGGTCGTGTTCATCAGGAGGGCTTGGACGGAACAGGCGATGGAAACGAGCCCTGGCGTACCGCACAACGGAGGAAACGGACCTCCTACGTTCGGAACGGGGTCCTGTTGATCGGGAGGGGTGTGGCGTACTGCAAAACGGAGGAAACAGACCTCCTACGGTCGAAACGGGGGTCCTATTGATCGGGAGGGTTGTGGCGTACCGCAAAACGCACGAAACGGACTTGTGTTGGAGCGCTACGGTCGAAACGGGGGTCCTCTTCATCGGGAGGGGTGTGGCGTACCGCAAAATGGGACTCCACGGGATACTGTTCATCTCCACCATCGACCTCCTCCAGCCTCCACGGGCTACCATCGACCTCCTCTAGCCTCCACGGGCTCCTGTTCATCCAGCCTCCACCGCGGGCTACTCCACCGGCTACTGTTCAACCACACCTCCACCATCTACTGTTCATCCAGCCCTCCATCGTCTACTGTTCATCCAGCCCTGCACACCACGGGGTCCTGTTCAACCACCCCTCCCCGGCCACTCCTCCACCGTCTACTGTTCATCCAACCCTCCACACCACGGGGTCCTGTTCATCCATAGGCAATGCCACCGCTCACTATTCATCCAA
>NC_041391.1:186303068-186324827 GCF_002162155.2 Triticum dicoccoides | reverse complement strand
CGTCATGGATGGACCAAAGAATGTCATGCAACTGCATCTCCGGCCCGCCCAGGACAAAAAGCCCATTTTCTGTCATGATTTTTTGTCATAGAAGTAGGAGCCCACCACATCTATGATGATACCGGGTTTTGTCACAATTATCATCATAGAAGTGTCATATGTATGACAGAAAAAAATTTCGTTCGGCCCAAAATGTCACGGATGTGTCTTTTTTTTGTAGTGGCCGCTGCCGGCTGCCCCTGAACATCTCTATTGGCCTGCTGCCGCCGACGTTCCTCCCGCCTCTCGTTCGTCGTCTTGGTTGCCGTTGAGCTCGCCGACCTGCGGTCCCGTCCACCGTCTACCTCGCCATTCCGGTCGCCTTCCTCAACATCATCATCTCGTAGGTGAGACTCTTGCCGGATTCCTCCCTATCCCAGCACAGCTGCAATGCAAGCGCTGGTCTTGTTTTGGTTCTTGGTCAGTGTTGTCTGCAATTGTTTCAGTAGCCATGGGATCTGTTACTTTCAGTGTTGGTTCTGTACTAGTTTACAGTGTTGGTCCCTGTTATTCAGTCAACGTACATGAACAAGTACATGAAGAACTAGATCATATTTGATTGGAAATGTTTTATAGTGGATCATTTTGCCCAGGGCAAGCAACAGATTTAGGGATCATGGTTGTACCTTTGTTTATTTTTCTTGTCAAAGTAGAACAAAAACCATGCCTGGACCGGATTGGTTTGTGATAGTACTATTTATCAAACTTGGAACATGTTACGACTCTTGATAACTAATTTGTAGCAGTTTGTTTGTGTAGTTGTGATCAATAAATGCGCAGAATTTTCTCGCCGATGAGGCAGTTTAGTAGTGTATGACTCCATCGATGTATGTTTGTGCATGTGTTCAGATATTATTAGTGCTTTGTAAAATTCTTCCCTCTAATCCTACCAAGTGTTTGGATTCTCAAACCAAATTCTGTTAAGTTCATATACAAAATTTGTTGGTTGTCTTGCACTAGTACAAGTAAATGAAATTTGGGTATTACATCTGCTGTTGATTTTGAAAGTTAATGCTCTCTAATGTTCCTATATTTCCCTCTGATCAGAAAAATGGAAGAGGAAGAAGGGGATCATGAGGCATACCAAAGTGGTGGTTCGTCGTTGATATCCGGTGCGACAATGAGAAGGGCTCAACCACCCCCAGGGGTGTCTCCTTCTTCGATAAACATTTGTAGAGCTTATCATGGTGAGTATTGTTAATCTTTCTTTTTCTAGGGATGCAAATTATTGATAGCTAAAATAAAAAATACTCGTAATTGCAATGTTAACACTCGTGTCCTTTGCTCAGCAGGACGTCCACAAGACACTCGTATGGTTGATTTTGAAGAAGATGAGGTTGATGAAGAAGATGCTGACTATGAAGAAGAAGAGGAAGGATAAGAAGATGAGGATGAAGAAGAAGAAGAAGATGATGAAGAAGAAGAAGAAGAAGAAGAAGAATAAGAAGAAGAAGAAGAAGAAGAAGAGGGAGATAATGTGGATGAAGAGGGAGGGGTTGAGATCATTGACATGGGATCATTTTCTGAACCGGGAAGAAAGTTTTTGTCTAAAGTGTGGAAAGAATATGAGCCTATCCATGTTGATGGCATAGTTGTAGCTGCTGACTGCAAACACTGTGCAAGGAGTATTTGTGTTGAGTGTAAACATGGAACAAGTTCATTGCGCAAATATTTGAAGAGATGTAGGGAAAGGAAGAAGGTTCTTAGAGTTTCTAGACAGCTGAGTGCTTCTATCGTGGGTCCTGATGGAGTTGCAATGGGGCTCTGGATCTTTAATCAGGCATTAGCACGCCAAGAGATCATGAGGATGATTGTGTTGCATGAATTGGCATTCTCATTGGTGGAGTACGATGGATTTAGAAGATTTTTCTCTAGTCTAAATCCTAGCTTCAAGATGATATGTCGAAAAGCAATGAAGGAGGACTGCATGAAAGCATTTAAGGAAGAGAAGAGAATTCTGCAAAGGATCTTCCAAAACTCCAAATCCAAGATTTATTTGACTACGGATCTGTGGACATCAAATCAGACAGTGGGGTACATTTTCATCACAACCCACTTCATTGATGAGGAGTGGAAGCTGCAGAAGAGGATAGTGAAATTTGCAGCTATGGAGACGCTGCACACAGGAGGTGCAATGTTCAACTTCATGGTGAATTTCATAAGAGAGTGGAACATTGAAGATAATCTCTTTGTTGTGATGCTAGACAATGCATCGAACAATGGTGCAATGATGAAGATATTGAAGGCACATCTCCTTCTTAAGAAGATGTTGTTGGGGAACGTAGCATGCAATTTCAAAAAATTTCCTACAATCACGCGGGATCTATCTAGGAGATGCATAGCAACGAGAGGGGGAGAGTGTGTCCACATACCCTCGTAGACCGAAAGCAGAAGCATTAGGTTAATGCAGTTGATGTAGTCGATCGTCTTCACAATCCAACCGATCTAGTACCGAACATACGGCACCTCCGAGTTCAGCACATGTTCAGCTCGATGATGTCCCTCGAACTCTTGATCCAGCAGAGGGTCGAGGGAGAGTTTCATCAGGATGATGGCGTGGTGACGGGGTGATGGTGATGTGATCCGCGCAGGGTTTCGCCTAAGCACTACGACGCTATAACCGAAGGAGTAAACTGTGGAGGGGGGCACCGCACACGGCTAAGAGAACAACTGTTGTGCTTTGGGGTGCCCCCCTGCCCCCGTATATAAAGGAGGGGAGGAGAAGGCAGGCCACCAAGGGGGCGTGCCATGGGGGGGAGTCCTACTAGGACTCCACTCCTAGTAGGATTCGCCCCCCCCTTTTCATTTCTCATCGGAGGGGAATATGAAGGAGAGGGAGAGGGAGAGGGAAAGGGGGCTGCGCCCCCTCCTCCTTGTCCAATTCGGACTCCCTTGGAGGGGGGCGCCTGCCACCCCTTGCGGGCTCCCCTCTCTCTCCCTTAAGGCCCATGTAGGCCCAATACTTCCCCGGGGGGTTCCGGTAACCCCTCGGTACTCCAAAATATACCCGGACCATTCTGAAACCATTCCGGTGTCCGAATATCATCATCCAATATATCAATATTTACCTCTTGATTATTTTGAGACTCCTCATCATGTCTGTGATCTCATCCAGGACTCTGAACAATCTTCGGTCACCAAAAACACAAAACTCATAATACAAATCGTCTTCAAATGTTAAGCGTGCGGACCCTACGGGTTCGAGAACTATGTAGACATGACCTAGACACATCTCCGGTCAATAACCAATAGCAGAACCTAGATGCTCATATTGGTTCCGATATATTCTACGAAGATCTTTACCAGTAAAACTGCAATAACAACATACATTATTCCCTTTGTCATCGGTATGTTACTTGCCCAAGAATCGATCGTCGGTATCCTCATACCTAGTTCAATCTCATTACCGGCAAGTTTCTTTATTCGTTCCATAATGCATCATCCCACAACTAACTCATTAGTCACATTTCTTGCAAGGCTTATAGTGATGTGCATTACAGAGAGGGCCCAGAGATACCTCTCCGATACTCGGAGTGACAAATCCTAATCTTGATCTATGCCAACCCAACAAACACCTTTAGAGACACCTGTAGAGCATCTTTGTAATCACCTAGTTATATTGTGACGTTTGATAGCACACAAGGTGTTCCTCCGGTATTCGGGAGTTGCATAATCTCATAGTTAGAGGAATATGTATCAGTCATGAAGAAAGCAATAGAAATAGAACTTAACAATCATTATGCTAAGCTAACAGATGGGTCTTGTCCATCGCATCATCATCTAATGATGTGATCCCATTTATCAAATAACAACACATGTCTATGGTCAGGAAACTTAACCAGCTTTGATTAGCGAGCAAGTCAAGTAGAGGCATACTAGGGACACTCTGTTTTGTCTATGTATTCACACATGTACTAAGTTTTCGGTTAATACAATTCTAGCATGAATAATAAACATTTATCATGATATAAGGAAATATAAATAACAACTTTATTATTGCCTCTAGGGCATATTTCCTTCAGTCTCCCACTTGCACTAGAGTCAATAATCTGGATTACACTGTAATGATTCTAACACCCATGGAGTCTTGGTGCTAATCATGTTTTGCTCATGGAAAAGGCTTAGTCAATGGGTCTGTAACATTCAGATCCATATGTATTTTGCAAATCTCTATGTCTCCCTCCTTTAATTGATCGCGGATGGAGTTGAAGCGTCTCTTGATGTGTTCGGTTCTCTTGTGAAATCTGGATTCCTTCGCTAAGGCAATTGCTCCAGTATTGTCACAAAAAAATTCATTGGACCCGATGCACTAGGTATTACACCTATATCGGATATGAAATCCTTCATCCAGACTCCTTCATTTGCTGCTTTCGAAGCAGCTATGTACTCCGCTTCACACGTAGATCCTGCCACGACGCTCTGCTTGGAACTGCACCAACTGACAGCTCCACCATTCAATATAAATACGTATCCGGTTTGTGACTCAGAGTCATCCGGATCCGTGTCAAAGCTTGCATCGATGTAACTATTTATGACAAGATCTTTGTCACCTCCATAAATGAGAAACATATCCTTGGCCCTTTTCAGGTATTTCAGGATGTTCTTGACCACTGTCCAGTGATCCACTCCTAGAGTACTTTGGTATCTCCCTGCTAAACTTATAGAGGGGCACATATCAGGTCTGGTACATAGCATTGCATACATGATAGAACCTATTGCTGAGGCATAGGGAATGACTTTCATTTTCTCTCTATCTTCTGCAGTGGTCGGGCATTGAGTCTCACTCAACTTCACACCTTGTAACAGAGGCAAGAACCCTTTCTTTGACTGATCCATTTTGAACTTCTTCAAAAATTTATCAAGGTATGTGCTTTGTGAAAGTCCAATTAAACTTCTTGATCTATCTCAAAAGATCTTGATGCCCAATATATAAGCAGCTTCACCGAGGTCTTTCATTGAAAAATTCTTATTCAAGTATCCTTTGATGCTATCCAGAAATTTTGTATTATTTCCAATCAACAATATGTCATCCACATATAATATTAGAAATGCCACAGAGCTCCCACTCACTTTCTTGTAAATACATGCTTCTCCAAAAGTCTGTATAAAACCATATGCTTTCATCATACTATGAAAGCATATATTCCAACTCCGAGATGCTTGCACCAGTCCATAAATGGATCGCTAGAGCTTGCACACTTTGTTAGCACCTCTAGGATCGACAAAACCTTCTGGTTGCATCATATACAACTCTTCTTTAAGAAATCCATTAAGGAATGCAGTTTGGACATCCATTTGCCAAATTTCATAATCATAAAATGCGGCAATTGCTAACATGATTCGGACAGACTTAAGCATCGCTATGGGTGAGAAGGTCTCATCGTAGTCAACCCCTTGAACTTCTCGAAAACCTTTCGCAACAAGTCGAGCTTTGTAGATAGTAACATTGAAAGTGCAACTATCCCTGGGTGGTTTTGGTAATTCCTAACAACATATAGCTAATTGAACTAATGCTATTTCAAGATGATCATTTCAGAAAATTCAATGATTGGCATGGCATGGATTAGGAATGCGGACCCCTCAAAATGCTAAGGACACAAATTGGCTCAAGCTCAAGACTCTACATTTTCATTTTAGTGATCCAAGATCACATTAAGTCCATAGGAAAAGCCAATACTATTAAAAGGAGATGAGGTGTTGCTTAATGGCTTGCTTGCTCAAAATGCTTAGTGATATGCTCCAAAAACCCTCAACCACTTTCTCATGTCCACATTTGTCCCAAACCAAAAGTCAAACTCGGCCCCACCAATTTGGTCTATCCGGCGTCACCGAGTTCACTTGACATAGCCACTGCCAGAAACCCTAGTCACTTCGGTCTCACCGATAGGGATCTCGGTCTCACCGGGATGGGATTGCAAACTCCCTGTTTCCCTTCATAACATTTCGGTCCAACCGAGATGAGCGATTAGTCCCACCTACTTTGCACAAAACTCTCTATTTCACTTTCATAACATTTTGGTCTCACCGAAATGAGCAATTCGGTCCCATCGAGTTTGCCTGACCAACTCTCTGTTTTCCTAAGTTTATGTGACCGGTCTCACCGAGATTACGTTATGCCCTAACCCTAATGAAATCGGTCCAACCGAGTTGACATGTTGGTCCCACCGAAAAGCCTAACGTTCACATTTTGAATTAAATCGGTCTGACCGAGTTTCATGATTCGGTCCCACCGAGTTTGGTAAATTGTGTGTAACGGTCAGATTTTGTGTGGAGGCTATATATACCCCTCCACCCGCTCTTCATTCGTGGAGAGAGCCATCTGAACGTGCCTACACTTCCAACATACACTTTCTGAGAGAGAACCACCTAATCATGTGTTGAAACCAAGATATTCCATTCCAACCACATGAACCTTGATCTCTAGCCTTCCCCAAGTTGCTTTCCACTCAAATCTTCTCTCCACCAAATACAAATCCATGAGAGAGAGTTGAGTGTTGGGGAGACTATCATTTGAAGCACAAGAGCAAGGAGTTCATCATCAACACACCATCTATTACCTTTTGGAGAGTGGTGTCTCCTAGATTGGTTAGGTGTCACTTGGGAGCCTCCATCAAGATTGTGGAGTTGAACCAAGGAGTTTGTACGGGCAAGGAGATCTCCTACTTCGTGAAGATCTACCCTAGTGAGGCAAGTCCTTCATGGGCGATGGCCATGGTGGGATATACAAGGTTGCTTCTTCGTGGACCCTTCGTGGGTAGAGCCCTCCGTAGACTCGTGCAACCGTTACCCTTTGTGGGTTGAAGTCTCCATCAACATGGATGTACGATAGCACCACCTATCAGAACCACGCCAAAAATATCCGTGTCTACATTGTGTTTGCTCCCTCCAAACTCCTCCCTTTACCTTCATGTGCAATGTTTTACATTCCGCTACTATACTCTTAGACTTGCATGTGTAGGTTTATTCGTTGACTTGTGCTAAGTTGCTAGAATCTTCCAAGACTTAAGATTGGGAAAATGATAGATTTTTATTTGGTCAAGTAGTCTAATCACCCCCCTCTTGACATACTTTTGATACTAGAAGTGGTATCAGAGCTTTGGTCTCCATTTTCCTTGATTTCCATAGCTTTTGGTGATCATAGCCTTGGTTTCACAACTTAGGAGAGTATGGCGTCTAGCGAGGGAAATTACCACCATAGAGGTCCTTACTTTGATGCTACTAATTTTGCTAGTTGGAAGCATAAGATGAAAATGCATATTCTTGGACATAACTCCGCCGTTTGGGCTATTGTGTGTATTGGTTTGCCAGGTGAATTCTTTGATTGAAGAGAACCAAACCGTGAAGCTACTGCGGAAGAGTTGAAGACTTTGCAATACAACGCTCAAGCTTGCGATATCCTCTTCAATGGATTGTGCCCCAAAAAATTCAACATATCAACCGTCTTGAGAATGCAAAGGAAATTTGGGATACTTTGATTGATATGCCCAAGTTCAAAATGAAGGATGGTGAAGGTGTCGCTGAAATGTAATCTAGGCTTGCTGCCATCACAAATAAGATTGCCGGCTTAAGAAGTGAAGAGATGACCAATAGATTCATCATCAAGAAGATCCAAAGAGCCATGGATGGAAAATATGATACCGTGTGCACATTGATCCAAGTGATGCCCAATTACAAAGATCTCAAGCCTACGGAAGTCATTGGAAGAATTTTTGCTCATGAGATGTCACTCAAGGATAAGGAAGAGCTTCACAACAAGTCAAGTGGTGCTTACAAAGCATCGTGTGATGCTCCTACATCATCAAGTGGGAAACAAACCTTCAATGAGGAATTGAGCCTAATGGTGAAGAACTTCAACAAGTTCTACAAGAGTAGAAGCAAGGAAAGAAGTTCCAAGTCAAGGTCCTACAATGACAAAAGATCTTCAAGTTGTGAGCGTAATTGCTACAATTGTGGAAGACCCGGACACTACTCATATGAGTGTACGGCTCCCTACAAACGAAGAGAAGATTCACCCAAAAGGAGAAGTAGAGAGAAGAATCACCACCAAGAGAGAGGAGGAGTAGAGATGATCGTTATGAACGAAGATCCTCTTGGAGAAGCAAGGATTCGGAAAGGAAGGACAAATCATCAAAGAACTAACAAAAGGAAGACATCAAGCTCATGTTGGTGAATGGGTATCCGGCTCCAACTCCGACTCTGAATATACTCAAGATGAAGGTGTTGCCGGTCTAGCACTTGTGTGAACCAACTCCTACGACATATTTGACTCACCAAATGAAGGAATTGGAAGATGCTTCATGGATAAAGGCCCAAAGGTATCATACCCCGAGTATGTTGATTTCAATAGTGATGAAGGCGATTTTCTAGGTGATGATGATTTACTTGTCGACAACTCTAGTGATGAAAACTATGATGAAATTGCTATTAATCATGCTAATCAAGATAAAATGAATGATGATGATAAGAAGGAGATTGAGTGTCTAACGAAAGAGCTAAACACTCTTAAGTTAGCTCATGAAACTACATTGGAAGATCATCGAGAACTTTTGAAGACTCATGAGAAGTTACGCTTTGAAAAGCTCAACCTTGAGAAAGAGCATGGGTTCTTAAAAGCAATCAATGATGATCTTCGCAAGAAAATTTCTTCTTACATTGCCAAGCGTTTACTCTTGTCTACTTACATGCCACAAGTAAAATCTAGCAACAGGAGTAAGAAAGATTCTTCTTCTAGTAGTAACAACAAGCATGTTAAATCCAATGTTGTTGCCTCTAGTAGTTCTCTTGATTCCACTAATGATTCTCTTAGACAAGTTACACTTGAGCAAGAAAATAGCTTATTGAAGGGAATTATAGAGAAATATGTGTACAAGAGACTTGCCGGGAGTAAGCAATTTGAGGAAATTGTACGCAAGCAAGGAAGGCACCGGAAGAATCAAGGTATTGAATGAAAGTTCAATGGCAATGGAGTTGAGTGGGAACAAGATCAATACCCCAAGACGAAGTTTGTTCCTCAACAAGAGAAGTATGATCGTACTTCCTTCCAAGGGACACAAGCTCAAGATGATCTTCCATCACAAGGCAACAAGCAAAAAGGCAAGACCAAGCTTCAAGAGGAGATTGATGCATTTGAAGAAGATCCAAAGGCCTTGGTCAAGTGGGTTCCCAAGACTACATCAAGTTCTACTTAAGCAAGTATGAGTACAACTCCAAGGATTCCCATCAAGATGACGTGGATCCCGAAGAAGAAGAACTAGAGAGTTCTTGAGGGTGACTGCACCAACATACTTCACTCATATCATCTTGGCAAGGACAAGTGCAAACAACTTCCACATCTTGCACTAGTTCAAGGAGTCACAAACCCTCTTGTTGGTAAGACAAGGGACAAGGTAACCTAATGCTTTCATGGACATCATCTTGTGTGAACATTGATAACCCGCAAGTATACGGGATAGTTGTAGCATCTTTCGATAATTAAGGGTGTTGAACCCAATGAGGAGCTAAAGGTACAACAAACACTCTCTCAAGTCCTATCGGCCACTGATACGACTCTACGCACGCTTGACGTTCGCTTTACCTAGAACAAGTATGAAACTAGAGGTACTTTGTAGGTGTGATAGGATAGGTTTGCAAGATAATAAAGAACACGTAAATAAAAGTAGGGGCTGTTTAGATAAAGAAGCAATAAATTAAATATAGCGAGTGTGTAAAAGTGGTGGTAGGAGTTGTGGAATTTTCCTAAGCAATTGACTATGTTACTAGACCGGTAATCACTATTGCATTTCTATTTGAGGGAGAGGCATAAGCTAACATACTTTCTCTTCTTGGATCATATGCACTTATGATTGGAACTCTAGCAAGAATCCGCAACTACTAAAGATCATTAAGGTAAAACCCAACCATAGCATTAAAGTATCAAGTCCCCTTTATCCCATACGCAAACAACCTACTTACTCGGGTCTGTGCTTCTGTCACTCATGCCACCCACCATAAGCAAATCATGAACATATTGCAAACCCTACAACGGGGATCCCTCACGCTTGCGCGACACGGAGAACACCAGAGGACAGCACCAATAATAAAACATGCAACTCAAACCAATCATAGCAATTCATCAATCATCGATAGGACAACGGAAATCTACTCAGACATCATAGGATGGCAAGACATCATTGGATAATAAAATGAAGCATAAAGCACCATGTTCAAGTAGAGGGTACAACGGGTTGCGGGAGAGTGGACCGCTGAATGTAGATGGGGGAAGGTGATGGAGATGTTGGTGAAGATGACGGCGGTGTTGGTGAAGATGACGGCGGTGTTGGTGAAGATCGCGGTGATGATGATGGCCACCGCCAGCGCTCCGGCGCCACCGGAAGCAAGGGGGAGAGAGGCCCCCTTCTTCTTCTTCTTCTTCCTTGACCTCCTCCTTAGATGGGAGAATGGTTTCCCCTTTGTTCCTTGGCTCCTATGGCTTGGGAGGGGCGAGAGCCCCTCCGAGATTGGACCAATCTCTCTGTTTCTGCGTTCTAGAATCCTTCCTTTCACCGTTTCTTTTATATCTGGAGATCCGTAACTCCGATTGGGGTGAATCTTTCGCCCAGATTTTTCTCATAAAATTAGCTTTCTTGCGGCAAAAGAAGAGCGTTAACTGCCTTACGGGTGGCCCACGAGAGTCCAGGGCGCGCCCAGGGGGGAGGGCGCGCCCCCCTGTCTCGTGGCCACCCCGGACACTGTTTTGCGTTGATTCTTCCTCCGGAAAATCCCAAATATTCCAAAATAATTCTCCGTCCATTTTTATCCCGTTTGGATTCCGTTTGATATTGGGTTTCTGCGAAACATAAAACATGCAACAAACAGGAACTGGCACTGGGCACTGGATCAATATGTTAGTCCCAAAAATAGTATAGAAAGTTGCCAAAAGTATATGGAAGTTGAAGAATATTGGCGTGGAACAATCAAAAATTATAGATACGACGGAGACGCATTAGCATCCCCAAGCTTAATTCCCGCTCGTCCTCGAGTAGGTAAATGATAAAAAAGATAATTTTTGATGTGGAATGCTACCTAGCATAATCTTGATCATATGTCTAATCATGGCATGAATATTAAGACACGAGTGATTCAAAGCAATAGTCTATCATTTGACATAAAAAACGATAATACTTTGAGCGTACTAATAAAGCAATCATGTCTTTTCAAAACAACAAGGCCAAAGCAAGCTTATCCCTACAAAATCATACAGTTTGGCCATGCTTCATTTTCGTCACACAAAATGCCCCCATCATTGACAACCTCGATGACAAGCCGAGCAATTGTTTCATACTTTTTAACGCGCTTCAGCTTTTTCAACCCTCACGCAATACATGAGCGCAAGCCATGGATATAGCACTATAGGTGGAATAGAATATAATGATGGAGGTTATGTGGAGAAGACAAAAAAGGAGAAAGTTTCACATCGACGCAGCTAATCAACAGGCTATGGAGATGCCCATCAATTGATGTCAATGCGAGGAGTAGGGATTGCCATGCAACGGATGCACTAAGAGCTATAAGTGTATGAAAGCTCAACAAAAGAAACTAAGTGGGGGTGCATCCAACTTGCTTTCTCATGAAGACCTAGGGCATTTGAGGAAGCCCATCGTTGGAATATACAAGCCAAGTTCTATAATGAAAATTCCCACTAGTATATGAAAGTGACAACATAGGAGACAATCTATATGAAGAACATGGTGCTACTTTGAAGCACAAGTGTGGAAAAGGGATAGTAACATTGCCCCTTTTCTTTTTCTTTTTTTTCTTTTCTTTTTGGGTGGGCTTCTTTGGCCCCCTTTTTTATTTAGGCTTCTTTGGCCTTTCCTTTTTTTTCTTTTTCTTTTTTTATGGGGCAATGTTCTATAATGATGATCATCACACTTTTATTTACTTACAACTAGATATTACAACTCGATACTGGAACAAAGATATGACTCTATTTGAATGCTTCTGGCGGTGTACCGGGATGTGCAATGATCTAGCATAGCAATGACATAAAAACCGGACAAGCCATGAAAACATCGTGCTAGATATCTTACGATCATGCAAAGCAATATGACAATGAATGCTCAAGTCATGTATATGATGATGATGAAAGTTGCATGGCAATATATCTCGGAATGGCTATGGAAATGCCATGATAGGTAGGTATGGTGGCTGTTTTGAGGAAGATATAATGAGGCTTATGTGATAGAGCATATCGTATCACAGGGTTTGGATGCACCGGCGAAGTTTGCACCAACTCTCAAGGTGAGAAAGGGCAATGCACGGTACCGAAGAGGCTAGCAATGATGGAAAGGTAAAAGTGCGTATAATCCATGGACTCACATTAGTCATAAAGAACTCATATACTTATTGCAAAAGTTTTATAGCCCTCAAAGCAAAGTACTACTACGCATGCCCCTAGGGGGATAGATTTGTAGGAAAAGACCATCGCTCGTCCCCGACCGCCACTCATAAGGAAGACAATCAAGGAAACACCCCATGCTTCAAATTTGTCACACAGCGGTTACCATACGTGCATGCTACGGGACATGCAAACCTCAGCACAACTGTCTCTACAATCCACAACCACCCACTAGCATGACTCTAATATCACCACCTTTATATTGCAAAACTAATGCAAGGAATCAAACATATCATATTCAGCGATCTACAAGTTTATGTAGGATTTTATGACTAACCATGTGAATGACCAATTCCTGTCATCTCTCTAAAAAGATATAAGTGAAGCAAGAGAGTTTAATTCTTTCTACAAAAGATGTGCCCATGCTCTAGCAAATATAAGTGAAGCAAAAGAGCATTCTACAAATAGCGGTTTTCTATGTGAAGAGAAACAGGCAATCCAAAATTCAAATGATATAAGTGAAGCACATGAAGCATTCTATAAAGCCATACTCAAAAGATATAAGTGAAGTGCAAAGAGCATTCTATAAATCAACCAAGGACTATCTCATACCAGGATGGTGCATAAAATAAAAGTTAAAACTAAATGCAAAAGATTCTCCAAGACTTGCACATATCGCATGAACGAAACGAATTTGAAAACACACCGATACTTGTTGAAGAAAGAGGGGATGCCTTCTGGGGCATCCAAAAGCTTAGACGCTTGAGTCTCCTTGAATATTTACTTGGGGTGCCTCGGGCATCCCCAAGCTTGAGCTCTTGCCTCTCTTCCTTTTCCTCATATCGAGACATCCTCGATTAGACACTACATCCACACAAAACTTCAACAGAAAACTCGGTAAGATCCATTAGTATAATAAAGCAAATCACCACTCTAAGTACTGTAGCAAACCAATTCAAATTTTGTTTTTGCATTTTTTCTAGTGTAATATAACTTTTTATGGCTTAAACCACTGATATAAATTGATAGATTCATCAAAACAAGCAAACTATGCATCAAAAACAGAATTTGTCAAAAACAGAACAGTCTGTAGCAATCTGAACATCCACCATACTTCTGGTACCCCAAAAATTCTACCAAAATTAGGAAACATAAACAAGTTGTATATAAAGACAGTGCAATAGGAATGAAAACCAATTAACGTTCCAGTTAAAAATGTAAAATGTCGCACTACAGCCAAAGTTTTTGTCCTGCATCGTACAAACCAACAAGCATTGTAAACATCCTAAAGGCAAACCTTAGAACATTATTTTTATAATACAATGGAATTATACAAGGGGATAATTATTTTTGATGAAAAGTTTCTGTAATCAATATTCACAAAGTTTCCGTGAGCATGAACAAAGTTCAAGGAGCTCTCCAACTTCAACAATGCTTGTCTTTCTTACTTTCACTTTCCTTTTTGAAAAGTTTTGGGTTCCCCCCTTTATTTTTTTGTTTTTAAACTATATGAAAGCACTCAACAGAAATAAATGACTCTCTAAAACTTCTGGGTTGTCTCCCTGGCAGCGCTTTCTTTAAAGCCATTAAGCTAGGCATATAGTGCTCAAGTAATGGATCCACCCGGATCCCAAGGTATATCAAAGCTAATTTTAATTAACAATGATTTGTAATTTAGTAGTGAGCACAAAGTAACATATATCAAGCAACAACGAAGTCTAACTCTCTTCCTATGCATCGGCATGTCATAAAGGAACAATTCATAAAGGAACAATTCATGCACACCAAGTAAAGGCCAATGCATAGTATAAGCAGTTTCTTGCAATTCTATCGTATTGGAAACATAGAGAGGTGGATATAAAGTTCCTTTCTCATAATAATTGCAAGTAGGAGCAGCAAGCACATTCATATCACATTCATCAAAATTATCATGTGCAACGGTAAAAGGCAACCCATCAATGTAATCCTTAATAAGCACAAACTTCTCCGATAAAGTGTGGTAGGGAGAATTCAAAAAGATAAAAGGACTATCATACGTGGGTGCAATAGCAACAATTTCATGTTTAACATAAGGAACTATAGCAAGTTCATCTCCATAAGCATAATTCATATTGGCATCTTTGCCACAAGCATAGCAAGCATCATCAAAAAGGGATATTTCAAACAAATTCAAGGGATCATAGCAATCATCATAGCAATCCTCCTTCGGTAAGCACGAAGGGAAATTAAACAATGTATGAGTTGAAGAGTTACTCTCACTAGAAGGTGGGCACGGGTGATCAATCCGCTCTTTCTCCTTTTGGTCTTCGCTCTCCTCATCATCTTTTTCATCCAATGAGCTCACAGTTTCATCAATTTCTTCTTCCATAGCTTCCTGCAAAATATTAGTCTCTTCTTGGACAACAGAGACTTTCTCAATAAATGCATTAATATTGTAATTGTATTCATAATTTTCGTAGCAATATCTAAGTATAGCAAGATTTTCAGGCCTATAAACACCATCATCATCAAGAGCTTCATACTTTTCAAACAAAGATTCAATTTCATAAGCAGCCTTAAAAGCAACAAATTCTTCTATTTGTTCAACATCATAGTAATCATATATACCATTAGCATAAGAAGCTAAGGTTTCATTATCATTAAGTTTGCATGAAAAAGGAAGGTGTGGAGCCTTCATCCTAGAGTAACAAGTAATATCATATCTCAAGCATAGATCCCGAGCATACCAACGCAACATAATAATTTGATCCCATAATAGTTTCCCTTTTTGTGTCGAGCGATAATCCCTAAAGTATTCACGTTGATCCAATGTGTCTCCCATTATAAAGTTGAATGGGCTTTTCTCAGGATTATCAAAGTAGTACATAATATCTCTCACATAATGAGAATCGAGGGTTTTAGGAGTTACCCCATCTCCATGAGTAGCAAGTACACCTAATTTTTTTGGTATTTTGCATTCCATATCCATAACTAAAGACAGAGAACAACTTAGAATAGCAAATAAAAATTAATTAGTGATAAAGCAAACAAGCACACACGAGAATATTCACCCCACGCTATGACTCCCCGGCAACGGCGCTAGAAAAAGGTCTTGATAACCCGCAAGTATACAGGATAGTTGTAGCCTCTTACGATAAGTAAGAGTGTCGAACCCAATGAGGAGCTAAAGGTAGAACAAATACTCTCTCATGTCCTATCGGCCACTGATACGACTCTACGCACGCTTGACGTTCGGTTTACCTAGAACAAGTATGAAACTAGAGGTACTTTGTAGGTGTGATAGGATAGGTTTGCAAGATAATAAAGAACACGTAAATAAAAGCAGGGGCTGTTTAGATAAAGAAGCAATTGACTACGTTACTAGACCGGTAATCACTATTGCAATTCTATTTGAGGGAGAGGCATAAGTTAACATACTTTCTCTTCTTGGATCATATGCACTTATGATTGGAACTCTAGCAAGCATCCGCAACTACTAAAGATCATTAAGGTAAAACCCAACCATAGCATTAAAGTATCAAGTCCCCTTTATCCCATACGCAAACAACCTACTTACTCGGGTCTGTGCTTCTGTCACTCACGCCACCCACCATAAGAAAATCATGAACATATTGCAAACCCTACAGCGGGGATCCCTCACGCTTGCGCGACACGGAGAGAACCATAGGACATCACCAATAATAAAACATGCAACTCAAACCAATCATAGCAATTCATCAATCACCGATAGGACAACGGAATGAAATAAATATTCGCGCTTTCTATCCTTCCTATGGCACAACAATCTGGTTTTGCCTGGTTCCGAAACATAATTACTTTTTTATTTTATTTTTTATTTTTTAGGGCTAACTACACAGCTAATTGAATTCCTTTTCGAGGTTGAGTTCATCTTGAAACCGCATTTGCTTCCTAATTAAACTGAGAAAAAATATAAAAAAATCCTTATTTTGACTCTTATTGAATCGTGGTAAAGTATTCTAATTCAATAAGAATTTCGCGGGCGCCCTTCCTATTTTTCAAATAAAAATAGAAAAATAGGAGAAAAAATATGCCCCCATTTTCAAATTTTAAATTTGAAATACTTTAATTAATTTTTAGTCCTACTCAGACATCATAGGATGGCAACACATCATTGGATAATAATATGAAGCATAAAGCACCATGTTCAAGTAGACGGTACAACGGGTTGCGGGAGAGTGGACCGCTAAATATAGATGGGGAAGGTGATGGAGATGTTGGTGAAGATGACGGTGGTGTTGGTGAAGATCATGGTGATGATGATGGCCCCCGGCAGCGCTCCGGCACCACCGGAAGCAAGGGGGAGAGAGGCCCCTTCTTCTTCTTCTTCCTTGACCTCCTCCCTAGATGGGTGAAGGGTTTCCCCTCTGGTCCTTGGCTCCCATGGCATGGGAGGGGCGAGAGCCCCTCCGAGATTGGATCTATCTCTCTGTTTCTGCGTTCTAGAATCCTTCCCCTTCACCATTTCATTTATATCTGGAGATCCGTAACTCCGATTGGGGTGAATCTTTCGCCCAGATTTTTCTCATAAAATTAGCTTTCTTGCGGGAAAAGAAGAGCGTCAACCGCCTTACGGGTGGCCCACGAGAGTCCAGGTTGCGCCCAGGGTGGGAGGGCGCGTCCACCTGTCTCGTGGCCACCCCGGACACCGTTTCGCGTTGATTCTTCCTTCGTACAATCCCAAATATTCCAAAATAATTCTCCGTCCATTTTTATCCCATTTGGATTCCGGTTGATATTGGGTTTCTGCGAAACATAAAACATGCAACAAACAGGAACTGGCACTGGGCATTGGATCAATATGTTAGTCCCAAAACTAGTATAAAAAGTTGCCAAAAGTCTATGGAAGTTGAAGAATATTGGCATGGAACAATCAAAAAATTTAGATATGACGTAGACGTATCAAACATCACTCTATGTCTATGGATATCCTTGTTTATTCCTTGTGGGACTAACCCGTGTAGGTATTGAAAGTGCAACTCACTCCAATGGACTGCTCCAAATGATCTACATCAACATTGAGCATCCACATCTTCAACATCTACATGAAGTCATCATCGACAAAACCCAAGGTTAGTTCATCCCTCTTAGGGGGATATCACATATAGGGGAAGCTTTAATCTAATCAATTTAGCTAAAGCAACTCTAATGGTGTGAACAAAACAATGCTTTATGTAAAAGTGTTAACCCCACTTGTGCTTAAACGATGAGTATGACCTATGATCAAATGTTCTCACTTGACTCCTAAGTTAATATACTCATATATAGATGACCTAGTCATCACCAATTGCTTGATAGATGCTAGAGTGTTTGTGCATGCTTTTCCACATATTTCATTTGCCATTTTATTGTGTGAGCATGTTGATTGCATATTTTACTCATTCGAGGACATCCATTTGTTGCTTTGATTGTTTGGCTTTTTCTCTTTGCCAAATGGATGGACAAGAATGCCTAAGAACTTCCTCTAGCTATCTATTCTTTTCTCATCTCAAACTCTATTCATGCTACATCACAAAGTTTGATCAAGTCAGATTCGAACCACTCTGTGTGAGGAGCACCCGGAGTCCCCGATTCGTCATAGACTTAAACTCCAAAACCTCTCTGTGCATTTCGGTATGACTGATCCATCCACTTCGGTCACACCGAGTTCACTGAGTTAATCTAGGTTTTCAATCTCGGTGCAACCGATTAGAACTTTTCGGTCACACCAAGTTGCAGTAACCGCCTGCGATTCTGCATCTTGGTGCCACCGAGTTGTTCCACTCGGTCACACCAACAAGGTCAGGATATCACTACTAGGGAAAAGCCTATACACAAAATCTTAGCAGCAGCGCGGCTCAAAAAGGAGCGCTGCTGCTAACTAGTAGTAGCGCGTGTGCTGGAAACTCGCTGCTGATAAGGATTTAGCAGTAGCGCGCTCGGTGTAAAACGCGCTGCTACAAATATCGCCCAGTGGTGTTCACCTAACTCCAATTAGCAGTAGCGCGGTCGAGAGAACCGCGCTACTGGTAAGGTTGTAGTAGTAGCGCGCTTTTTCTGAGATCATTGCTGCTAAATTTCAAATTGCCACACTTTTTTGTCGCAGTTAGCAGTAGCGTCGTATCCCAAAGCGCACTGCTGCTAATTCTTTAGCAGCAGCGCGTTTTAGATCCCACGCTACTGCTAACCCGCACGAACCCACCACCTTTCCCCACCCGTCCCTCCCCTCCCCCTCCTCTCTTTCCCTTCCCCCTACCTCCCCCTCCCCCTCCTCTCTTCCCTTCCCCCTACCTCCACCACATGCTCCCACTCTCACTCTTCTTCTTCCTCAATACTTCTCCCCCATTACTCTCTCTCTTCTATCCACCTTTCTCTCTCTTCATTACTCCTACCTAACTACACCACCTCCAATTAATGCATCTCCTTTCTCTTTTTCCTTCCCACTCCACTAGTTGAAGTTGTCTCCTCCCAAATTAGGTAGCTAGGTAGATGTAGGATTTAGTTAAGTGACCTATTTGCCCCCTAGCTAACTAGATCTATCTTTATCAAGAAGAGCTTTGTGCACTTTCGATCTCCCTATACAACATCATCTCCACCGTGTGCTCGATCTCGATCGAGATAGAGGTGATGAAAATTTCATGCTTTTGCAAAATGGAAATATGTTTATGTGTGTGTGATATGTTTTTGGAAATTGTGTGTGTGGCATGAGTTGATGCCGCCAAATTGTGCTTTTGAGTTGCCTATGTTTTGCCGAAATGTCGATTTATTTCCGTTTCGGCGAATTCCAGGCAAACTCTAGATCCATATATGTCCTATTTTGAGGGAAGGTCATGCCAAAAAAATTTATGACTTTGATGCATGCATGCATTTTTATAATAAATTTGTTTATTATTACCGTGCAGAGTTGACGATGGTCAGTGGAACGATGCTGGACAGGTGGTTGCGGTCGGTGGTGCAGGACATGAAAGAAAATAACCAGACAGAGGTTTTATGTCCGTGTCGAAAATGCAAGGGAATAGTTTGGCTTGACCCCCATGACGATGGTCTTGTCTAAGCGCACCTGCTCATGACTGGTTTCATGGATGGCTATACTCGGTGGATAATTGAAGATGAGGATGACGATGTTGAGGATGCCGACGGGGCAGGCAATGATGACACAGGTCAAGATGAAGAGATGATCGATAATGGCGGGGGGAAGAGGCCGGACATGGCGGCGGAGAAGTGGCCGGACATGGCAGAGGAGAAGGGGCCGGACATGGCGGCGGAGAGAACGACATGGACTCCACGCAGCAGAGTTCGTCGGTACTAAGTTCAATTGTGCGGGACCCTCATGTTCAAGCATTGCTTCGCAAGGAGACGAGTACTGAGAGAGCTGCTTCTAGAGAGGAGGCTAAGCTGGAGCAACTGGTGGTAGACTCGAACACTCCATTGTATGATGGTTGCAATCCTGAGGTGACCGGCTTGAGTTTCACGCTCCAAATCCTGAAGACGAAGGCTAAAAATAAATGGACCAACACTAGCCTCGATGAGCATCTTAAGTACCTAAAGGATGTTCTTCCCGCGGGTAATCTATGTCTTAATAGTGTTGATGAGGCCAAGAAGATCGTGTGCCCTCTTGATCTGCCACACGTTAGATACCATGCATGCATCAACAATTGCATAATTTATCGGAAGGAGCATGAGGAAAAAACAAGTTGTCCGGTGTGCAATGCTTCTCGATACAAGAAGGCCGGGAAGAAATGTCCCCAGAAAGTTGTATGGTACTTACCGATCACTCCCCGTCTCCAGAGGTATTTTGTAGATCCCAAGGAAGCTAAGCTAATGCGCTGGCAGTCAGAGAGGAAGAAGCCCGACGATGGAGATGATCCGAAGCTGAGACACGTGAAGGATGGAAGCTAGTGGAGAGCGTTGAACAACTTCTATCGGTATTTTGAATATGATGCAAGGAACATCATGCTCGGCGCGTGTACCGATGGCATGAATCCGTTTGGCAACCAGAACACCAACCATAGCACATGGCCCGTGTTTGTATGGATGTCCAACCTCCCCCCTGGTTGTGCATGAAATCGAAGTACATTCACATGAGCATGCTTATTCAAGGGCCGAAACAACCAGGAAATAATATTAATTTGTATTTGGGGCTACTTCAAGAGGAGTTAGACACGTTATGGAAAACACCGGCCAAGACATGGGACACCAGCAAAGGTGAGTATTTCAACATGAGAGCCGCGCTGATCATGATAGTGCAGGACTATCTCGGTTACGGATATGTGGCAGGCCAGGTGTGCCATGGATATTGCGGATGCACGCGGTGCATGGATGATACGATGTCTCAGCAGCTAACATCAAGGAAAGATGGCGGGTCTGGGAAAATAGTGTACATGGGGCATCGAAGATGGCTTGAACAGGACGACCCGTGGAGAAACCGTGGCGATCTATTCAATGGGCACGCTGAGCATCGAGGACCTCCACGTACGCGGAGCGGTGCCGAAATCGATGAGCTGTTGAAAAACTGGAAGGAGTGCCCCGCGCCGGGAAAGACGATGAGAAAGGCGCCGGAGCCGCTGCTGAAGGTATGGAAGACGAGGTATGTGTTCTGGGACTTGGAGTACTGGAACAAACTCGATACACCTCATTGCCTTGATCAAATGCATATCTGTAAGAATGTCCTTGAGAGCTTGCTCGCAACACTGATGAACATGCCAGATAAGACCAAGGATGGGCCGAAGGCAAGAAAAGACTTGCAAGATTTGAAAATCAGGGAAGATCTGCACATGCCGCCTCGTAAAATGTCAGATGAGACAGAGACGGAGACAGAGGCACGGGAGAAGAAGGGCAAGAAAATAAAGAAAGAGGATTATTGCCCCCCTTCTTGCTTCACATTAAGTCAGGCTGAGATCAATTAATTCTTTAAGTGCCTTACCGGAGTCAAAGTTAGTTCCGGTTACTATGGCAAGATAAGCAGATATCTAGACACGGACAAGAAAAGGTTCAGCAGGATGAAGTCTCATGTCTGTCATGTGATGATGACGCAGATACTACCTGTTGCCCTTAGAGGGCTACTGAATTTAGTAGTAGTGCATTTTGCCTAAACAGCTGCAGCTACTGATGTTAGTAGCAGCGCGTTTTGGCATAATGCGCTACTGCTACGTCCACTTAACTCAAAATTCTCACTCGCCTTGCTTCATCCCGCCTTTTCCCCCCAAATCCCCACTCTCTCTCCCCCGTCGCACCGCCGCGCCCGACCCGGCGCCGGCGCTCGCCCCCGACTCCGCCGGCGCCGGCGCTAGCCCCTGACCCCGGCGCTCGCCCCCGTCCCGGCCCTCGACCCCGACCCCGGCGCCGGC
>NC_041391.1:186295736-186302675 GCF_002162155.2 Triticum dicoccoides | reverse complement strand
GCTGGCCCTCGCCGCCAACTCCGGCGCCGGCGCTCGCCCCCGACCCCGGCGCGCTCGCCCCCGACCCGTGGGCCCTCGCCTCCCTCCTCTCCCCTGCCGGCCGTCGTCGGGCCTGCCTCCTTGCCCCTGCACCCTCTGTAAACCCCCCCTCTCTCTCTGCTAGGGTTCTTCGGTTATGTTAATTAGGTTATCTATTGAGTTATGAATTTAGCTAGGTTTCAAAATTAGCTAAATTTATATGCAAATTTGAACTGTACATGTGATATGTGCATATGTCATGTTTTGGACATGTCATGTTTGGA
Organism: Triticum dicoccoides; assembly: GCF_002162155.2. Lineage (NCBI taxonomy): Eukaryota > Viridiplantae > Streptophyta > Magnoliopsida > Poales > Poaceae > Triticum > Triticum dicoccoides. The sequence goes on along the minus strand of NC_041391.1, from coordinate 186,302,373 downwards.
AAATGATCCAAGTGGCCTATCTTACGCCGGAATGTTGATACATTGCCGTTCCGGTGAATTTCAGGCGCTCGATATGTCCATTTTTTAGCAAAGGTCATGCCGAAATTTCCCGTGAATAAAGGCATGATTTGTGCTACATAGTTGGCATATCGAGTGCTGGCACATAGATTTCTTTTTATGTCATTTCTCATTTATTCATACTTTTAGAAATAAATGAGGACACTTAATCATAGGAAACATGTCGAACAACGAAGAAACTGGGCCTTCTGACCAAGATGCAGACGAGATGGATTATGAGGGTGAACAAGAGTAGCTCGACTATTTGACTGCTAAGCAAGGTTTGCAGGTCGGCCTTGATGATGGTACTAACGCCGACATCGACACCGACGGCGCCGACACCAATGGCGGCACCGAGACCGGTGGGGAAGGTACCGGCGGGGAAGGTACCGACAGGGAAGGTACCGGCCCCGATGCCTCTACCGTAAAGAGGAAGCCTCAACACAGGCTCAACTAGCAGAGGATATGGATGATATGCCCGGGCAGGGTCGTACCATGGATTGCAGAAAGTCTCTCTTCATGAAATCCTCACAGGACACGCCTGAAGATGCCGCCTCAACACAGGCTCAACTAGCCGGGCGCGAGGGTCGTACAGTACTTAGCCCGGGAACACTGGGGCAGGGGTTAAGGAAGGGTCTGGAAGGTGTTCCCAACAAAAGGAGAGGAAGAGATTGGGGAAGGTAACTGCCTATAAACAAGCCAAAGCACATACCAGCCAGATGATGCATTCTGAAGAGCGTGTACCCGTGAAAGGTGCGGTCATGTTCCATCTCACGGGCGAGCCGATGCTACCGCCGAAACTGCTGGAGGCACTATCAGGGGATCTCAGGAGACTGCATGACCATGTGTTGTCGACTGAGAAAAGCCTACTAGCCTCAAAGGATCCAGGATATCTGACATACGCGGCTCGTGTGCCTGAGGGGAAGTGCTACGTCGACACATGGCCCGCGGAGGTGTTCTTCCCGCGGTTTGACCATGTCTTTGAGATGTTTCTAACAAGGCGGCTTGATTTTACTATCGTCCGCCTTTTTGCGCTACATATGAGCTCCATCATGAAGAGTGAAGAAGTCTCGCAAATCTGTGTGGCGGATCCGTACTACATGCACGAGTCTTTCTTGAGTCTCGGCGACTTTGAGCGTGAAACTGCTAGGGAGTACCTCCAAAACTTCATGGTACAGAATAAGGACCGGGAAATTGTCCTCGTGCCTTATCATCCAAAGTAAGTCAGTTCCGGACAACCCTTTCGTACATTTCAATCATTCCTTCTCTCTCATATGGGGAATAATTTGAGGTGTCTTTTCCCCGCAGCAACGGGCGCGCCGTCCTTATCTTTCTTTACCCGCAAGTCTCCCACGCCGTGTATTTTGACCCTTCCAGAGACTACGAGAAAAAGGACTACACCCACATAATGAATATTCTAGATGATGCTCTCCAAGGCTTCAGCTTTAGAGGTGGCCACGTGCAGATCAAGAAACAAAGGAACAAGAAGATGGGTTTCGCGCATAAAACTAACTTCTCCTGCATCCATGTCCCAAAACCAAGCAAGAAGGATGGATTCTACATCGTCCATCTCATGATTCAGTTCAACACGGATCGCCAAAAGCTTCGCATTAACAGCAGAAATGATGATCATATCCACAAGTGGCTAGAATCTCATGGAGAAGGGAATTATAAACTTAGAGATGACTTCTTTCACATCCAAAGCAACATTGCGACGATCATCATGAAGGAAGTCGTCGATGAGAAGGGGATGTTCCACCACGGCCCTATATCGCGAGCTGACGTCCGAACTCGCATAGGCATGCAATGTCTAGACCTCACGCCGTTAAAGAAGCTAGGGTTCGTCCTTGATGATATGGAAGGATGGAACTTCTAGTGATTTATGATGCCGATGATGATGATATGTGTCGGTTGAACTTGTATACTTTTTGTAGCGATGGAACTTTGTGATGTCCACGGTCCCTGCCGAACTTGCGTAACGCTACTTTGTTAGTTTGCGTACGATGACCTGCGTACCTCTAGTTAATTAATTTGTGTACTGTATATGTTGCATCTAGTTGCTAACCCTTTCTTTTTCGGTGTTGCTCTAGTATATTTTGTTGCATATATATGATTGTACATCCTCTTCATGAACATGCATCTCTAATAGGTACCTAGTTTCTTGATGGCGAGATGGAAATGCTATGTCGTGTACAAAGGGAAGGTTCCGGGGGTGTACAACAAGTGGCATGAGTGTCAGGCGCAAGTGAATGGGTTCACGGGCGCCAGCCATAAAGGCTTCAAAAACAGACAAGAAGGAGAAGCTAGTTACTTGAGGTTCACACTAGCGAGAGAGAGGACTCGTAACCGCCACCTCATGTACTGCATAGTTCCGCTCTCACTCATAGTGATAGCACTTCTTGCGTATACCTTTGTTTGGATGGATGACGTTGTTGTAGTTGCAAGTATTCAAGACTTGCATGTATCGCTATTTTCGAGATGATGACAAGATATCACTTTGTGTTGGATGATGATTATGATGAGACTATTTGTATGTACATGCTATGATTACATTTGTGGTCTCACAGGCATTTGTATGTGTATCATGATGACATTTCTATGTGCTAAAGATTCTTCTACAAAGCCTGTTCAAATACAAAACAAATATGACAAAAAAAACTACTTAAATTAGAAGTAGCGAGTGTATAAAAGTTAGTAGCAGCGCCTCAATAGCAGTAGCGCGTCCAGGCAAAGCGCGCTAGCGCTACTAGCAGTAGCGAGCTTCTTCTAACCGCGCTGCTGCTACACTTGTGTAGCAGTAGTGCCGGTGTTCACGCGCTACTGCTATGCGTTAGCTGTAGGGCTTTATTAGTAGCGCCTGTCCCCGCGCTACTGATACATCTAAAACCCGCGCTGCTGCTAGCCTTTTCCCTAGTAGTGTATATATACCGACGGGTGAGATTTTGGAAATTTCTTTAAAACCCTTCATCCCGAGCATGTCCCGCTCTGCCGCCTCGGGTCTCCGAATCGTCTTCTCATCGCCAGTGACCTCCCACCGCTGGTCTCCATCGCCGTTTACGGATTTCAACCCCGCACTTGCTGCCGTAGCGAACTCACCACCGAACTGGGTATGAGTTCGACCCCTTGTGCATTCTTTTTACCTCTGATTCTGAGCACAAGGTCAATGCCATGTTCTTTACCACGTATGAGATCAATCTATCTAGAGAAAACATCCTTTATATTAGGTTTGATTTGAAAATTAAGGGTTAGGTTTCCGCCGAACTCATCTCGGACCGACCGAGTTGTAGAAATCGGTCTCACCAATTTGGCTTAGGCCATTGCACTTGCACTTTTCGGTCTGACCAAAAGTTGCAAATTGGTGCGATCGAGTTTAACACTCTGTGAAACCCTAGCAAGCTTGGAGCCACTTAACTATGTCTCGGTCTGACCGATTTCCCTAGTTTAGACTCCAAAAGTTGCTTCGGTGTCACCGATTTTATCAAATCGGTAGCTCCGAAATGCTTTCTGTGGAAAACTAAAACTAAGTTTTTGACTCATCTATTTTGCAAAATCTCTGCACTTTGTGATTCTCATCCACTCTATCTCATCTATATCTATTCACTGGGTCTGCTCTCAGTTTGCTTTGCCAGTATGTCTGACCAAAGTGATAGCCAGAACAAATTAGAAGAGCAGGTGAACATGAGTGAGGGCACTAGTCCCTCTAGCATCTATGATGAGGGCAGCAGGAGCACTCCAAGCAATTTGCCCAAGGCAGCCACTAGAACAAGGAAGAAGAGATCCTCAGACTCTAAGGATGAGGACTATGTGGCTACTAAGGAGGAAGTGAGCTGCAAGAAAAAGTCCTGAAGAAGGAATATGGAACTGCTGCTACAACAAAGCTTGGTTTGCACAAGAAGGCACCTGCCAAGAGAGTTCCTACATCTAAGGCCAGAGCCTCCCCTCAGGAACCTTCCAAATCAACTGGAGGAGAGGCTGCTAGTGAGGGCAAGAAGAAGGAAAGAAAGAGAGGAAGATGGTGCAAGAAGGTGGATCCAATGGCAGAATTTGAAAAGCACTCGTCTGATGAAGAAGAAGATGAGGATGCTGCACCGGCACCCAAGTCCCCAAAGCTGATGGGGGATGCTATCAAGTCTGGGGCTGCCCCTTCAAAGCCCAAGACTGCCCCCAAAGCTACTAGTAAAGCTACAAAGACTTCAAAGCCCAAGAGGAGCACTAGGAACATTCCAGCTGCAGAGAAGAACAAGGCCCCAGTGCTTGAGATGGAAGAAGAAGATGCTGAAGCCCAAGTGCTAAGGAAGATCAAACAAAAAAATCCAGATAATGATGACAGCCATCTAGTGGTAGAGGATATGAGTATCAGGAACGATGCAGGTCTCAGAATTTGGAGAAAAAGTGACCCTTATGCTGTGAGGAGAAAGACTACAGTGGACTACAGATTCCACACCAAAGAGCAGCAAGATTTCTTTGAAACCATTCTGCTTGACAATAAGCCTATAGTTTGTGATATGAAGTGGGCTGACTGGGAGTACATTGATCAGAATGAAGATCATTTTCCAGGAGTACATGAGAGCTTCAGAGCATGTGGTGTTGACAAGTTTGTGGGACAGAAGCTGACAAAATGGAATGATGACTCATCATGCAATTCTACTCCACAACTCATTTTTATCCAGATGGTAGAATTGTATGGATGTCAGAGGTTACAAGGTACCAGTCTACTATTGATGAGTGGGCTAAATTGATCAATGCCCCTGAAGAGCAACTATCAACACTATATTGACGCATACATTTTTGCCAAAATCTGGAGATATAAAAGATGATCAGAGGACACTCAATCAAGTTGCTGCAGATATTTGATGTGCCTCAGAAATTCAAAGTTATGGGCCTGATTGTTGAAACAATCAAGAGGACAGCTGCAGATCAGAAGAGATCTTGTGGGTATCACTACAAAAAAAAGACACATCCGTGACATTTTGGGCCGAATTTTTTTTTGTCATACATATGACACTTCTTTGACGATAATTGTGACAAAACTCGGTATCATCATAGATGTGGTGGGCTCCTACTCCTATGACAAAAAATCATGACAGAAAATGGGCTTTTTGTCCTGGGCGGGCCGGAGACGCAGCTGTATGACATTCTTTGAGCTGTCCATGACGGAAAAAACCATGGTAGAAGCGAGGGGGAGGAAAATTTCAGGGAGTTGCCGGTTACGGTGGGAGGTCAGGGGCCGAGCGATGCGCGTTTCTCTCATACACGTGCGAGGCGTTGGCTCTAACTGAACCCGAGTGAGGCGTTGGGCTCTAACTGAACCCGAGCGATTGCACTACAGGCTACACGTTAGTGAACCCGAGCGATCGATCGATGGCTGTTAACTGAACCCGATCGAGTGATTCTTTTGCTACTGCTGCTGACTGAAACCGATCCATTGGATGAACAGAGAGCGTTGCGGGGGAGGGGGGCTTGGATGAATAGTGAGCGGTGGCATTGCCTCTGGATGAACAGGACCCCGTGGTGTGGAGGGCTGGATGAACAGTAGACGGTGGAGGGCTGCCCGTGGAGGGGTGGTTGAATAGGACCCCATGGTGTGGAGGGCTGGATGAATAGTAGACGGTGCAGGGGTGGTTGAACAGTAGCCGGTGGAGTAGTGCGCGGTGGAGGCTGGATGAACAGGAGCCCGTGGAGGCTGGAGGAGGTCGACGGTGGAGATGAACAGTATCCCGTGGAGTCCCGTTTTGCGGTACGCCACACCCCTCCCGATGAACAGGACCCCCGTTTCGACCGTAGGAGGTCTGTTTCGTCCGTTTTGCGGTACGCCACACCCCTCCCGATCAACAGGACCCTCGTTTCGACCGTAGGAGGCCTGTTTTGTCCGTTTTGCGGTACGCCACACCCCTCCCGATCAATAGGACCCCCGTTTCGACTGTAGGAGGTCCGTTTCCTCCGTTTTGCGGTACGCCACACCCCTCCCGATCAACAAGACCCCCGTTTCGACCATAGGAGGTCCGTTTCCTCTGTTTTGCGGTAGGCCAGGCCTCGTTTCCATTGCCTGTTCCGTCCAAGCCCTCTCGATGAACACGACCACGCATTCCATTCCGACCCAGCAGGTTGGCTCCCACACGTTCTGTTGCCCCCCGATGAACACGACGCATTCCGTTGCCTCCCCATGAACACGAGCCCTCGCCGTACGTATGCGCGAGTAGGCGTTTGAGACCCCACCCGTATGTACACATACGTGGCCGTATTTTCTTTCTTGCACCCTGGCCGCTATACGTACGTGTACATGCTATGTGCGCGCCTCTACTACGACACGTGCGCGCCTCTACTACGACACGTGCGCGCCTCTACATCGACCAGTATGTACATACACATTCGCGACCAGGATGACAACGCTACGTACGCTTCGACCAGGTGTGTCCTGACTGTCAGGCACTTCCTTGCCTGCGAAGATGTAGCTGGTGGGTCCCAGCAGTCGGGGGGCGAATCGTTTTTTTTGCCCGGACGCACTTCCTTGCATGCGAAGGTGTAGCTCCTGGGTCCCAGTAGTCAGGGGGGCGAATCGTTTTTTTTTGCCCGGACGCAC
>NC_041391.1:186276323-186295494 GCF_002162155.2 Triticum dicoccoides | reverse complement strand
CCTGCAGTCGGGGGGCGAATCGTTTTTTTTCGGACACACTTCCTTGCGTGCGAAGATGTAGCTGGTGGATCCCAGCAGTCAGGGAGGCAAATCGTTTTTTTTTTCGGATGCACTTCCTTGCGTGCGAAGATGTAGCTCATGGGTACCAGCAGTTAGGGGGCGAATTCATTTTTTTTTGCAAAATACGGTGGCCCGTCTGGTGGGTCCTCGCTGTCAGGTGAAGGAATAATTATTTTGCGCGTCATAAGGAGGCACTTCCTTGCAGCTGCCGTGGACCCAGCTATCAGCCTCTCCACGTACAGTCCACGTCCAATGGAAGTCGTTCCTTGACCACGTTGACCACGCCGCGCCGAGAGCACCACGGCGGTGGACGACAGCGAGGCCTAGGAAGGGGACGATGCAGAGCCGGGCAAGACGCGGCAGTGGTTGCACACGCGGAGAGGAGTATGAGGGTTCACTGGTTAGGCTGCGCTGCCGTCGCCGCAGAATAACAGGGGGTGTGGGTGAGTGGAGGGATGGCCTGGCCAGTGGTGGGAGTAGTAGGGGGCGGTGAGGCCTCCGGGGCAGCACAGCCGGCCACGAGAGGCAGGAGCAGGCGGCACGACCGGCGTTGCTTTGAGCGGCTGGAGCAAGAAGACCAGAGGTTGAAGAAGCACGACGGCCGTTGGATGGACATCGTATGTTCACTGCAACTAGAATCATTTATATTGACTAAGTTGACAAAGCCCTTGGTATGTCAACTTAGTAGGCCCATAGGTCAGCTTCCGAAACGGTGCTCCCCAGATGTTAGGGGGAGGAATCATTTTTTGGACTGTCGTAGAATTGTCACGGCAGATGTCCTTAGTGTGAGGACTTAGTCGCGAGGCCAACACATCTATGTGGTAGCTTGAGAGGGGTTGAGCGGAATCAAGATACGCAACACAAGACAAGGGTTTAGACAGCTTCGGGCCCTGGGAAACATCATCCGGTAATAGCCCTACATGTTGTTTGAGGCTAAGTCTCATTATGCTCATGAGAGAGTCGCTGGTAAGCCGGCTCTCCTCTAGTTGTGTCTAGCCCTAGAGATTATTGCTTCTTGCTTCTCCCTCTTTGGGGAGCCCTGCCCCTCCTTATATAAGTTGAACGGGCGGCTTACATGTAGAGTCCTATTAGGGTTAGAACTAACTTATTCTCTATTACAAGTCGGATACAAGTACGGGTCTTGCTTCCTCGTAAAGGAAATATTCCCCATGCCTTCTGTCTTAAGCCGGCCCACCATAATATGAGCCGGCCTACAGGGCCTTGGACCTAGTCTTCTATGTGACTCGCCGTCAGGGTCATCCGTGAGTCGTCTGACCAGTGAGTCGCCAATCCTCCGCCGGGTCATCGGTGAAGCGCCAAATCCGGCCGGGTCATACTTCCGGCCGGGTCATACCGCAGGGTATATCCCCGACATTAGCCCCCGGTATAATTTGGATTTATCCATGTTAAACTGATCCTGTAAACAAACACAAGAACAACTTGGACAGATTTTGTTCCGGGTTAAAAACTCTTGTACGCCGGCACCTGATCATCCTTAGTTTCTTGTGCTCCGGGTTAAATATTCTCCTGAGACGGGACCTGATTATCCTTAAGTCCAATTGTCATTTCCTTTATCTAGAAAATCCGGGTCAAATAAGCTAGCTCCATACTCAATTTGCTGATGTTGGTTTCTCACAGAAAAATATTGTGAAGAATAATCCACTTGAGTCGGCTTCCAAGGCGCCGGGTTAAATAATTTTGGTCTTCAAATACTCATCTGATATTCAGCCGGCTTGAAGATGTAAAACTTGCCGGTTTATCATTACAAAAAACTGCCGGATTATAAAATAGATGATGTCGGGTCATAATTGTTGTTGACACCGGTTTATGTAATTGATCCTCCTGATTTGCCCAAAACTAATAATTTGAAGATTTTTCTCCCTTATATCCATATTACCTGTAGGCCCCAAGTCTTGAGCAGAACAAAGTGATGGTTTAAGAATTGCTCCAATAAATATTGCAACCTTGAAGAAATCGGGTTTATTCATCTCAATCATATAAACTGAATATTCCACACATGTAGCCCCCAAGTGCCGGGTTGTCATGCTTGCAGCAACCTAGGACTTGTAATTGCTTTATGCTCATGAAAACTTCAACCAGTGTAGCCCCCAAGGGCCAGGTCATTATGTAATAATGAGCAGGGACTTTGTAGATATAACCATGTAAATTTGAACAGCAATGTGTAGCCCCCAACTTAGTAAGATAATACTGAGCTGGGACTTTGTACATAATTGATAATAACATCATATATATAGTCTCTACCATGGGGCTTGAACCCACGTCCACAAGGTTTAAGAGCTTTGTACTCCACCAACTGAATAATGGACCGTTCAATATAATGGATTAATGCTTGTGTACCTTGAATTTTTGACAGGAGCAATTGGTAGCCCCCAAGGGCAAACTCATTTAGAATGTGATGAGTCGGGTCTTCAATAAGTTGAGCAAAAAATGACTTTACATTAGCCCCCAAGTGTCATGGTGCATGCTGGCAGTGACATGGAACTTGCATATTTGATGTAATCTCAATTTGAATAATGTAGCCCCCAAGTGCCGGGTCGTAAGCCTGCAGCGACTCGGGACTATTCCTTTCATTGTAGAATAAATCATATCCATTGATAAAATAATAGCCATTGCGCTGAAGCGACTTTGAAAACCTCCATCATAACACTGGTTATTGATAATCACAATAGAAATCCAGCCATGTTGGCTATTTAAGATTTGATCAATATAATTCGGTATGAAAACCTCAATCATTCAATATCATCATGAAAATCCAGCCAGTTTTGGCTATTAAAGATTTGAATACATCATCGGTTGACAAGTAAATCCGGAGTTTAAATACCTGGCGGCTCTTGCCCGATGACGACTTAATGCGCATCCATTGTAAGCCATAAGTTTTGTAACCCGGTGGCATATAGCCCTTGAGAAAATCAATAATTGATAACCCTATTGAGACACCAATTTCAATCTTTGATGATGGGCTTGAACTTGATCATTTATGTAAGCCATATCTCTGTAAATCCTGCACAGAGTTTAAACAACATATGCCCTGGTGACTTAATGTCAAAAGCCAGGGTGGGTGACCACCCAAATATAGTCTTATCCTGCACACAAGTAGATCACAAGATCCCTATGATCCTTTGAATGATACCACTGGTTTATGTGACCCGGACAGTGAAGTTGATAACTCAACTTTGTAAGAGCCGGCACATATGATATTTTTTATGTGCTAACAACTTTATTGATCAAGGTTAAGCCGGTGGAATCGAAACCACTCCCTAGATGCTGTCAAATATGATCAAAAAGTCTCAAGACAAAGTCAAATAACTGCAATTGCAAAAAACTATACAAGAAACAGACAAAATTTTGAGGCTTCCGATTTGAATACGATCAGTAAACCGTTCCAAAGGGGTTAAGCTAAGATTTGAATACGATCATATAGCCCCCAGTGGCTTTGGCGATGCCGATCAAGAGGGTATCGATAGCTATGTTCTCTTTGGTTTGAATATGACCTGTGTTTGAACAGGAAGCCCCCAAATGACCTTAAGAGTTGTTTAGCGACGCTGATTCGAATACGATCCACGTCGATTCCCAAAGGGGTTGAGCTATGATTCGGATATGATCAAGAAGCCCCCAAGTGGGTTCGGCAGTTTGCCAATCAAAAGGGTATCGACAGCTATGTTCTCTTTGGTTCGAATACGACCTATGTTTGAACAGGAAGCCCCCAAGTGACCATATAAGTTTTGGCATTGCGCCGATCAAGAGGGTACTGATAGCTATGCCCGATGAGCAGGAAGCCCCCAAGTGACCATAATAAGATAGGCGTAAGGCAGGATACCTATGTTTGAACCGTGCATCATGGCAACAAGTTCTTTTTGGCACCCTTTAATCTTTCTGAGAACTCGAACTTGCGAGAGATTAATTCTTTTTGAACCGGAGGTTTAAACCGGATTTGAAAGCTTCAAAACTTTGTGAGAGATAAATTTACCTTGAGCCGGATTTGAACCGGATTTGAGAGCTTCAAAGCCTTGCGGTAAATAAATTTCCCTTGAACCGGTTTTTAAACAATATATTAAGAGTGTCAGTGCCTTGTGGGAGAAAGATGTCTCTTGAACCGGACTTTAAACCGGAGTCCTTCTTTTTAAGCCGGAAATTTTCTGACGGCCTTTAAATTTTTCACCAATATAGCGGTAGCCTCTAGAACCGGGTTACCTTCCCTCCAATGACCCAGAGTTCTTGAATCCATTGAAACCGGCTAATTTTGCCGAGTCATACCATTGTAGCCCCCGAGTCTCAAGATGACTCGAGGAGTTGGCTTGAGATTCTCCATATTTGACCATAGCAGAAGGTATACATCATTGATGTTGGTAGCGCGATGTGAATCCACAGAAGGTTGAGGTGACTGCGGCGGGTTATAAATGATCCTGTATGAGCCGTGTCAACAACTCGGCCAATGGCTCCTTCCAACTAGCTGTTTGAGGTTAACCAAACTATAGTGGCAGCGACTTGTGCGCCTGCCCATTGAACCGTCCAGTGCAGACGACGGCTGATAATATATGATAATTTGCCTCTAATTTGTTGGAAGAAAACCGGACTTCCCAAGTAGTGACTTGCGCATACTCAATAAATAGCTCATCCAGACAAGTGCGGCTCGATGTGTCGATATAGACCAGGCCGCGAGAGATGGACGGTAAAGACGACCGTAATAGCAGAGGCGGCATAGACAGATGAACCGCCCGTGGCGTTGTAAGCCGGTGCGGACGGGCAAGTTGTCCTCCTTGTTGTAAGCCGGCGTGGTCGCGAGAGACGGCCACGGCGTTGTAAGCCGGTGCGGGTGTCCGTTGAGTAACGACGACCACCTGTGCTAAAAGATGTTGGCGTACCTCCATCTCCACGGTATAATATCACTTTTTGTCATAAATAATTGCCCTGCATAAACAATATTGCAGACCAAGGCAAAGATAAACTTGTTCTTTGACAAAAACAACATGTGCCAATAAAATATATTTTAGATGGATATCACCTGATGTGCCAGGCTGGAAATAATCCGCCATGAAATTGATAACCGCTAGGTGAAGTTGAAGTCGCTCACGGGTGAACCGGACGCGACTTAGTAAACTGGTGCGGGCGGGTGAGTCGGCCACGATGTTTGTAAGCCGGCATGGACAGCGAGTCGGCCATGGCGTTATAAGCTGGCGTGGACACGTGAACCGGCCGCGAGGGCGGACGGGCGAGTCGTCCGTGGCGTTGTAAGGCAGCGCGGACGGGCGAGTCAGCTGGCGTGCTTGGTGTAAACTGGACCGCGGCATGCGTGCCCGTAAAGCTGTGCGGCATAGCCGAACATGTATCCGCGGTATAATGGCATAAACAATTGTCCTGTGTAAAGATGTTACAGGGCAAATAATTGTTCTTTGACAAAAAACAATAAGTGTTTAATAAGATAAATTTAGATGGATATCACCTGACTCGTCCGGATAACCGCGGCGCTCTAAGCTGGTGCTGACGGGCGAGTCAATCGCAGGCGCGGTAAGCCGCGCGGACGGGTGAGTCAACCGCAGGCGCGGTAAGCTGTGCGGATGGGAGAGTCAGCCGCTCGTGTTGATGTAGCGGGGGCGGCGACCTGCACACGTACTCGTCGAGCAGTATGGCACGGATAAACACTAGTGCAAAAATAATGCTGGTGGTTGTCCTTTATGCGACACCTTTGTAATGAATAATGGTCCTGAAAAAATACCACAGGCCAGAATAATTGTTTTCAAACAATTTAATATATACTAATAAAATACAAAGGAAAGATATCACCTGATATATTTTGTCAGATGATCATGGATGCTGATAGTGGATAAATACATCTCCTCTGTCTTTTCCATGCAATATACTAGTAGTTTTAAACTTCTGATGCAAGGGCCACCACCCTCCTTATCCTTCATTTTTTAATGAGTGCCATTGGGGTCACATAGTAGTACTCCCTCCGTTCTTGCGCATAGACTCTAGCACAAGCACCAATGTGTGCACCTTGTCCCAGAGTGTTAGTATACAGGTACGCTGGCCACTGTTTGTCCCATGCGAGCATCCACAGTCAACAAAAAAACGGCAACAGAGCGAGACACTGGCCAAGGGCACGGTGGCGCCGTCTGTGGACACTTGACGCAGATGGCTCTTTTGAGTTGCTGCCTCTGCCGCACAAGAAGCGGTCGCCGGCAATCTGTGGAGCAGCCGGCGCAAGGCAAAGGAGCAAACAGCGAGGGCCGGATCAGGGTGGAGCAGAGAGGCCAACCTGGTCAGTGCGGAGCTGAGTCGGACAGCTGCGTGCATCCCCTTTGAACATTCAATGCGTGAGTCGGCCAAAAGAGGTGCGATGGATCGGGTGACCTGAAGTGACCTACATCGGAGATGGACAACAGCTTCCGCGTTCTGAAGGCGGATGGCGGCTCAGGCAAAACCTCAGCGCGACTCAATGATGGCGGTTCAACACCGAAGCCAGCGCCTTGGAGGTGGAGTTGCGCGGGGGCGGCTCACCCGCGGCGGGTCACAACTGTGGATGAGGTGGAAGCAGCGGCTCGGCGCGCGCTCCGGCAGTGAGGCGGAGACGGCGACTGTGGCAGGACCTTTCCGAGACGGCGGCTCGACAGAGGTTGGTGGAGCGCGCGCCGAGGTTGATGAAGCAGCGACGGCTCAATAGTACTTGGAGGCCGGGTTGAAATGCAGAGTTGGGCGGCTCAAACGGCAGAGACCGGTTCGTCGTTTGGAAACGGCCGGTAGGGCGGATTGCGACAATGGCCTCGGTGGTGGTGGTCTGCCACAGATCCAGGGCCGGAGGAGGCAGGGCGATAAGCCGGCGGCCTGCGATTGAGAACCGTGTTCAAGATAGAGACGTGCTCCGCGACGAGTCGGCGAAGGCGCACGTCGGCTTGTCACTACCAAGGCAGCGCAGGGGCCGATTGATCATCTTTTTTCTATATCGTTGAAGCCATTTACCCTTTGACCAAAACGTGCAAGCACTTGGCAAAGGAACATGTCCATTGGGATCAAGTACTCCCGTCCCAGTCCCCGTTGACGTATCTGGTCAGTCTTGGACTTGTATACTTTTTGGGTATGCGGAGGACGAATCTGATTTTGATTCCGTGCCGACCGGGTTGATGACTCGGACTTCTTGCGTCTGCGACACTGGCTCTGTGAGGTTGCAGCCTATGCTCTTCAAGTAATATACAGCAGATTTGACCAATGATTTGATGTGTCGATAGCAGCAATTTGTCTTGGCCCATAGAACGATGATTGATATATTGTACTCTGAACTTCTGCAGCTTGGCTGAGTGCGGCAGCGCTGATGTGGAAATTGCATTGGGTTTCATCGCTTTGCGAGATTTCTCACGAACACCCGTGAGTCAGAAACCATACGATGGATCACCCATATCTGACGTACGCCTATGTCAAAGAAACTTTTTTCCTCTGATCTGTTTTATGCGGACACTAAAACTTTTTTAATCTCAACTGATGAATTCGAAGTTGATGTAGATCCTTCCGCGCCCGCTTTCTATCATCTGACCAATTGCAATCTTCTCAAACCCTAGAAAAGCTCCCTTCAAGAACTCAACACCACCGTGCGCAAGCCCCACGGTGGGCGCCAACTGTTGTAGAATTGTCACGGCAGATGTCCTTAGTGTGAGGACTTAGTCGCGAGGCCAACGCATCTATGTGGTAGCTTGAGAGGGGTTGAGCGGAATCAAGATACGCATCACAAGACAAGGGTTTAGACAGCTTCGGGCCCCGGGAAACATCATCCGGTAATAGCCCTACATGCTGTTTGAGGCTAAGTCTCATTATGCTCATGAGAGAGTCGCCGGTAAGCCGGCTCTCCTCTAGTTGTGTCTAGCCCTAGAGATTATTGCTTCTTGCTTCTCCCTCTTTGGGGAGCCCTGCCCCTCCTTATATAAGTTGAAGGGGCGGCTTACATGTAGAGTCCTATTAGGGTTAGAACTAACTTATTCTCTATTACAAGTCGGATACAAGTACGGGTCTTGCTTCCTCGTAAAGGAAATATTCCTCATGCCTTCTATCTTAAGCCGGCCCACCATAATATGAGCCGGCCTACTGGGCCTTGGACCTAGTCTTCTATGTGACTCGCCGGCGGGGTCATCCGTGAGTCGTCTGACTAGTGAGCCGCCAGACCCGTGAGTCGCCAATCCTCCGCCGGGTCATCGGTGAAGCGCCAAGTCTGGCCGGGTCATACTTCAGGCCGGGTCATACCACGGGGTATATCCCCGACAGTGGGTGAAGCTAGAATATCCAAGATTGAAGAAGAAGCATGACATCCGTTGGATGGACATCCAACAGCCACTGCTGCTAGAACCGTGTGTTCACTATAAGTTGACAAAGCCATGCATACGCGTCAACTCTGTTTTTTTAGGGGACGTGTCAACTTAGTAAGGCCAGAAGTGTGTGGCAGAGAACTTATAGCCCATTCGAGATTTGTAAGATTGTGTAGCCCATTTTTGAATTCTAATGGAATTTACTACAACCCATTTACAGTTTGTTAAAAGTACAGCCCATTTCAACCAATCATTCAAAATAGAATTCAATAAAATTTCCCACATTTTGATGGGATCCGAATATTTTTATCCCAAAATTTCTAGTCAGATTAGATACAATTTCAATATAAATTTATATTACGTAAAAATCCAATGAAACATTGCGCTCACAACAATTAATGAAATTAAAATTTTCAATATCCAAAAATAATATTTTATAAAGTAATCACTGTTTGGTGCATTTTTTTATAGTTACTACCCAGTTTTTATAATTACATCCCATTTATTATTTCTTAAAGCCCATTTTCTTGTCAAGCCTAATGCATCCCTCCTAGGAAAGATTTGCAGCCCAGCGGGGCGGGGAATAACAACTTGACCTTGCATGGGTATTCCTAAAAAAAGTATAGCTGGGCTAGCCATTTTCAGCTTGAAAAAAATTAATATCTAGGCTGGATATCTGGCCTGGGCTAGACGGGCCACAACCCGCCCAGTTAATACATGCAGCGATGTTTTCATTGTTGTTCAGAGGAGAAAAATTAATATCTGGGGTAAACATCGAAAAACTCTGCAGTGCTCACACCACAAAAACACAAATACTGCTCGAGCTGCTTGGTCCCAGCTGTCGGCCCCTTCTTATGCAATTCTCTCGTTTATTGACTACTACCTCCTTTCGGGTTTATAATGCCCAATTCAAAAATTATCACCAATCAAGGTAGATGGCGAGTGGTAGAATACTTTTTCTAGTTTTGCAAAAGCACCTAATTAATGCTCTTGTTATCCTAAAAAAATTATGTTTATCAATGCATTAATGGCAATGCATGCATGCATAAAGTACATGCATTGGTCAATTTTCTCTTAATACTTGCATGCAATGATTTAATGCACCTTGGTATCTGAACATGTGATGGAAAACAACCAAATTGAGCCTTATAAAATGAAAAAACTAAAATTTTGAGATAAGCCCTAGAAACCGGAAAGGAGGGAGTACATAGGTTCACAACGGTGTGGGACCGTGATGTCAGGAAACCAGGAGGAAGCAAAATAAATTATAGTTATATATATATATATATATATATATATATATATATTTATATATAATAAGGAGGCACTTGCGTACGTGAGGCTATGGACCTTGTGGGTCCCCATTGTCATCCTCTCCAAATAAAGTCATCTCCTCGCCCGCGCACGCTTTCCGCCCGAAACAGTCAGCGCCGACTGCCCCGCTTCCCGGTGCAGGCGATTGCTCCGCCTTCAAACGACACAAGTTCCGTCCGTCCGTCCATCTGCCCACACATTAACGACACGCAGTTGTCGAGGCGGCTACTTCGGCGCCACACGTCTGTCCCTCCGCCCGCCCACCATTGCTATACAAACTGCTGCGCCGGCCATAGCCGCAGTCATCTGCATCCGTTCCCTTTCTCCTGTCCACACCACTACTGCCCACCATGGCTTCCTCGCGCTCTAGTGCTCTTTGGGACGGGCGGACAACGGACCACAAGGAGATGGCAGCCATTGCTGCCGACCGGCTGGCCGGCAGGCAACCGGAGGACGACGACATCCCAATGGAGAACATGGTAGTCGATGATCCGGCGCCAACCCCCTCCTCCGCGCCATCCTCGCCGGTGCATTACACCATGACCATCGGCGAGGCCCGTGCCCAATATATGGACAGGGTGAGGCAGATGCGTGAGGAGCAGTTCCGGGAGGCATAGGCTGACGCCGCCTACAACCACCATCTCCTCCAGGAGCACATGCAGGCGGAGGAGCAGATCGCCGCGGACTGGGCAGAGTAGGAGGCGCTGCTCGACTCGTACCACTCTGCCCGCAAGGGCCGTCTCGAGCGCTGGCGGTACCGCATGCGGGAGGCGGAGGCTGCGGCCGCCTACAAAGAGGCTAGCAAAGAGGGCGATGAAGCGGGCGAGGTACTGATTGGTGAGACCGAGGATAAGGCAGAGGACAATGCCGGCTCCAACGAGTCCCCGCTCCGCTGGCGTCGATGAGGCCCTACTCCGCCGAGGCCCCGCGGCACCAACAACAAGGCAGAGGACACCGCTGGCTCCGCCGAGGCCCCGCGGCGCCAACAACGAGGCAGAGGACACCGCCGGCTCCGCCGAGGCCCCACCCCGCCAACAACGAGGCAGAGGACTTCACCGGCTCAGCCGAGGACCCACCCTGCCGGCAACGTGGGGGAGGATTTCCACCGCTCCGTTGAGGCGCCGCCCGCCGGCAACGAGATACAGGACATCGACGGCTCCGCCGAGGCCCCGCCCCGCTGCCAACGAGGCCGCGCCACACAGAAAACGAGGAAGTGTAGAACACGGTAGGTCGCCGTCGCTCGGGTCCAAGTAAGTCCACCGCTGCTACCCTCCGGTTGAAGCCAGGCTAGGCGGGTTGACCATTGACGACCGGTTAGCTTCTTGGCGGCGACGTGGAGTCGGAGAGCTGCACTAGAGAAGAACGCTGCTTCTACTTAACTGCTGGTGCAGTTGGCTGACTGACGCATGGGCCCAACAGGCCACATGTCAGTTATGCAACTGCACCAGCAGTTAAGCCACTGAAGCTTCTGTTCGGCTCAGCGGGACACAGGTGGGTAGCTTCGGTTAATTAATTATACCTCCAGCGCACCCCTTTTTAGTTGAAGAATGTATGAAATGTAATGAAATCCGGCATGTTTATATGAAATCCGACCGTGTATGAATGAATTTATTTCGATTAGTTCGGATTCCTGTATCACTGGCATTGGATGAACATGCAAAACAATATGTACTAGCATTATTCCCAGGGTGATCAGCTCGTTTGCAGTAGTTTCACATGTACTCCCTCCGGTCCTTTCTAGTCTGCATACAAGTTTTGTCTGCAGTCAAAGTATCTCTACTTTGACCAATCTTATACAAAAAAGTATGCACTTTCACAATGTGCGAAGTAAAAAGGAACAGAAGGAGTACAAAGAGTTTGAGCAGCTTTTTAGCGTTTCTGTACATTGCAATCAAACACACTGACCTGGCAATTCATAGAGAACATTCAAAACAATCGATGATTATGCATCTCAGCGACTCACATGTCAGAGGCAATATTTACTTCACAACTAAAGAATAAAGAAAAAAATTGATCGACGCTGCTGACAGCAAAGGGCGTCCCATTTGAAAATATCAAACACATATCTTGCTAAAATAAATGAGCAAAATTTGACAAGGTTGTCCCATTCCAAAATATCAGATGCCTACGATTGTGGAATGGGCAGGGTTTGCCATCAGTTCAGACATTGACATGGCACCTCGTGCTAAATAAACGAGATGTTCTTTTTGTGCAGTTCCTCCAAAAGCAACCAAATTCGCGCGTAGCTTGTATGATTTCGCCCTTAAATGTTGCAACGCCTTGAACTTATGGGCACGTCCTTTCTTGTGGTGGAAATGAATGATTCGATGTATTCATGAACATTTTGTGCAGTTCCCATTGAAATCAAGCTGAGCACCCCTGTTTGCACAAATAAAAAAAGTGATTAGTATAAAGCAAACTGTACTATGAATTGACAGTTTCAAGAGGCACATACATGGTCCATGTAGAGAACACTTTTAGCAAAATGGAACTCACCAGAAATAATCCTAGAACAACATTGTACTTGCGCATCACAGCAAAATATGGAGATTTGTAAGTCCTTCTAAGCTGAAATTAGTTTGGTCTTGTGGGGAGTAATGTAACTATCCTTCAACTACTCCTTCTGATGAGAAGATAGACAGGGCTTCTTCATCCTGGCATAATCAGAACTAGTCACTTCACGTACTCCATATTCTTCTTCAGAGGAAGATGATCCTGTTGTGCAAACACAAGAGGACTACTAAATGCTAGCATCCCTGTTTGCTCGAAAAAAAGCAAAGGAAATATTTAAAACAACATAGATGAAGCACTTCTCAAGGACAATACCACTTTTTCATGACAATATCTAAATAGTAGCACAACACCAATAGAGATGACAAAGCTCAATCATATGGATCAAATCAGTGGGCGAGTACCAACCTTTGTCAGGAGGCTGATTGTGTAGAGCATACAGATGAAGCACTTCTCCGGAACCATCTGTTGCTATCTACGGGGGTGGCCATGCTTACTATATACTCCTCAATTAGTTTAATGTTTCCAACATCTTCTTATGCAGTTCCACTAAAACATATGGTATCTTCAAAGAAGATCCTTGTTTGCACAAGTAGAGATAATTACGTATGGCATCAAATCAGTGGCAAAACAATTGCTCGTTCCAGCCATAGCAATAAATTAAGATGCAAAACTATATCATTACTTGTGTCATCACAGTTCCAGTGCTTCATTATAGCACCGGGAGTTGATTTTTGTTTTTCTTCCGCTTGTTCTTCCCCTTCATCACTTGGTTCAATAACAGACAAGCTTCGCCTTCAATGTAAGATTTGGCATGTCAATTAGGAAGCACAAGTATAGTACTAAACTTAATTTTCTGATGAAAGTGGCAAAATACAGGCCAGCAGTTGTGAAATATCCTTATCTTACCTCAGTGGGATATTATGGTGCACATACAGATTGGAAGTCTTGTCTCCATTTGTGCAGTTCACTAAAATCAAGCAACATTATCGTACAAGTAGCACAATATATGAAAGCACACTGCAGAATCATGTGAAAGAAGGCTAGTACTGACCTCTCATGATGTGGAATTCAAACAACTCACAAGAAAAAGATCTGAACCAAATTCGCCTTAACGGATAAGAAGTAAGATCTTCTCCTGTGAAGTTCCACTAAGATCAAGCAATCAAGCAACGTTGTCGGTGTGACATTTTTGTTGAACTGCACAAAACACACTTAAAACAAAAGTGTTTTGTGCAGTGCAACAGAAGGTCACAATGGCAACGAGGTGAAGTAGATAACCCTGTTTACACAGAGGTGCAAAGGAAACAATTAGTGATCAATAACGGTGGATGACATAGAAGCCAACAAAAAGAAGCATCTACCTTATCTAAATGGGAAAGAAAGAAAGACAGTAGCATTTCTCAAACGGTGGCATTGATTAATATTAACATAGAGATTATATTAACAATAAAATTTGTTAAACATGTAATTTGCTTTTAACTGTGGCATGGCATCAATTTTCCAGTGGCATTATTAGAGGGTCTTTGTTTACAGGGACATTTTGGTGTAGGGACTAAAAAAACTCCGTGTCAGTCCCATCTAAACCAAACAGGAGGGACTTTTAGGGACTAAAAGTGGGCATTTGGGACTAAAGAAAGAAGACCATGAGGGAGTCTTTTTGGGACTTTTTCCAATAGTTGCCCCTGCCACGCATCGCACCTTGTTTCTATTAGTTCATTACTAGGGGTAACATGGTCTTTTAGCATGTCATTTAATAACCTCTAGTCCATGTTTAGTCCCTAGAACCAAGCAGGTACGGACTAGGGAGTTTTTAACCAAACAGGGCCTTAGATTAACAACAGCTAATGAGTTGCACGGGACAATGGACGCACCAGCACCATGTGCATGTACCGATGTACTGTGGTCATGCATAGTTTGTTGCAACAAAGAACAAACAACTAAGGAACATATTTGTGTTGGTCCCAGTTTTGTTATCTTTAGACACCTTTCCCTATGTGAGCGCAGCAAATCTAGTCCTGCTCAAACTCTACAGCCTTGTCCCTTCCTTTCCTTTTTGAACTAGTACTTTCTCCCCTTCCTTTCCTCTTTGAACCACGTCCTAGATTTATGCGACACAACTTTCCCCACTACTTTCCCCCATTCCTTTCCTCTTTGAACCACGTCCTAGATTCATGCTATACAACTTTCCCCCTTCATTTCCTCTTTGAACCACGTCCTAGATTCATGCTATATACAACTTTGCCCACTACTTTCCCCCACTCCTTTTCTCTTTGAACCACGTCCTAGATTCATGGTATACATGTAGCTAGAGCAATGCATGTGGAGTAAGCAAAATATACCTTAAGGTTCTTGGGGTGTGGTTCGGTGGGCGACGGGACGGCGGCGAAGAAGAAGGGGTTGGAGGCCCTCTCGTGCCGCCGCTGGGTTGAAAGTGAACAACTGCGCCGGTAGTGGATTCCCTCCCTCGCCGATGGCGACAACGTTAAGCCTTCTTCCCTTCCCGGCGGACGGATCCTGTCAGCTCTTTGAGCAGCAATGAGGGGAGAGAGAGGCCAACGAAGTCTTGTTTAGATCTGGAGAGGGCAAGAGTGTGTGAAGAGAGCAACTACAAGCGCTGAGGCTCCAGCGGGAGAGGGCGAGAGAGTGTGAAGAGAGCAACTACAAGCGCTGAGGCTCCAGCGTGTATATATATACTAGAGAGAGAGTGTGAAGCGTGCAAACCCTAGAAAACATTTTGACCAGTCAAAGAATCCTCCTGGCAAAAATTATGCTCAAGTGTAGTTATCGAACCCGAGACCTCAAGTTTGATGAGCGAACAAGCTAACCAGCTACACAACCCTCCCGTTATGTTCAATGAGAGGAAAATAACCTTTTACACATTCCTGCATTCGTGTGACAAGCATGCCGTGTTTTTTTTTGTGTGTGTGGGAGTCAATGGGATTTCAATCATAATCGTGTCATGTCGCTTTGGTCGTAAGACTATCCACAGTGGTGCAGAAATAATGCAGCCTTAGTCACCTTACCTCTCTCCACGTAGTACGTTGGGTCCCACCAGTCAGAGGATGAAACAAACAAATTAATAAGAAAAATTAAAAGCGCTAGCAGTGTATCTTACCTCACACATCTTGCTACTTCTCGGGAACATTGTCCAATTGATCCCTCTGTTCACTCACGTACTATTTTAAGTGAATCCTTATTATAACATGCACACAATTTTTGGGCACTTGTATTTGACTTAAGTAAGTGTGCCACCGTATCTCGTATACTTACTACTCCCTCCGTCTAGGTGTAATAAGTCACGTTAGAAGGTGCAACGGGACCAAGGTGCGTGCGTGTGCGTGTGTGTGTTTAACAGCATGTGTGTGTTAGAGAGTGCGACAGATCGACCTACTCCTACAAAGAGATGGTGTGTAGTGTATGATTTTAGCCGCGAGAATCGGTGCATCCTCTCGTTTCCGGGCGTGTCCAGTAGGGACATGCGGACATCTGCCACACCCGCTCCTGACCAGCCTAGCCCACCCAAAGCCCCTCCATCGCCCGCGCGCGCTTCCCGCCCGAAACGGTCAGCGCCGCTCCAAAGAATCGGTGCCGCATTCATGCCCAGGCAGAGCGGATGCGACCTCTCACTGGCGCAAGAGTGATGGTTGCTTCGTCCGTCCAACATACTGTTGGGTCTATGTGATTTGATGGCTCATTGGTCTTTATTACTGAGGTGGTAGGACTGCTGGATGTCCCACGCTTTCGGCGAAAGGAGGTACTACTACAACTAGATTATAATTTTCTCCATTCTTACAGCGGAGGAGTGCAAGAGTAGTGAGAACACGCAGGCTCAGTGATTACATGGCCCACCTCACACTATCACCGTGCGACACCTAACTCTTTACATAGTAATCCCTCAGTTCCTAAATATTACTAGATGAGTCCCCGCGCGTTGCCGCGGAACAGCGGTATATCTCTCTGCGCAAAATTATCGATTTCATAGAACTAAAAAAAACTCTATAACCGCATGATAAATGTGGTAGACAAACTAAATAAACTCCCATCATCATTTAGATCATCCCACGTAAGGAAAAAAGATCAGCCAACTGCTACTGCATAATGGGATTATATTTTTCTTTTTGACATGTTAATGGGACTTAAAAGCTCACTTACATGCATGCTACTAGTGCATGCTTGCATGCAGACATGTTGATGTGATTTAAAACCCACTCACATGCATGTGCCATGGTATTTCTGCATGCTTGCATGTGGCTTAGTGCGGAGCCCCTCAACGTCTAGATCAGACGGCTATTATGGACTGATTTACTTCATCTAAAAGCTCCATCAATTTTGATGATGTGGCTCAAGGAGTGGATAGAGAATTCCTAGTAGTTTGGGCTACCTATTACTAGTAGATAATTCTTTGTAGAGATTCCACTAGGTGAACTACATACAGAACAAAATGAATGAATCTACACTTAAAATGCATCTATATACATCCGCATGTGGTTCATGGTGAAATCTCTACAAAGACTTATATTTAGGAACGGAGGAAGTACTAGTATAGTACTACGTACTGTAATTTATCAGCGAGATAAATTTGTACAATGCTATGAAGCTTCCAGCTCCTGTTACATGTATCTTGCGTCCAAGGTTGCCCATTGAAACATTTCATCAAATACAAAGGAGACTAACATGCATGCTATTGCATCTCAATGATTGACAGATCATAGCAAATATGTACTCCCTCCATTCCAAAATAAGTGTCTCAACTTTGTGCAAACTTTAGTACAAAGTTGTACTACTACTAAAGTTGACACTTATTTTGGAACAGAGGCAGCTAAAGGAAAAAACGATCCATGCAGTCCCTAGCCCTTGAACCGTGAACCCTGACCAGGCTTCAATTTGCTGGCAACGTTCGAGCTTCCTAATAAATGAAGTTTGCAACCTTTTGACCATCGAATCATTTTGTGCAGTTTCACCAAAATCGAGATGAGCATCCCTGTGGCAAAGAAATTGAAGAAGCATGATTAGAATAAGGTACATAGAAGCCAGTAGAGGTATCAGGTATGCGCGGGGCAAAGAAGTAGAGAAATATCCACATGGAGTGATGTGGGCAGCTGGAGAAGTGGTGCAAGCCGGCTGTAAAGGGAGTTGTACCTGAGGGACGTAGCTCAACCTTGAGGAGGGCGGCGGGAGGCGGCAACTGCCCATGTCGCGACAGTGAGCAAGGGACGAAGGCAACCTCACCGGATTTGTGAGAGAGAACGACGGGGACCCCTCATCGGGGCGTGCCGACAGTGGGTTTTCACCGTCGGCGACGGCCACCGCATCTACACTAAGTATCCACCCCTTCCCCAAGCGGACGTGATCCATCGGGATGTTAGAGATGTGGCCACAGTCGTTTTGTGCGAGAGAGTGTGATGAGACCAACCCCAGCAAGCAACCGTGTAGGATGGCCCGTCCTGACTATGTATATAGTGGAGCGGTTTCCTTTTCTCTCCATATGAACCTATCATATTGCGTACATGCCACTGAAGAAAAAAAACTTTATTTATAAATGACGCGGCACCTACTACTCGTTCTCCTATAACCTTGCGCTTGGCATCTCCATAATATTAACCTTGCGATTGGCTCTTCGCCTCTTCGGGAAGTCGAGCAATAATGGTAGTGCAGTATATATCGTTCTGGTTATATGAGACGGAATGAATTGCTACACGTCCACCACGTGGGCGAGGGTCGAGGGGCGAGGGAGACTGCTACTACCTCCATCCTGGTTTATAGGTCCCTTTTATAGTTTGTGCCAAATTTTGACTAAAGATTTAACTAACAAAATGTTATGCATGTCAAGAAAAATTATCTCATTGGATTCGTATTTGAACATAGTTTTCAAAAATATAATGTTTGGTGACATGCGTGAACATTTTGTTAGTTTAATCTATGGTCAAAATTTGGCACGAAATACAATGGGGACCAATAAACCCGGACAGAGGTAGTACATATGGAGCAAAATGAGTGAATCTACACTCTAAAATATGTCTATATACATCAGTGTTTGGAGTATGTACTAGTAGTTCATATTGAAATCTACTAAAGG
Organism: Triticum dicoccoides; assembly: GCF_002162155.2. Classification (NCBI taxonomy): domain Eukaryota; kingdom Viridiplantae; phylum Streptophyta; class Magnoliopsida; order Poales; family Poaceae; genus Triticum; species Triticum dicoccoides. The sequence continues at coordinate 186,277,221 of NC_041391.1, read as the reverse complement.
ACATATTTATTCCAAACAATATGATATAATCTCTATAACCAAGGTAGTTGGGACGAGGATTAAACCGAGGGAGTAGTAATTTTTTCTCCTCGTCCTGCGAGCCACCGCGCGCATGGGCGAGGGAGCGGGCGTAAGGTGGAGCAAGCTTCACCTCATCCTGCGAGCCACCGTGCCCGTGGGCGGGGGAGACGGCGTACTAAGCAAGCTTCTCCTCATTCTGCGAGTTGACGGGACACATCAAAAGTACTCTAGTGTATAGAGCCTTGCCTCTAAGGTAGGCCCCACATGGTTTGCCTCTTTTTTTAGTTTAACATAACGCGTCAAGTCACAATTTGTTTGTTCACCCATGGTAGACGATCCTCCCTCCACCAAGTGGACAACCAGTACATGTGGAAAATTACCACATGGGCTGCCTTTTTCGTACAGAAATGAGCTCCACCGTGTACCCGCGCGGGTGTGGTTGGGAAAGAGACGGGAGTACGTGCACCGTTCATGCACCTCTTCTCTTCGTGCATGTCCCCCACCTACGTGGGTGTGTGTGAGTGATACAAACCATGTTCGTGAGTGTTTTTTGTTTTGGGGTGGTGGGTGGGGGTGGGGTGGGGGTTGATTTTGTGAATTATTTGAGGGAATATGTGTCAATGAAATCTCAAACAAAATTTTGCATGCAATGTGTGTGAAATGGAGGCCTATCCATATCATACATAGAGGGTCGGGCAATCCACGAGAAGAGAGGGAGGGGTCATAGCTATCGATAGAGTAGAAGAGAGGATCAAGTGGGTGGGTGCGAGATCGATGAAGAGAGCCATCAAAATTGTGTGTGTGTGTGTGTGCAAGTCAAAGATATAGCGCGACTGGCCTACCTGAACGTTAGAGGGCACATGTCAAGTTTGTGTGT
>NC_041391.1:186273149-186275910 GCF_002162155.2 Triticum dicoccoides | reverse complement strand
AGAGAGAGAGAGAGGAGAGAGAGAGGGAGGGAGAGGGAGGGAGAGGGGTAGAGTGCTGGATGGGTGATGGAGTTGCTTCTCGGAGATGTTGGGAGAGGCCTACTAGACAAACTGAGGGTGGAACTGCAATGTTATCAATAAGAGTGGGGATGTGTTTCTGTGTGTGCCTGTGCGTGATAGATCTGTCAGGACGCATCCATGGATGATGAAGGGGGACCATGTGTTTGGTAAGCAAATCTAACTAGATCGGTAGATCAATTGTTGTTTGTCGGAGGAAGGGAGAGGCACAACTAATGAGGTAGATCGATCGACGTGTGGGTAAAAACGAGTTATAAGGACCTAGCTAGCTATATGTATAGCAAGAGATCGGTCGGTGTACGTCAATTTGTTAGAGGCAAATAAGGCCAAGCGAGATGGATAGACAGAGAGAATGAAGCTAGGAGGTGGTGCGAGAGGCCCAACTACTAGCTAGATAGGGGGAGGAGTGTGCGGTTGTGAGATCGATGAAAAGAGGGGCGAGAGTTTACACGTGTGTCTGACCGTATGAGAGTCACGAGGCAAGGACACATAAAGGAGGAGATTGAAGGTGTGTGTGTATGTTGTAGGCAGGCATCGCTGGAGAGGTTATCGATCGGTGTGTGTCAGAAAGGAGTTTTGGAGACTCTAGGAGAACGACCTAAAGAAAAAAATGAATGTGCCCGGTGGATAGAATGCCGAGGGAGGGGGAGGGCGAGGAGGGCGTGTGCATGCATGAGAGAAAGTAAGGTTAGAGGATTGTGTGGGTGTAAGAGAATAACAAAGATCATAATTTGATATGAATGCAGATTCATATATTTGAATAGGAGATCATAGTGTTTTAAACATTGCATGCATGAATATAGTGGTGATACACGTGCTGTGCACATGTTATACCATAATGTGATAATGCATGGCGTTTGCAACTCACAGCTAAATGCCGAACAATCTAAACCATACTATACATAAAAGAATCTCACATTTTATTTGAATTTGTGATAATGTGTGGCGTTTGAAGCTTACAACTAAATATCGAGCAATCTAAACAATACTATATATTGAACATTCTCACATTTTATTTGAATTTGTTGTAACGTGTGGTGTTTGCAACTCACATCTAAATACTTGTAGGCATAGGGGGCGGGGCACCATACATAATGTGATAAACACATTATACATATGAGACATGGTTTAGATTATGAAGATCTAGCTAGAGCTAGAAATGTAATGTGATTTGAAATCAAAATAAAGTGGATTCGAAAAATCTAGTTCGAGTTCATATAGTACACATAGTTCATATGTAACTCGAGACTAATCATGTGGTGTGCTGTGAAGATAATACACAAATGATGGTTTAACTTGACAATAATGATGATTGTAGATCTTATTAAAACAGAGAAATGAATTCAAATGTGTTGACTTCACAACAATCATTCTGTAGATCTTATTCAAATTTAGTTCATATTGAAGCAGTAGTATATACGTTTGGAATGCACTAAAATGTTCATTTGAGTAGTAGGTTGCATGCATTATACACGTAGCGAAATATTTTAATTGAACATAACATGAATTCAAAGTTTTGAATGACATTTGTAGTGCGCATTGATTTGGTACAGTACACGTTAGGCTTGTCCGGAAATTTCAACCCACGCCTTGTTAGCCCGAAATATTTAAGATATATCTTTGTCTCATTGTGTTCCGACAACTCCCTCCATCTCAACCCGCGCCTTGCTATTCCAAAATTACAACGCGCGCGAAAACTCCCACCTCCTGTGAAATCCCGACACATGAAATGCCAGTGGTACCCCTGAACCGAAAGAACCGCCTCAAATCGGTGGGGGGTACTTTCGTAACTTACCCCACATTTTCGACAAGCGCGTCTCTAAGCCATGGTTCCCCACTGCCATCCCATCCGCCCACCCATTCGTAAACCGAGGCCGCGAAAACTCGCGACGAAACCCCACACCCTGCTCCGTCCCCCACCCAGCCGGAGCCTCTTCCCTAACGACGTCGTCCACAGCAACACCTCGACGTCCCTCATCCACTGTACCGGATGAGGATCCGTCGTCGATTTCATCGTCCCGCCGGTTCAGCCACCCCGTCCCCCACCTCCAAGGAGCTGCCCCGATGTTCCCCTCGTCCTTCGCGCCACCTCCATTCCCACACCACCGTTTTCACCTGCACCACCGGAAGAGCATCATCATCACCGTTTCCTCGGATGAAGTTGCGGCCTAATCGACGCCACCAAAGAGGTTGTACACTAATCGCCGCATTTTCTTCTTGATTCGATCTCACGGTGCTGCCGGCGCTCGGTCCCGAGCCGACACGGCGCGACTCCATCCACGGCGGCGTCGCCGGCCACTTCATCCATGGCATCGCTCCCTCGGCGGCGACGTCCACATCAGTAGGAGCTGCTGCTGCTTTAGCTCTCGCTCGCGCTGCTGGTCTGCTCTTGCTCTCGGTCCCCTGCCTGGTCTGCTCTTGCTATTGCTCTTGCTCGCGCTGCTGCTCTCGCTCTTGCTCTTGCTTGCGATGCTGCTCCGATTTGGCTACACTTTAGTCAACTGAATCGACTTTTGGGTCAGTCGATTTTCAAGGGGTGGGCTCGCCGGGGTGAAGGAAGAACCAGTCGCAGCGGGGAAGGGGGCTCACCGGAGAGGTACCCCACTATCTATCTTAGGGTTCAGGATGGGGGCGGTGGTCGCCGGCGGTGGCGGGGCATTGGCAGAGCGGTGGCGTGGGGATC
>NC_041391.1:186225323-186272896 GCF_002162155.2 Triticum dicoccoides | reverse complement strand
CGGCGGACCGATGGTGGCAAGTGTTTTCGGGGCGGGCGGGGCGGCGCACCGCCGACCACAGGCGACGGGGGACTGCTGTTTGGCCGGTGGTGGCTGGCGGCTCAGGAGGGTGGAGGTTGAAGGTGAACCACAAGCCCTTGATTTCGTATCCAACGGCTGCAACATTGACTGACCAGAGATGAAAAAGTCAGTTGACCGACGTGTAGCCTCACCTTGCTAGTGCGTTCAGTTTCGACAGCAAAATTCAGTTTCGACAGCAAAATAAAGTTTCGACAATTAAGTTCAGTTTCGACAGTTAAGTTCAGTCTCGATAGTTAAGTTCAGAGATGGGCGGCTGATGTATTTTACATCTAGCACTTTGTGGTTATGTATTTACATCATGTATTGGAGATGCTATTAGAATTCCACTCAGGTTAACGTTGTTCGTTGTCTCTCTTGTCCTGCTTGAGCCTCGGCGTCGTACAACTCACCGGAGCTGCTCCAACGATGAAACCCTCCATCACAGCGGAGCATTACCTCGGGCTCCATCTCCAAACGCCTAAGATCTTCTTCCCCTCCTCCGACAGCAAAGTCAGCCGGAGCATCCTCACCAGCCAACTAAATCATGCTGAGATCGACATGGCTTCGCCAAAGAGGTTGTACACTTGTTGCATCTCTTTTTTACTCTACATGTTATATATATTGTCCACTGAGCACATGAATTTGTTCCTTTAGTGTCTCCTTGAAAGAAAAAATGTAGGAATTTTAATTTTCACTTGTCCTCCTTTTCAAATTCCTATTCATGAAGCACAAGACTAAGAGATAGTAGCATAATAGCATTATAATCATACATTTTCTTGTGGTTTGACTTCATCTCACCATGCTTCTTTTCATCCTGTGATCTTCCAATTGTTGTGAATCGAACACCCAGATTGGCAGAAATCCTGTGTTTTTAAATTCTCTGTTTTGCACGTGCATTCCTATCCTATTCCTATCTATTTCCTATCCCTGCATTGTTGGAATCCTCCAATTCAAACGAGCCCTTACAGAATTACTTCTCTTATAGATAGTAGGCAAAGAAAACCTTGCGTGGTTTGTCCCGCTCCTGCTGCGTCGTCGTGCACCCCAGCTCAGCTGCTCCAACGACAGAAGGGTCCAGCACAGCAGGGATCCGGCCTCCAGACTGTCTTTGGCCGCCTCAGATCTTCTTCCCCGCCCTGGTAGCCATGAAAACTGCATTACCATCATCAACCGAGAAGATGACCTCGAGGACTACACGGGTCCACAAGAGAGGTCGCACTCTTTCGTGTCTGCTTACATTATGCATCGCTTAATATTACATGCTACTTTATTGTCCTGTTCACCGATTAGACTCTGAGTCAGCTCCAAACTACTGGTCAAACTTGAGTTTTTAAATGGTTGTGGGGTACATATCGGGGCCGCTATCAATAGTATCTATCTACTATCTGGTTAATCTCCGGTGTATAATATGAGTTTCATGTTGGGTGGGAAACAAACAGTAAAGAAGCCATTATCTGTATTTTTTAACTGAAGCCATTATCTACCTGCTATTATTTGTTTTGGGTCTATCCACAGGTTGCTACCATCACTCTAGATTTCTGCATGCACTCTTTACATAATCTCACTAGGTTTTATTCCTATGCATGACAGTTATTGTAAACAATGGAATTGAACATGTAGAGCAAAAGAGACGAGCCTTGAGTGGCAATAAAATTTCATGCAGATGTCGCTCCATGGTAGGCGCAAAGGCAGCCCCCTCCACGCATTTCAGATTGTAATTGAGAGGAAGATATCTGTTCCGAGGGGGATTCAGAAGGAGAAGACAACTCCTATTTACCCCCTGAAGTCTTCGCTCTAACTTGGCATGCTAATGTTGGTTATATCATGCATATGGTGTCTTGCATTGCTTACTTTATACATCAAATATGTCATCTGCTTAGTTTAGACATCCTTTGTGTGAATGCCATCTATTTAGTTTATTCATCGTTTATGTGAATTATGCAATGCCATCTTGTTTAGCCAGGCATCATATATGTGAATTTTGCAATGCTATCCTACTTAGCCAATCATCTTATATGTAAATTATATCAGGCCATCCTTTTTTTCCGTTACATATTACATTTGTCAATAATGTTAGTACATTCAACTCCTCTTCGTGTGCATCAGCCATTTGACACGGTGATGGCAAATTCTGGAGCGAAAATAAGGTCTTCAGAGCAGACTATGCTATCTGACGAAGCGCATATCTCGCTGGTTACGGATAGCTCCTCAGAGGAGGATTCAAAGACAGATGACCAGTCCTATTCCCTCCCCCTCCCCTGAGGTGTATGCTCTAACTTGGCAGGGTTATGTTGCTCATATCGTGCGTATGGTGTCTCGCATTGCTATGTCATTTGATTAGTTTAGACATGCTTTGTGTGAATGCCACCTGTTCAGTGTCTAATTACCATATATGTGAATTATGCATTGCCATCTTGTTCCAAGATATTATATATGTGAATTATACAATGCTATCTTGTTGCAAAGGCATTATATATGTGAATTATGCAATGCCATGCTGTTTAGCCAATCATCATGTATGTGAATTATATCATGCTATCATTTTTTTGTATTACGTGTTCCATTTGTCGACAACATTTGTATATTCAACTACTCTTCCTGTGCATCATCCATTTGAAGCGATGATGGAAGTATCTGGAGTGAAAACATGGTATTCAGAGCAGACAATGCTATCTGCTGAAGCAGACATCTTGCTGGTTACAGAGAGCTCCTCAGAGGAGGATTTAGAGACTCATGACCAGTCCTATTTCCACCCTGAGGTCTATGCTCAAACTTGGCAGGGTTATATTACCCATGTCATGCATGTTGTCTTGCATTGCTTAGTTTTTACATCATATATGGATTGCCATCTCCTTACTTGCTTACTATATAAATCATATATTTGAATTATATCATGCCATCATGTTTACATAGTACATACACATCATATGTCTGAATTATTGCATGGCAACCCATTTAATAAAGACATCATATAGTTATATCATCTCATCCTATTTAGTGTTTACAGTCATCATATTTTGAATTATGGCATTCTATCCGTGAATGTATGTGAATTATGGCATGCCAACCTATTTAATAAACACATTATATAGTTATGTCATGTCATCCTATTTACATAGTCTCATATTTTGAACTATGTCTTTCCATCTTTTTTAGTTAGCCATCATAATGTGAAATTGTGTCATGCTATCCTGTTTAGTTAGACATCATATATGTGAAATTGTGTCATGCTATCCTGTTTGGTTAGACAACATAAATATGAAGTATTTCATGCCCTCTTTTATTCCCCACTATCCATTGCACATGTCTATCATACAATGTCTATACTTTCAATTACTTTTCTTGTTTATCAGCCATTTGAATTGGAGAGCGTGATGGATGTATCTAAGGGAGTAACAACACGGTCTTCAGAAAAGATAGTGCTACCAGTTGATGCAGATAGAACCACGGTCGTACTCGCCCAAGGAACAGATCCACCACACATAACCCAGACTCTCGCAGATTGTACCCCTAGTTGGAGAGAGAACCAGCTACACCCCTTCTAACCCCAACCCCGGCAGATAGTAACCCAGTTCCAGTTGACACAACACCGTCTCCACCACAGAGCACCCAAACACGAGCAGTTAGTAAGGGAACTGCAGTGCCCAAAGCACGAGGACCACCACTCCAAATCCCAACTCAACGCTTAAAGGAGAAGAAGATTTGTTCTCAGGTTAGGTTTTGTAGCTATGGTTCATACTCCTTTGCTCTTGCACTACTGTATTTACTCATACCAACTATTTTCAAATTTGAATGATGGAATTGAAACTCCAATGGCGCAATAGGTATGTTTTAAACCTATTTCTTTAACTGGTTTGCTGTTGTAACCTGCTCTATGTTGATTTCAGTTTCAATTGAATAAACAGTTATGTTCTCATGTCATGCACATTACAAGTGTTGTTATTGCTCTATAGTTACCCACACTTATATTCTGTCTATTCTGCTTTGTCTTGAACAAATATTATTTGAACTGTCTCTCTATCTTGATTTGGCAACAAAAACTAGAATGATATAGACCATAAAGTGACCATGGTACATAGATATATGTTTGTTTCATGCTGTTATCCTATCCACTTTACTACTGAACTCATTTACGAAAATGAGTTTCATATACAACATGGTAAACATGTGATGTGTCTTCTTGTTTCTCTTTTAGAATGCGGACAAAATATTGGAGAAAAGTACCGCGTTATCCAATGGTAAAGGAAGTAATGTAGATAAGGTTTAAGATAGTGAGACATCCCTGTTGGTCTCCAAGAAAGCTGATAAAAACTATCTTGACGACAGTGAGGGAATCCAAAAGTCCTGTCTTGATGTAGTGTTCGAATTACTGGCCACTACTGCTGGCACAAGCTCTTCGAACTCGCCTGAATCAGTTCGTCTTCTTGAGTCTCAACTTCAAGTTGAAAGACATCGATTAGATGTGCTGCGACAGGAAGCTGAAGGACTAAGGAAGTCCCTGCAGAATTCAGATGCATATTTTCTGGTGCAACAACAAGCGCTGGAGGATTTAAGCGCCAAACAAGAGAAAGTTAATAAGCTTGCTAAGCATCTTGCCAGCATTATGGGTACCCAGGATATTGTTTCTTGAGATCTTCTGAAGTGGTTTCAATTCTGGATTTGTTTTGCTGCGGCGTTTATTTGCGCTGGTCGCCAACTTTGACAACCAGTGTATAGGGTATGCTGCTTTGTTCCCTATATTTGCACTGGTGGCGAAGTTTGATGCCCAGTGGATGTAATATGTGTAATAGCCGTGATAGCCTAGAGTTAGTTGCTTGCTTATATATTTCCTTGATGTCTTGTTTAATTGTTTGCTTGTAGTCATTGCAGTTCTTTTTCCGCAGTTTGCTAGTGGCTGCAATAACCTATTTTTTAAAACTAGGCCACAATAACCATGGGCTAATATTTACTGTAGTGACATTGGGCCTCCTACTGGCCGTAGAAATAGTGGGCCTTCTACGAGCCGTAGAAACAATGGGCCTCCTACGGGCCGTAGAAACAATGGGCCTTCTGCGGTCCGTATCATTGTAGGACCTTGAGAAGAGGTGTCTAGAGGGGGGGGGGGTGATTAGACACTAAGTATCAAAGTTGTAGTTTTTAACTTCTTTAAGTCTAAGTGGAGTTTAGGCACAAGTTTAACAATCACAATACATAACAAGCAAGCATTCAAAGAGTATATGAGCAGCAGAAAGTAAAGCATGCAACTTGCAAGAATGTAAAGGGAAGGGTTTTGGAGGATTCAAACGCAATTGGAGACACGGATGTTTTTGTTGTGGTTCCGATAGGTGGTGCTATCGTACATCCATGTTGATGGAGACTTCAACTCACGAAGGGTAACGGTTGCGCGAGTCCACGGAGGGCTCCACCCATGAAGGGTCCATGAAGAAGCAACCTTGTCTATCCCACCATGGCTGTCGCCCACCAAGGACTTGCCTCACTAGCGGTAGATCTTCATGAAGTAGGAGATCTCCTTGCCCTTCCAAACTCCTTGGTTCAACTCCACAATCTTGTCGGAGGCTCCCATGTGACACCTAGCCAATCTAGGAGACACCACTCTCCAGGAAGTAACAAATGGTGCGTTGATGATGAACTCCTTGCTCTTGTCCTTCAAATGATAGTCTCCCCAACACTCAAATCTCTCTCATAGGATTTGGATCTGGTGGAAAGAAGATTTGAGTGGAAAGCAACTTGGGGAAGGCTAGAGATTAAGATTCATATGGTAGGAATGGAATATCTTGGCCTCAACACATGAGTAGGTAGTGCTCTCTCAGAACTGGTATGTTGGAAGTGTAGGTTTGTTCTAATGGCTCTCTTCACGAATGAAGAGGAGGTGGAGGGGTATATATAGCCTCCACACAAAATCTAACCGTTACACACAATTTACCAAACTCGGTGGGACCGAACCAACAAACTCGGTCGGACCGATTTAGCAAATCTAGTGACTGTTAGGATTTTTGGTGGGACCGACATGCAACTCGGTAGGACCGATATGGTTAGGGTTAGGGCATAACGTATTCTCGGTGAGACCGATTACACAAACTCGGTGAGACCGATTTTGGTAATTAGCTAACCAGAGTTGGTCAGGCAAACTCGGTGGGACCGATTACTCAAACTTGGTGGAACCGATTTTGGTAATAACTTAACAAGAGAGTTTGCATTGTAATCTCGGTAGTACCAATTTCTCAAACTCGGTGAGACCGATTTTGGTAATGGACATACATAGAGATATTACAATCCCATCTCGGTGAGACTGATTTGTCTAGGGTTTGTGGCAGTGGCTAAGACATCTGAACTCGGTGGCGCCGGATAGAGAAACGGTGTGGCCGAGTTTGACTTTAGGTTTAGGTCATATGTGTGGAAGTGGGAAAGTAGTTGAGGGTTTTGGAGCATATCACTAAGCACTGTGGAGTAAGAAACTCATTAGGCAACACCTCATCCCTTCTTGATAGTATTGGCTTTTCCTATAGACTCAATGTGATCTTGGATCACTAAAATATAAAATGAAGAGTCTTGAGCTTGAAGCTTGAGCCAATCCTTTGTCCTTAGCATCTTGAAGGAGTTCCCACATCCTTTAGTACATGCCACTCCATTGTTGAACTTATCTGAAACATACTAGATAAAAGTGTTAGTCCAACAAGAGATATGTTGACATTAATTGCCAAAACCACCTAGGGAGCACTTGTGCTTTCAATCTCCCCCTTTTTGGTAATTGATGACCACATACATCAAAGCTTTAGATAAAGATATAAAGAATAACAAGTAAAGCTTTGGAAAGACATGTAACAAGCATAGGCTCCCCCTACATATATGTAATCATGTGAATATGGAATATAGAGTCATGTGAGAGCATACCAAGATAGAGTAGGCAATGTGTTACATGTGTCTTGGCCATATGCATTAGAGCAAAGAATATTAAAGAAAATACCTTCATGCTCATGAGTCCTTCTTGCAAACAGTATGTACATCAACAAGAATTCCTCATACACATGATTGTGATGCATATACTTACCTTGTAGTCTTGAGTTGGCATAGGATGGAATGAACCTGTGTAAACAAGGCTAGATAACACATGTACATCTACTAGCCAGAGCAAACAGAAGAAACCACAAGAATACCAAGACAGGGATGACATGTAGAGAGTGAGTACTAAGTACTACATTGGATTAGACATGTCCCCAAGGGTAAAGATATGCAATGAATTTAAATGATTTCTTTCCCTTAGATGTCTTGCTCCCTCTGAATCTAGCATGGGATACTGGGAGAAGATAGGGAACAGAAAATCAGAGCTGAAAGATATAAATGAACAGAGCTAATGCAAATAAGCACATATGAACATGTATTTCCCCTCAAGAAGACATGTGGCATCTCTCCTCTTGATCACCAAGCATCTGGGATCCTTGAGAAATACTTTCTACTTGAGTATTCTCTCCCCATGGAGATCTCTTTCTCCCCCTGAGGAGGTGACACACACTCTCTCTCTCTCTCTTATGTGATGTCTCTAAGTGATAAGCTTTGATGTGATCTCTCTCCCCCCTTTGACATCAATTTACAAGAAGGGTTTGATCCTTGAGTCACAGCACAAAGCATTTATAAAAATGTGATGCTTGTAGAGGACAAGATTCATTGAGTGGAGCTGGATCAGAATAAATACAGAATAAGTGGCAAACTGTTTTTCCTGTTGTGAAATCGGTGGCACCGAGTGGTATGCTTCGGTTGTACCGAAAGGATTCGGTTGGACCGAAAACAACAAATCGGTGAAACCGAGTTCATCACAGAGAAAACACTTGTCACCTCAGCTCACTAGACTAGTAAGGTCTCACAAAGATTTGCAAGGAATTTACTGAATGATATGCAATGAATTGGATGCAAAAAATGCAGAGCATACAGAAAGAAATCTAGATGAAGTTTTTTTGAAAGAGGAAACAAATATGCATGAGACAAATGCAGAAAGACAGAAAAGAACACAAGAGAACTTCATCTAGAGATGGTCGGCGACAAAGTCACCTATGTTAGAGTATATTGACTTAGGAGTCAAGTGAGATCACTTGATCATAGGTCATACTCGTCGTTTAAGCTCAAAATGGGGTTGCCATTATTCGTTCAAGCATCTTGATGTATTCACATCTTGTCGAGTTGCTTTAGCTCATGACTCGGAGTAAAGCTTCTCTAAGATGGAATAACATACCTTGGTTGGTGGTGTTGAACATGTAGTTGAACTTGTGTGGGTTGCTCAAGGTTGACGTAGCTCATCAGGAATTGGGAGCACCACTTGGAATTTGAGTCCATCTACCTACATGGGTTAGTTCTTGCAAGGAAGAGCACTTGTCTATCCAAAAATGACAATCATGATGCTCAACATAAAATTTGTCAAAGGATATGTTCGAATGGTTCCGTGCTTCCTTGTCTTCAACCACCATAGTGTAGAAACTTGGTGATGTAGACATTGCTCAAGATGTGAGTAGATTACAATCTCATGGAATTTGATTCAACCAAGTACCTACATGGGTTATATAACATGCAAGATGCAAATATATCCAAGACATAAGATTTTCATCATAAGAGAAATATCAAGGATTAGTCATAAGCTCATGTCTTGCATGTGTCCAATGGAGTTTCTACTCCAAGTTTGAAGCATCTATGATGTTCAATTCTCCTCTCAACCTACAAAACACTTTCTCATCAAGAGGTTTAGTGAATATATCCGCTAATTGCTTTTCGGTGCGAACATGCTTAAGATTAATGTCACCCTTAGCAACATGATCTCGAATGAAATGATGGCGAACTTCAATATGCTTAGTTCGAGAATGTAGTACGGGATTATGACCAATTTTGATAGCACTTTCATTGTCACAAAGCAATGGAACATGTTTCACATATATCCCATAATCTTTAAGAGTTTGGGTCATGCAAAGTAATTGAGCACAACATGAACCAGCGGCAATGTATTTCGCTTCGGAAGTGGATAAGGGTACCGAATTTTGTTTCTTGGAGGACCAAGACACAAAAGATCTACCAAGAAATTGACAATTACCCGAAGTGGACTTTCTATCAACCTTGTCTCCGGCATAGTCCGAGTCGGAGTAGCCAACAAGATCGAAAGAGGCCCTCTTAGGACACCAAATGCCAAAATTTGGTGTGTGGATTAAGTATCTCACTATCCTTTTCACGGCCTTAAGATGACATTCTTTAGGAGCAGCTTGATATCATGCACACATGCACACACTTAGCATGATATCGGGACGTGAAGCACATAGATATAACAATGAACCAATCATAGAGCATTAAACCTTTTGATCAACCGGTTCACCATCTTTGGTCAAGTCAAGATGTCCACTAGTAGGCATGGGTGTAGTCATACCTTTGCATTCTTGCATATTGAACTTCTTGAAAAGGTCCTTGGTGTACTTCGTTTGAGAAACAACAGTACCTTCCTTAGTTTGCTTGATTTGCAACCCAAGAAAGAATTTGAGTTCACTCATCATAGACATCTCAAACTTCTCCGACATTAGCTTCCCAAACTTTTCACTAAAATGAGGGTTAGTGGAACCAAATATAATATCATCAACATAGATTTGGCACACAAATAGTTCTTCATTGACCCTTTTAGTAAAAAGTGTGGAATCAATTTTCCCAATTTCAAAGCATTTTTCAATAAGGAACTTGGTCAAGCATTTATACCACGCTCTAGGAGCTTGTTTAAGTACATAAAGGGCTTTGTGAAGTTTGTAAACATGATTTGGTTTCTTAGGATTGACAAAGCCGGGAGGTTACTTAACATAAACTTCCTCCTCTATTTCACCATTTAGAAAAGCACTTTTAATGTCCATTTGGTACAAGGTGATATCACGGTGATTAGCATAGGCAAGTAAGATGCGAATGGACTAGAGTCTAGCAACGGGAGCATAAGTCTCACCATAGTCCATACCTTTGACTTGTGTGTATCCTTGGGGGATGAGACGTGCTTTGTTGCGAACTACTTGTCCATCTTCATCTTGCTTGTTGCGAAACACCCATTTGGTACCGATGATGTTGTGGTCGTTGTTGGGCTTCTCAACCAATGTCCAAACTTGATTATTCTCAAAGTTGTGTAGCTCTTCATGCATAGAATTTATCCAATCCGGATTTTCCAATGCTTCTTTGACCTTCATAGGTTCAATGCTATAGATGAAAGAATAGTTTTCACAAAAGTTAGCTAAACGAGTTTTAGAGCGAGTGATTCTCCCGGTTTGAATATCATTGTAGATTTGCTCGACGGGATGGTCTTTAGCAATTCTTGCTCGAACTTGTGAAAGCTTTTGCTTGGTTCTTGCTTGAACTTGTTCTTCATCTTGTTCTTCTTCTTGGCCTCCTTCATTGTTGGCGATGTCGTTCTCTTGTCCTGGTGGAGAAGGAGGTTGTTGACGTTCATCTTGATGCACTTCCTCGTTTTCTTCATCTTGGTGTGTCCCACTTGTGGATGCTTCCGTATCAACTCTTGGTTCACCTTGTTGTGAAGTAGGAGCTTCCACTTGGACGGACGAGGTACTCTCCTTCACCTCCGTTGGACGGACCTTGCCAATAGACAAGTCCTGGATTGCTTCCGAAGGATCTTTGTCTCCTACATCAATTGGCAATTGCTCTACTTGTGAGCCCTTAGATTCATCAAACTTCACATCTACCGTCTCTTCAACCTTTCGGGTGAAATTGTTGTATACACGTTAAGTGTGAGAGTTTGAGCCATAACCTAGTAGGAAACCTTCATGAGACATAGGAGCAAATTTAGAACGATGATGCTTATCAAGAATGTAGCACTTTGAGCCGAATACTCGAAAGTATCCAACTTGGGGTTTCTTACCGGTGAGGAGCTCGTATGCCATCTTGCCGAGTAGCTTGTGAAGATACAAGCGATTTGTTGCATGACAAGTTGTCTCAACCGCTTCTGCCCAAAAGTGCTTCGGTGTCGTGTACTCATCAAGCATCGTTCTCGCCATTTCGATGAGCGTCCAGTTCTTCCTCTCAACAACTCCATTTTGTTGAGGTGTGTACGTAACTGAGAACTCGTGTGAAATCCCTTCTTCATCAAGAAAGGTGTCCACATTTGCGTTCTTGAACTCCGTTCCGTTGTCGCTGCGAACCTTCTTGATCTTCACTTCAAATTGATTTTGGGCCTTCCTAGCGAAGTTTTTGAAGATCTTTTGGACCTGCAATTTATCATCGAGAAAGAACACACACGTAAATCTTGAAAAATCATCAACTATAACTAAACCAAAAGAATTTCCACCGAGACACTTGTAAGAGTTCGGACCAAAAAGATCCATGTGAAGTAGCTCGAGTGTCCTCCTTGTGGTCATGATGTTCTTCACGGGATGCCTTCCTCCAACCTGTTTACCTGCTTGACAAGCACTGCAAAGTCTATACTTATGAAATATGACATTGTTAACACCAAGGATATGATTCCCTTTAATAAGCTTGTCAAGGTTTCTCATGCCAACGTGACCTAGTCGTCTATGCCATAACCAACCTTTTGAGGATTTAGCAATGAAGCAAGTTTTAGGTTGAGACTTTTTAGAGAAATCAACAATGTAAAGATCACCTCTACATATACCGGTAAAGACCATTTTATGATTGTTTCGACGAAACACTTGGCAATCTACTTCAGTAAATAGGACATTGAAACCGAAATCAGCAAGTCTAGATACTGAAAGTAAGTTGTAGCCAAGAGATTCAACGAGCATAACATTTTGAATGGAGCTATCATGTGAGATGGCCACCTTACCGAGGCCAACCACCTTACCCTTTGAGTTGTCACCAAAGGTGACATACTTTCGAGGACCATCGTTTTCAGCAAGCTCCCGAAACATGTCTTTATCTCCGGTCATGTGATCGGTACATCCACTATCAATAACCCATTCCTTTCCTCCCGCCATATATCCCCGAAGATTTGCCATAAGACCAAAGTGTCTCATTGCATCATCAAGATCGAAGTCACTATCATCATCCTCATCATAGTATCCATGTTCAACATCGTCATGTGGTGGATCAAATCCTAGAGAGGGAGATTCGTTAGAGTGAGTTTGACAATGATCTTGCTTATGAATTTTTATAGCTTCGAAAATAATATCACTAATAATTCCAACATCTCCTTTGGCGCGCATAAGGTTTGTAAGCTCAAACAAACAATCACCAAACATAGGATCACTAGAATTCATCTTACTCAAGGCAATAGACTTACGGAGAATTTCATCAAGATTTTCCAAGGAATAGTTTGGAAAACGTTCCTCAAGAAATTTCCATATGGTGTAGGCACACTTAAGAGTAGGGAAACATCCAATCAAGTTTCTAGGCAATCCTCTAATGATAAGTTTGGCAGTTCTAAGATTGCGGATCATGTCAATTGACTCATCAAGGGTAGGATGGATAGGATCAACATGAGGTGCACAAGGGCTAGCAATGTACTTGTTCAAATGATATTGATTGAAAATTACAAGCATCTCATTTTTCCACTCATGAAAATACTCTCCATCAAGTATAGGCACTCTATGTCTAAGACTCCCCAAAGTAGACTCATCCATCTTCCTCCAATGGCGATTAAACCAAGGCAATGGAGACCAATGCTCTGACACCACTTGTAGGACCTTGAGAAGAGGTGTCTAGAGGGGGGGGTGTAGACACTAAGTATCAAAGTTGCAGTTTTTAACTTCTTTAAGTTTAAGTGGAGCTTAGGCACAAGTTTAACAATCACAATACATAACAAGCAAGCATGCAAAGAGTATATGAGTAGCGGAAAGTAAAGCATGCAACTTGCAAGAATGTAAAGGGAAGGGTTTTGGAGGATTCAAACGCAATTGGAGACACGGATGTTTTTGTCGTGGTTCCGATAGGTGGTGCTATCGTACATCCACGTTGATGGAGACTTCAACCCATGAAGGGTAACGGTTGCGCGAGTCCACGGAGGGCTCCACCCACGAATGGTCCATGAAAAAGCAACCTTGTCTATCCCACCATGGCCGTCACCCATGAAGGACTTGCCTCACTAGCGGTAGATCTTCACGAAGTAGGCAATCTCCTTGCCCTTACAAACTCCTTGGTTCAACTACACAATCTTGTCGGAGGCTCCCAAGTGACACCTAGCCAATCTAGGAGACACCACTCTCCAACAAGTAAGAAATGGTGTGTTGATGATGAACTCCTTGCTCTTGTGCTTCAAATGATAGTCTCCCCAACACTCATCTCTCTCTCATAGGATTTGGATCTGGTGGAAAGAATATTTGAGTGGAAAGCAACTTGGGGAAGGCTAGAGATCAAGATTCATATGGTAGGAATGGAATATCTTGGCCTCAACACATGAGTAGGTAGTTCTCTCTCAGAACTGGTAAGTTGGAAGTGTAGGTTTGTTTTGATGTCTCTCTTCACGAATGAACAGGAGGTGGAGGGGTATATATAGCCTCCACACAAAATCTAACCGTTACACACAATTTACCAAACTTGGTCGGACCGATTTAGCAAATCTAGTGACCGTTGACCGACATGCAACTCGGTACGACCGATATGGTTAGGGTTAGGGCATAACGTAATCTCGGTGAGACCGATTACACAAACTCGGTGAGACTGATTTTGGTAATTAGCTAACCAGAGTTGGTCAGGCAAACTCGATGGGACCGATTACTCAAACTCGGTGGAATCGATTTTGGTAATAAGTTAACCAGAGAGTTTGCATTGTAATCTCGGTAGTACCGATTTCTCAAACTCGGTGAGACCGATTTTGGTAATGGACATACACAGAGAGATTACAATCCCATCTCGGTGGGATCGAGATCCCTATCGATGAGACCAATTTGTCTAGGGTTTGTGGCAGTGGCTAAGACATTTGAACTCGGTGGTGCCGGATAGGGAAACGGCGTGGACGAGTTTGACTTTAGGTTTAGGTCATATGTGTGGAAGAGGGAAAGTAGTTGAGGGTTTTGGAGCATATCACTAAGCACTGTGGAGCAAGAAACTCATTAACCAACACCTCATCCCTTCTTGATAGTATTGGCTTTTCCTATAGACTCAATGTGATCTTGGATCACTAAAATATAAAATGAAGAGTCTGGAGCTTGAAGCTTGAGCCAATCCTTTGTCCTTAGCATCTTGAAAGAGTTCCCACATCCTTTAGTCCATGTCACTCCATTGTTGAACTTATCTGAAACATACTAGATAAAAGTGTTAGTCCAACAAGAGATATGTTGACATTAATTACCAAAACCACCTAGGGAGCACTTGTGCTTTCAATCATCAATGGGCCTTATACGGGCCGTATGATCGATTGGCCAAACATGGGCCAAACAGACCGCATTATGGCCGTAAACGGGCTAGAGTTGGAATTGTCCGTTCATGGGACGACCATAACGGGCCATCGTTAATAGGCCGTATTTGATGACGCTATGAAAACGGCCCAACGTATTAATGGACCACAAACGGGCCGACTATAACCACGGGCTGAATTTGGCCCACAAGCAGAAAATGACAGTAATGGACCGTAAGTAAATGAATGCTGGAAATGAGCCCAAGAATAAATGGGCTTTGAGAAGGCCAAAAGATAACATGGGCTGGAAACGGCCCAACGGAATAATGGGTCGTTAATGGGTATAAAGTGATACACTGTTCATTACGGGCCAGTTTCACCACGGGCAATTAATGGGTGTAAAGTGATACACTGTTCATTATGGGCCAGTTTCACCACGGGCCGTTAATAGGCCAAGATTTACATAGGGCCTCATATGGGCCGAAAGATGTCATGGGCCATACATGCGCCAGAAGTGAAAATGGGTTGGAATCATATTGGATGGCCCAGATGACGCTACTGGGCCTAATTTGGATAGGGCGTAATGGGCCTTGGGTTAGCAGGCTGTAAATGGGCTATATGCGAACATGCCGTTAATAGGCTTTCCATGGGCCGGCCCGCCACCTTTTGACCAAGTCAAACGGGCCAGCCTTTTCACAGGAATGGGCCTCTTTTGGGTCGTGCCATGTGTCGACGTATCATAGGCGCCTTCCATCCAATGAGTGGATGACATCTGTCCCAATGATGAGCCGACGCGTGTTTCCTCCAGCCAATGATGACTTCACACGTGGAAAATCCCCATTGGTCGGGGCTGTTAACAGGTTATCGGATCCAAAACCCGACCCGATAGCTTAACGGTGTTCTGTTATGGTGGATGCCACGTGTCGGTCACCCTTGACGAAAGCACTTCTATGACGCACGATTTATTGTCATGGAAGTGGACACTTCCGTGATGATAATTTTGGTAATGTCATGGAACACTTCTACACAGCACAGGTATGACTATCGTGATTCTGTCATAAAATCGTCATGGATGTACATGCATGACAAAAAACACGACCTACTGTGACAAACACGTATCATCACGGAAGTGTATTTTTTTGTAGTGTATGCTCCACATATTCAGGTGCTCATCAACTCCAAGATGGGCACAGACACTTATCTTTTAGAGAAGGAGCATCTACCCGTGAGACCAGATTTTGAGGACAACATTGTTGTGATGAATGAGGAAGATCCCACATCTATGCAAGCACAAGAAAAGAGAGAGAAGGCAAAGGCTGAGAAGGCTGCGAAGATTCCAAGTGTTGAGGAGGCATCTCAAGTGTTTCTAAAGTCAAAACAAGATCAGCTTGCTTATCTGATTCAAGCAACTTTGAGCATTGAGAAAGGCTTGGCCACCCTAACTCAAAATCAAGAGAGTTTCGAGAGGATCATTGAGACCAAATTCTATGATCTTGATCTTAAAGTGACTGAGATACAGACAGCTGTTGAGCAGCTCCAGGAGGAAGCAGAGGAGAGGAAAGGGCAAGCTACCACAGATGCCTTTCAGAGAGTGCCTAGAGGTCAAAGGTCTGCTGTAGTGCCCATGGCTGACACTAGAGCAACTACATCAGCACCAGTAGCTACAACTTTAGTGCCATCTCAAGTTGCCACTCCACCAGCTCCAACAACGTCTACAGATGCTTTCGTCCTTGGAGTCCTCTCAACACCACCTCCCGAAAACCAAGCCTAGAGAGACGCATAGCACTATGCAGTTTCAAACTTTTTGGTAACTTGTTGCCAAAGGGGGAGAAATGTATATATCATAGGCTTCGAGAGAGAGTGTTTTGCTTCTTTGTTTCTCTTGCTATTTGGTTGATACTTTTGTGTGTGGTTGTTTAATACTCTTTATGTCTGTGTGTGAGATACTTGCATGATCATGTGTTTATCATATCATACTTTAATGCTTGCTTGCATGATATTATCTTTTATATCCCATATATGATCATTCACTTTGTTTGGTGATGAGTGCATGTTTTTATATTCTATCATTTTGAGCGCTCCACCAAGATGTATGTGACATGGAAGAGTAACCCATGATCCTAATAGATTGTGCATTTGCATTCAAAATAAAATCTTAAATAATGCACAAATTTAGGGGGAGCTCTTACTTATCACATACTTCTCAAAGTGACAATGCATTTCAATCTTATTATCATTTGTCGAATCTTTGATCTATATGTTGTCATCAATGACCAAAAAGGGGGAGATTGAAAGTGCAACTATCCCTCAATGGTTTTCGTAATTCATAACAACATATAGCTCATTGAACTAATGCTATTTCAAGATGATCATTTCAGAAAGTTCAATGATTGGCATGGCATGGATTAGGAATGTGGACCCCTCAAAATGCTAAGAACACAAATTGGCTCAAGCTCAAGACTCTACATTTTCATTTTAGTAATTCAAGATCACATTGAGTCCATAGGAAAAGACAATACTATTAAAAGGGGATGAGGTGTTGCTTAATGGCTTGCTTGCTCAAAATGCTTAGTGATATGCTCCAAAAACCCTCAACCACTTTCTCATATCCACATTTGTCCCAAACCAAAAGTCAAACTCGGCCCCACCGATTTGATCTATCCGGCGCCACCGAGTTCACTTGACATAGCCACTGCCAGAAACCCTAGTCGATAGCTGTTTCCCTTCGTAACGTTTCAGTCCAACTGAGATGAGCGATCGGTCCCATCGAGTTTGCAATGCATACTCTCTGTTTCCCTTCCGTAATGTTTTCATCTCACCGAAATGAGTGATTCGGTCCCACCGAGTTTGCCTGACCACCTCTCTATTTGCGTATTACAGAAATCAGTTCTACTGAGTTTATGTGATCGGTCTCACCGAGATTACGTTATGCCCTAACCCTAATGAAATCGGTCCAACCGAGTTGACATGTCGATCCCACCGAAAAGCCTAACGTTCACATTTTGAACTAAATCGGTCTGACCGAGTTTCATGATTCGGTCCCACCGAGTTTGGTAAATTGTGTGTAATAGTTAGATTTTGTGTGGAGGCTATATATACCCCTCCACCCACTCTTCATTCATGAAGAGAGCCATCAGAACGTGCCTACACTTCCAACATACACTTTCTGAGAGAGAACCACTTAATCATGTGTTGAAACCAAGATATTCCATTCCAACCACATGAACCTTGATCTCTAGCCTTCCCCAAGTTGCTTTCCACTCAAATCTTCTCTCCACCAAATACAAATCCATGAGAGAGAGTTGAGTGTTGGGGAGACTATCACTTGAAGCACAAGAGCAAGGAGTTCATCATCAACACACCATCTATTACCTTTTGGAGGGTGGTATCTCCTAGATTGGTTAGGTGTCACTTGAGAGACTCCGTCAAGATTGTGGAGTTGAACCAAGGAGTTTGTACGGGCAAGGAGATTGCCTACTTCATGAAGATCTACCCTAGTGAGGCAAGTCCTTCGTGGGTGATGGCCATTGTGGGATAGACAAGGTTGCTTCTCCATGGACCCTTCATGGGTGGAGCCCTCCGTGGACTCGCGCAACCGTTACCCTTTGCGGGTTGAAGTCTCCATCAACATGGATGTACGAAAGCACCACCTATCGGAACCATGCCAAAAATCTCCATGTCTACATTGCGTTTGCTCCCTCCAAACTCCTTCCTTTACCTTCATGTGCAATGTTTTACATTCCGCTGCTATACTCTTAGACTTGCATGTGTAGGTTGATTGCTTGACTTGGTTGCTAAGTTGCTAAAATCTGTCAAGACTTAAAATTGGGAAAAGGATAGATTTTTATTTGGTCAAGTAGTCTAATCACGCCCCTTTAGACATACTTTTGATCCTACAAACATTACCGTCATCGTCAGTCTTTTTATTGAAGATCCATTTATTCTCTATGGCTTGCCGATCATCGGGCAAGGCAACTAAAGTCCACACTATATTCTCATACATGGATCCCATCTTAGATTTCATTGCCTCAAGCCATTTCGCGGAATCTGGGCTCATCATCGCTTCCTCATAGTTCGTAGGTTCGTCATGGTCTAGTAACATGACTGTCGGATTACGGGTTCCGTAGACCCTTGAGAGGTTCGAACTCTGGGGTGCGCACGAAGAACACTCTCTCCCCAGCTCGCTCGCTCAACGATCCCACGGCCTAGCTCGATGAACCAAAAGAACGAGAGACACAGAGATATATCCTGGTTCGGGCCACCTTGCGGTGTAATACCCTACTCCAGCTTTGTGGTGGATTGCCTCGAGGGGCTGAGGATGAACTAGTGCAGTGGTGGAACAACCTCAGGAGGTGAGGTGTTCTTGGGCTCGATGAGCTGGTGGGTGTGAGGATGATCTCAATGATCCATCCTTTGCTACGGTGGTGGCTAGGTCCTATTTATAGAGGCCTCGGTCCTCTTCTCAAATGTTTAGGTGGGAAGGGATCCCACAATGGCCAAGTTTGAAGGGAGATAACTAGTACAAGCTATCCTAACCAAAGTAGTCTTCGCCTGCAAAAGGCTCTGGTGGTGGCGCTGCCATGGGCTCCGTGATGACCACCGTCCTGCCGTCCTGGCGATCTTGATCTTGTTGGAATGATATGGAAACCTTTGCCTGATTCCACGGGCCCCCGCTCCTGCGCTGGCCTCCTTAGAACCAAAGAGGAAACTAGTACACTGCGCCCGCTGGCGCCCTCCTGGCCTTGGTCGTCATGGATCACGTCACGCGAACCTCGCGACGTGCCCCTTGCATAGATATCTCCGCTCCTCGGGAGCCAACCTAGTGAGACTGCCCCCAGGGAGGTCTTGGTCTCATCCGCCTCGCGAGGCTTGCCCCTCGCGAGGATCTTGAGCTGTTGCTGCTGAAGCTGGCCATATTGGTCCGTTGATGGAGCCACGCCACGGGCCGCAGGCAGGCAAGTCTGGGTACCCCCGTTCCCAGGACGCCGACAGTAGCCCCCGGGCGAGAGGCGTGCTCGAACTTGGCTTCGAGGTGAAGCCAAAGGGCAAGTGCGGAGCGCCGGGGGCCCCAACCGCCTGCGGCCTCAGTCGACGTGTGGCGATTGATGGTACGTGGGCGCCTCCACTCCCCCACGCAAGTTTGATATCCGGCAGGCTAGGCGGCCGCCGTTGTCAACACAACTCCGCCTCCATTGCTGGCAACGCGCTCCCACAGCTCCTCTGTCTTCCAGACAACAGCGGGTTCCTCCCCTGGCCTGACCCCGTGCCAATCCTTCCTGTTGCCATGGCGCCGAGCCAGAAGAAAAAGGGAAAGGGGAAAACCCGCACCTCAGCCCAAGCGCCGGTCTTCGAGCCCACCATCGAGCGGTCAGTGGTGGTCAACCAGGAAGGGCTGGACAAGGTTAGCCCAGCGATCGCTGTCGATTCCAATCAATGGAAGGCGATGTTGGCTTGGCCTACTTCCCGCGCCGTGATTGATAGGATGGCCACTGAGATCCCCATCCATCTTCACGCCCTCTGGGCTGGCCTGATTCCCCCCTTCTCCAATTTCTTCAATGCCTTGCTCTCACATTACCAAGTCAATGCGCTGCACCTGGATCCCCAGTCCATCACCCTCCTCGCCGTCTTCGCCTTCATCTGCGAGGCCATGGTGGGCATTGCCCCTTCTGTCGGGGATATACCCCGTGGTATGACCCGACCAGAGATATGACCCGGTTGGGATTTGGTGTTTCATTGGTGACCCAGGAGATGTTAAGCCATATGTTTAAGCTGGCAGATGTTAAGCCAGATGTTTAAGATGATAGATGTTAAGCCAGCTGTGTAAGCCGGCAGATGTTAAGCCAGTTGTTTAAGCCGGCAGATGTTAAGCCAGATGTTTAAGCCGGCAGATGTTTAAGCCGACAGATGTTAAGCCAGATGTTTAAGCCGGCAGATGTTAAGCCGGATGTTAAGTCAGATTGTAAGAGAGTCGCCTAGGGTTAATAAGCCCAAAACGTTAAAGAAGCCCAAGAGGTTAAGAAGCCCATGGAGAGAAGCCTGTGATGAGAAGTCAGAATAGTTGAAGTATTAATCTGAGGTGGACTCTACATGTAACCCGCCGCTTTAACTTATATAAGGAGGGGCAGGGCACCCCAACAGAGGGAGGTTGAATAATCGATAAGGCTAGAGACAACTAAGAGAGCCGGAGATACGACGACTCCCTCGTGATGATAATGAGACCTAGCCACAAACAACATGTAGGGTTGTTACCGGATGATGTTTCCTGGGGCCCGAAGCTATCTAAACCCTTGTCTTGTGCGATGATCCGTGTTGCATATCTCGTCCCGATCAACCCCTCTCAAGCTACCACATAGATGCGTTGGCCTCACGACTAAGTCCTGATACTAGGACATCTGCCATGACAATTCCATGACAGTTGGCGCCCACCGTGGGGCTCGCGCACGGTGGTGTAGAGTTCTTGGAGGGATCTGCCCTAGGGTTTCGACCAATTCGCAAATTTTCAGATAAAAGAAAGCTGGCTTGGAAGGATCTACATCAGCGTCATACTCATCAGTCCAAAGCTACAGCCTATGAGATCTAAGGTGAAAGGATTATAGAGTTTGACATTCTATGTGTCGCTGAGGGAGTCCTGGATTAGGGGGTCCTCAGACAGCCGGACTGTATACTTTGGCTGGACTGTTGGACTATGAAGATACAAGATTGAAGACGTCGCCCTGTGTCCGAGTGGGACTCTCCTTTGCGTGGAAGGCAAGCTTGGCAATTCGGATATGTAGATCTCCTTCTCTGTAACCAACTCTGTGTAACCCTAGCCCCCTCCGGTGTCTATATAAACTGGAGGGTTTAGTCCATAGGAGAACAACAATCATAATCATAGGCTAGCTTCTAGGGTTTAGCCTCTATGATCTTGTGGTAGATCAACTCTTGTAATACTCATATCATCAAGATTAATCAAGCAGGAAGTAGGGTATTACCTCCATCGAGAGGGCCTGAACCTGGGTAAACATCATGTCCCCCGCCTCCTGTTACCATTAGCCTTAGACGTACAGTTCGGGACCCCCTACCCAAGATCCACCGGTTTTGACATGGACATTGGTGCTTTCATTGAGAGTTCCACTGTGTCGTCACGATAAGGCTTGATGGCTCCTTCAATCATATTCAACGATGCGGTCCAGGGTGAGGTTTTCCTCCCTGGACAGATCTTCGTATTCGGTGGCTTCATACTGCGGGCCAACTCGCTTGGCCATTTGGAGCAGATTGATAGCTACGCCACTGGCCATCAGGTCAGGTTTGGAAGCTTGAACTATACTGCCGACATCCGCGGGGACATGATCTTCGACGGATTTGAGCCCATGTCAGGTGCATCGAACAGTCATGACAAGCATGACCTAGATCTTCCATCGGACAATGTTCGGGAGATCACAGCTGCGGCTGCCCCAGCCCTCAATCCGGAGCAGATCGTGCCATCCGAGGATGGTGGATGGACCCCGCCAAGGAGGCCGCACCCTCAGCGGTGATAGAGTCGAACACTGACCTCACCTCCTATGAGGCCGGTGTCATCGGACCCTCAGACTCGTCTCCGGCCATAGGATCCGAACCGCGTGCATCCGTGCCTATCGAATCTGATTGGGCGCCGATCATGGAGTTTACCTCTGCGGATATCTTTCAACACTTGCCCTTGGGCGACGTGCTAAATTCA
This sequence comes from Triticum dicoccoides, assembly GCF_002162155.2. Classification (NCBI taxonomy): domain Eukaryota; kingdom Viridiplantae; phylum Streptophyta; class Magnoliopsida; order Poales; family Poaceae; genus Triticum; species Triticum dicoccoides. Next base: position 186,250,838 of record NC_041391.1, on the reverse strand, counting down.
TTGAGGTCTCTTTCCTTGTGAGGACACTCTTGGCCGAACTATGTTCGGCTGGAGTGGGAAGCGGACGATGAAGAAATTCGTTTCCCACCCATCACTCACTTAATAGCCACTGTCGATGACTTAACCGACGTGCTTGACTTCAACTCCGAAGACATCAACGGTATGGACGGCGATGCAGGAGAAGAACAGAAACCACTGCCCACAGGGCGCTGGACAGCCACCTCATCATATGATATATACATGGTGGATACACCCAAGGAAAATAACGCAAGGATGCAACAAAGGATAATCCCCTCGATAAGCCACCAAAGCAACAACGTAGGCGCCGCTCTAAATCCTGCCACAGTAAAAATAGCGATAACAGTGCAAGAAAGAATAACACCCCGGTCGACTCTAAGGGAAACGACGGCCCCATGGACCCAGCGATGGATCAGGATGAGCTAGGGGACCGTGAACACAGTCCGGAGCAGATGTCCGATGATGGCGATCCCGAGGGTAAAATTCATCAACCTGTCTCCGGAGAGGAGAACAGCCCGGACGACGATGCACTCATCATCCCGGAAAAACACTTGGAACAAGAGAACCTCCAAAGAAGGCTTATTGCCACCGCGAGGAGCTTGAAGAAGCATAAGAAAAGGATTAAGGCCATGCAGGATACGCTCAACCGGAGATGGAAAAAAGTGCTCTACACTGAAGAAAAATACGGTGGTGATCGCCACACAAAGAGCTATCCAAAGCGCAAGCTATTGCCCGAATTCTACGACGAGGCTATAGAGCCCATCCAGCCAAAAAATAAAACGGCTGATCAGCCGGACCGACCACCCCGAGGCCGCGACAGGGCGGCTAATGATGCCGCACACAAGTCAGGACACAATTTACGTGAGCTCCTGGACAAAAAAGCCGGTATGGCCAGGTCCTTCTATGGATCTAGGAAGCGTGCTCCAGCGCAGGATCACATCCACCAAAACAATCATATTGATCGAATACCAGCTCGGCATCAACACCGAACACAACAACCGTCGACGGCATGCCGTGACACATCCAAATACAGGGGTGCCGTGCACCCCCTGTGCTTCAGCGATGAGGTGCTGGATCATGAATTTCCAGAGGGATTTAAACCCGTGAATATAGAGGCATACGACGGAACAATAGACCATGGGGTCTGGATTAAGGACTTTATCCTTCACATCCACATGGCTCGCGGAGATGATCTCCATGCCATAAAATACCTACCCCTCAAGTTGAAAGGACCAGCTCGGCACTGGTTGAAAAGCCTCCCCGAAAACTCAATTGGAAGTTGGGAGGAACTTGAGGATGCTTTCAAGGCCAATTTTCAAGGGACCTATGTCCGACCTCCGGATGTAGACGATTTAAGTCACATAATCCAACAACCCGGAGAGTCATCCATAAGCTTTGGAACAGATTTCTCACTAAGAAGAATCAAATCATCGACTGCCCGGATGCCGAAGCCTTAGCGGCATTCAAGCACAGTGTTCGGGACGAATGGCTGGCCAGACAGCTCGGCCAGGAAAATCCGAGGACAATGGCAGCCCTAACAAGCCTTATGACCCGCTTTTGCACGGGCGAGGACAGTTGGCTAGCCCGTAGCGGCACCAGCGACCCAGGCACATCCGAAGTCAGAGATGGCAACGGGAAGCTGCGACGCAATAAAAACAAGCGTCGAAACAATGAAGACAGCCCAGATAACATGGTGGTCAACGCCGAACTCAGGGGCTCTTGACCCGGTCAACGGAAAAAGCCATTTAAAGGCAGCAGAGATGGACCGTCCAGCCTAAATAAGATTCTAGACAAATTATGCCAGATTCATGGCACCCCCGAAAAACCTGCAAATCACACCGACAAAGAATGTTGGGTTTTCAAGAAGGCCGGCAAGCTAAACGCCGAACACAAAGGGAGGAGACGCCAAGTGAAGACGAGGATGAGCCTCGCCAGCCGAACACTGGGGGACAGAAAAAATTCCCACCAGAAGTCAAAACAGTGAATATGATTTACGCAACTCACATACCAAAGAGAAGGCGGAAACGCGCACTCCGAACATATACGCTATAGAGCCCGTAGCCCCCAAGTTCAATCATTGGTCGGCCTGCCCGATCACTTTTGATTGCAGGGATCATCTAACTAGTATCCGGCATGGAGGATCGGCTGCCTTGGTGCTCAACCCAATAATTGACGGATACCATCTCACACGAGTCCTTATGGATGGCGGCAGTAGTCTCAATCTGATATATCAGGACACTTTCTGCAAAATGGGGATAGACCCGTCAAGAATCAGCCAAAGCAATACTACCTTTAAAGGAGTAATACCAGGCATCGAGGCCCGCTGCACGGACTCTCTAGTACTAGACATTCTATTCAGTTCTGCCGACAACTTCAGAAGCGAAGAATTAATCTTCGACATCGCTCCATTCCGAAGCGGCTATCACGCACTACTCAGAAGAACGGCCTTCGCTCGTTTCAATGTTGTACCTCACTACGCTTATCTTAAACTTAAGATGCCCTGTCGACGTGGCGTCATCACGGTTAGCGGAAATACAGAGCGTTCCTTACGTGCGGAAGAATATGTGGCGGCTCTAGCAGTCGGACACTGGACGGCCTCTCCAACCAGAATAAATGGTCGGTCGTAGACCATGGACACAGTTAGAAAAGTCTGGCGCACCACCAGTTGTAACAACCTAGATAAACCTTAGCTTGGGTTGACGGATATACCCCCATATGTTGTGCTAGGGGCTGCCCGCATGTAAAAAGGCCCATAGTTCGGCTTGACCCTATTAATACAATAATAGATTGCATTTTCATGGTTCAGAATAACCAACTTTTCGCACGAAGTCTTTCACCTGGGTTTTTCCTTTTTACAGATGATCATCGTGCTACACCCTTCTAGGATACGGCACAAAGGAGACAAAGGCGCAGACATGCAGCAGGGCCCCGCTCAAAGGTTTCTTTTTAGATTAAGACCCTGCGTAAACCTTTTTTTATGTCTCTTGTTGCTTCATACCCTCCGGACACTTAACAGAACCAGGAGGGATGCTGGCGTTATTGGCATTTCGTCACACCAGATTAATGCACGTACCTGGAAACTCAGGGCTCATTATCGAGGGTGTTACTCAGCCCAGTATATGTTGTAAAGTCCGATTACCTTAGGGAGTGTTCGGCGTCGCGAGTTTGGCTTTATATGAATCAGCTCCGAATCATGTCTTTGGTCAATAGTTGGGTTTGCCTGGCGCCCACGTTTTGCTACCTTACGTTCCGCTCTATCGGCTAAGGTGGCACCGGGAGAACTACTACGATTGTGCCCTGGTTCATCCGGACGAGCACCTCAGTAGAGAAAGCCAAAAACTGACTGTCATGATAAAGCGCGAGACTGGTCAACCACTCGATGACTCAGCGGAATCTTCGCGATTCCTCCGCATTAACTAAGGACCAGTTTTCCGGTCATGTACGAACGTGCGCCGTATTTGGATGAACACGGAAGTACCAGGGGCTATATAGTAGCCCCACTATCAAACTCCTATGGATAAGTGAAAGTGTTAAAGCAATATAGTCTTATTGCCTGGTTCGCCGCGCTATCACCTCCTTAATGGACCAAGACGTTGGATCAAGTGTGATTACACGCTTTCTCTAAGACCCCTGCATTATATGCATGGGGGCTGAAGACGACGACTACAAACTTTCAGGTTATATACATACATAAATGGCCACACAGGAGGCACTATAATACTTTCGGGAAAAAGTATAAACACAACCTTTATAATCAAAATAGCATTGTTTTTCCAATTCAGATACTTGTCACTCAAACATGGTACTATTCGAGCACTGAGCCTCTATTAAACGGGGGCCTTCCAGGACTTCTTCAAAATAGTGCTCGGTCGGGTCCTGGCCTCCCGCCGGACCCCGAGTTGCAACAGCGGTGGCCTCCATCCCTGCCCAGTATGTTTTAACACGGGCAAGATACATCCGCGCACCCTCAATGCACGCCGACCTCTTCACAGCGTCGATATGCGACACAGCACCAAGGAATTGTTGCACTAAACCAAAATAACTGTCCGGCCTTGGTCCCTTCGGCCAAAGATGATCCATGACAGACCTCATAGCAAGCCTGGACAACCTATGGAGCTCGGCCCATGCAGCCATTTTTTCATTCAACGGCAGCGGACGCGTTAGGGCTCTGAACTGCGACCAGAACAACCTTTCCACCTCATGATCTTTCCGATCTTTGAAAAACTCAGTCGCATCAGCAGCACTCTTTGCCAAGTCCGCATACGCGTCTGCAGCACTCCATAACTGATCCGGAGGGGCATACTTCGGATCTCCGAACTTCATCCGCAACAAAAAGGGCCTCCCAGCCGTGATATCCCCAGCTTCACGAAGCTCCTCCTTTATCCCTCTAATTTCAGAGCGAGTTTCCTTGGCCGCTTCCAAGGCCTTCTTTAGGTCGGCCGCTTTCGCTTGGCTTTCCTTTTCAAGGAGGTCGTATCAGTTGGCGGCATCTTTCAGCTCAACAGCCATCTTGGCTATTTTTTCTTCGCTCTGGCGATGAGCAGCCTGTTCGGCTCTTAACTCTTCAGCCACCTTTAGGGTGGCCACACCACTTATCCTGGCTTGTTCCTTGGCTGGGGCGAGTTCCGCCCGAAGGGTCTCCACGGCAGCAGCTCCATCTACATTACAACATATTATAGATACTAGCATAATGCTCCTCTTAATATTTGTTGACTACCGGAAAATACATACCCTGTGCCTCGTCAAGCCGCTTGTTCACATGCACGATGTCGGCATCCGCCACGTCAAGCTACCGCTTCAGCTCGGCAAAATCAGTAGTCCGGCCGGCAGCCGGACCCTTAGCCGCCTGCACATGATAGCAGCGCAATCATTACCTGGGACTATGATCCTCTGTTTGCCACCTCTGGATGGCACCTAGAGTCTCAGGGGCTACTATCTATACAAAGCACACCTAGCGTGTGCGGTACCATCAAAAATTCATATATTATTTTGTTTACCTCAAAGCCTCTTAGCAGGCTCATAAAAGCTTCATTCAACCCGCTCTTTGCGGATGAAATCCTCCCAATCGCCGTACCCATTAAGGTACGATGCACCTCTGAAATAGCCGCCTGCTCCAGAAGACCCATCAGTGTGTCCGGTTGTGCACGGGATAGTCCCAGACTCTTTCTGTTGCTCTCCTTTGGAGCCGAATACTCCGGACTTCGGGCGGCCAAAGAGTCAACCTCTGGCCTTTGCGGATCAGGTGAAACCCACCATGATGACACTTCAGGGTCATCCGCCCTATGAGGCGGGGAGGCGGGAGGAGGCGTTTCGCTCTCCATCATCTCCGGAAGAAGATCCCCCGAAGATGAACGCTGTCGAGAAGGGTTGCGAGCCGGACTGTATGATATATGTCTCGGTTATTGTTCTTAGTGATAAAAATAGGATATATTTACCAAAATAATTCTGGTTCACTTATAGGTCGGTTGAGGGCTGGCCCCCCTGCGGGCGCTGTGCGGAAAGGACGCCCTCCGGGGCAAGGCCCCCCTGGCGAAGGTTTCTTCCCTCATTTGGAAACCTCCGTTTCCAAGTCTTCGGAGGCGGCCCTTTTCTTTCCTTGGGGAGAGGGGATTCTGGATTCACCTCCTCGATTATCCTCCTTCGTGGAGGCACTTACTCCACCAGTTTGGATATGTAAGGTATGAGGCCTGCCTTTGGCTTCTCTATCCCTACCTTCATCTTCTCCTGGTGGCACCTAATAGAGTGCGCGCTCAAGCATCCTGGTTAGTAAAGGATCCGGCGAGCCTTAGGGAAGAGGGGCCGAACACCTGACCCCCTCCGCCTTTCTTATCCAGTCCTGGCCGAGAGCAATTTTTCAGGATGATGTTGTGTCAAATATAAAAACAGCATGTTCGGTCACGGAATTATATACTTGGGTATCTGGACGGTTGCAGTTGAGACCTTCATCCTTGGTGGTGTCCGGACACTTTATTCGTGATCCGAAGAACAATCCATACATCTCTTTGAGCGTCATGCCGAAGAATTGTTGAATAGTTCACGGTCCTTCCGGGTTGAACTCCCACATACGGAGAGATCAACATTGGGATGGCAGGACCCGACGAACTAGCATTACTTGCATTACCTTGACAAGACTGACATCCCTCTTAAGCAGGTCTCAGATGCGGCTTTGCAATGTCGGCACGTTGTTAACCGGCCCCCAGTCTAGCCCCTTGTTGACCCATGACGCCAGTTGAGGCGGAGGGCCCGAGCGGAACGCAGGAGCGGCTACCCGCTTTGACCTCGGGGAGCTATGATGTAAAACCACTCCCATTGCCATAAGTCGGAAACCTCCATGAAGGAACCCTTTGTCCATAGGGCGTCGGCACCTTTGCTTATTATTGCGCCTCCACACTCCGCGTGACGCCCGTCGAACATCTTTAGCCTCACATTGAAGGTCTCGAGCCATAGGCCAAAGTGTAGGGTGATGTGGAGGAAGGCTTCACACACGACGATAAACGACGAGATGTGAAAGATGGAATCCGGAGCTAGGTCATGGAAATCTAGCCCGTAATAGAACATGATCCCTCTCACAAAGGGATCAAGACTAAAACCTAGCCCTCGGAGAAAGTGGGAAATAAATACAACACTCTCATTGGGTTCGGGAGTGGGGATGACCTGCCCCCGAGCAGGTAACCTGTGTGGGATTTGGCGGTGAGATACCTGGCCTCCATAAGCTTCTTGATCTCCTCCTCTGCGATAGAGGAGGCCATCCACTGGCCTTGAAGGTTGGATCCGGACATGGTTGAAGGTCCAAAGCGCTTAGGCTTGAGCCTTGGGTGTTGGAACTCGAGGTGGGGGAAGAGAAGGATCGAGCGTGGGAATAAAAGAACTGGCCTTGGCCCCTTTATAAAGAGGGTGAATATCAAGCGTCCTCCGCGTAGCCGTTTGGAACTTGCCTAAAATCAAGGAGTCATACTAACAAGCATGGTTGGGTTATCCACACCCGTATTGATGAGAATCCCGTGATAAGGGGAAAACGATCTCTGCTTCGACAAGACGTGCTAATAAAACAGCCTCGCAACACGTGGAGTGGCAGGCTAGGAAAAATGGATCGTAATAACCGGGCCGTGGCGTGATGTCACGCTATGAATCATCAGCAAATTAGATTTGTGGAATATTGTGCTCTCTACGGTGGTATGTGGAAATTATTTTGCAGAGCAGGACACGATCCTTGTGTTCAAAATCTTCTATGGAGTATTGGGAGAAGGAACCCGCCTTGCAATGCCGAAGACAATCTGCGCGCCGGACTCATCATCATTGAAGCCTGCTTCAGGGGCTACTGAGCGAGTTCTGGATTAGGGGGTCCTCGGACGACCAGACTATATACTTTGGCCGGACTGTTGGACAGTAAAGATACAAGATTGAAGACTTCGTCCCGTGTTCGGGTGGGACTCTCCTTTGCATGGAAGGCAATCTTGGCAATTCAGATATGTAGATCTCCCTCTCTGTAACCGACTCTGTGTAACCCTAGCCCCCTCCGGTGTCTATATAAACCGGAGGGTTTAGTCCGTAGGACAACAACAATCATAATCATAGGCTTTCTTTTTCTTTTGTTTTTCCGAGGTTTTTGCCTGAGTTTTTCTTTTTCGTGGCCTTCTAGTCTGGAAACTGAGGAAGATGCCCTCTTCTTTGCTTCCAGAGTGGCTTGTCATTCCCAAATCCTTCCTAGACCCTGTCATTTTCATCCTAGCCCAAATCCCAATATTCTTTTTATTGGAAATATTCCTTTTCTATTAAAGGAATAACTCAAATTGCCTTAGGTTGTGAAGCAACCTATATTTCCCTCACTCCTAAAATTCCCAAATAATTCTCATAAATTTTTTGGGTCATATATTGATCAAATATGGTAAAACTTTTCATTGCCATGTTCAAAAATAATTCCCCAATATTCCTTTTTCTATTCTGCCATAAATGGCACTTTGTGAAGGAAGTGTCATTTATATTTTTCCTAGTGGCTCCCAACCTTTTTGGGCATGTTTATATGTCCAAATAATTGCCTCATGCACAAGTTCAACTTTATTTGCCTAGCCAATCTTCCTCAGTGAATTTTCAAAGTTTCTGTCAGACAGAAGGCCTTGTGAAGGAAGTACTAGCTAGGAGTACCCAAATGAGTTGAACTTTTGCACACTCTTTAATGTGCTCATATTAACCCCTTCCACCCATTTGCAGACCCATCCAATTATCTATGTGAGCACTGGAGCAAATCTTTGATTCTGGAAATATTTTCAGGTTGTGAAGCAAGTGTATTTGATATTGCTTTAAAAATCCTAATAAATTACCAGATCATTCTTATTCTCATGAAACCTCTCCGTACCCAATTTGATTGATCCATCTGACCACCAATATTATTTCTAGTCTCTGGACAGAAATGATGTTTGTGAAGCAAGTGCTATTTTGGTTTGTCCATTTGGCATGAGCTTTTTACATCATCTTCATATGTCCAAATGATCAAGCTTTGCCCAATGTTAGCCCAAGTTGACACTCCATGTTAGTGCACCATCATGATCTAGTTTCTGGACCATTTTGGTCAGTTGTTAAGCAACTGCACGAAATCTTGGTCTATTTCTCCTCAAACTTAACAGGATGAAAGTCCTTCTTTACCTCAACATCGCAGACAACTACGTTGCTCCCAAAACCCTTCCTGTTGATCACCAGTGCTCACCCAAGTTTACTGCAGTAAACTTCAGAGGGTGATTTCTATTTGATCAGAGCCTTTTTCACCAAACTACCATCGTAGTTGAAACCACCCTTCGAAGGACTTACCACTAGACAACATTGGCCAGACATTTCGCTCCTCTTGATGCCAGTTTACGCGGTGACCACCACTTTAGCATGCAATGGCTGCGCCTAGAATGGCTTCTTGCTCAGGCCCCTCCCCCTCTCGCCGTCTTCGCACTCGTGAGCATGTCCCTTGGCTTCCTCTCATCATCACTGTTCCCCTGGACCCCTCTCCCCACTCTGCCCGCCTCCTCACCGGCGCTCGCAGCCGAGCGCCCACGAGAGCACAGTGCACCGACCATCATATTCCTCCTCGGCCGCATCCTCCCTGCGCTCCCTTGGCCTTCTCCTCCCCATGAGACTCCCCATGTGCCTCATGCATCGTCTACCTCCAAGCTCGCGAGCGTTGGCACGCGTCCGCAGCGGTGCCAACTCGGCCAACTCGCCCCGCGACTATATAAGCCCACCCCAAGGCCTCTCGACCTTACCTCTAGCCTCGCCTCTCTCCCAGCTCCCTTCCCGTCCTCTCGCTCGAGCTCCGGGAGCTGTCTATGCCCCCAATCCCCGCCATGGCCGCCGCGGTGCTCCAGCTAAATTCGGATGAGCCGAGTCCCCTCTCTCCATTCTGCCGCCATTTTCCTCTTCCCCACTCCTCGGTGCACCTCCTCCACCCCTCGCCCAGTCGCCGGAGTAGCAGATGCCGCCATAAAAACTTCAACTCCAACCACCGCCGGAGCCGCCTCTGTTCCCCTCTCCTCATGGTCATCCCGCCCCTCCTCGGTGCTGGCTGACCTTGGGGACGGGTTAGGCCGGTCCTCCCGAGCCCGCCGGTGGCCTTCGTTTGGCCAGAGGTGGCCGAAGTTGCCTGGGTCGGCGCCGACCCTGTCACTGCCTTGCTCCTCCCCTGCTCCCACTGGGAAAGGAGAAGGAGGAGCGGGAGGGGGGCTTTGACCGCGTGTGGACCCCGCGGGCCCCAGGCGTCAGCGACCCAGAGGCCGGCCCCATCCTTGCTGACGTGGCAAGTGGAAGCGCATTTTGGGCGTGTGTGTTTTCATCTACAGAAAACGTATTTCCAACTTTGCGCTTCTGACTTATCCACTCAGGGACCTGTTTGCTAAAGAATTTTTTACAGATAGGTCCCTGGAAGTCAAACCCTCATAACTCCGCAACCGTAACTCCGTTTAAGGTGAAACCAATGCTCACTTTTTCGTTTCGTTGAGTGAGGGAGTCCTGGATTAGGGGGTATCTGGACAGCCGGACTATATACATCGTCCGGACTATTGAAGCGTGAAGATAAAAGACTTAAGACTCCGCCCCGTGTCCGGATGGGACTCTCCTTTGCGTGGAAGACAAGCTTGGCGATCTGGATATTGTATTTCATCCCTTGTAACCGACTCCGTGTAAACCCTAGCCCTCTCCGGTGTCTATATAAACCAGAGAGGTTGGTCCTTAGAAGGCCGATCACAGTTACAATCATAATCATCATAGGCTAGCTCCTAGGGTTTAGCCTCTATGATCTCGTGGTAGATCTAATCTTGTACTACTCATATCATCAATATTAATCAAGCAGGAAGTAGGGTTTTACCTCCATTGAGAGGGCCCGAACCTGGGTAAACATTGTGTCCCTTGCTTCCTGTTACCATCAGCCTAAGACACATAGATCGGGACCCCCTACCCGAGATCCGCCGGTTTTGACACTGACATTGGTGCTTTCATTGAGAGTTCCTCTGTGTCGATGCTACAAGGCTTGATGGGGCCTTCAATCGTCAACAACACGGTCGAGGGCGAGACTTTTCTCCTCGGACAGATCTTCGTTCTCAGCAGCTTCGCACTGCGGGCCAATTCGTTTGGCCACCTGGAGCAGATCGATAGCTACGCCCCTGGCCACCAGGTCAGGTTCGGAAATTTGAACTACACGGCTTAAGGCCTGTGCTAGGAGCACCGGACAGTCACGATGAGCATGGCCTAGATCTGCTATTGGACGGTGAGGGAGTCCTGGACTAGGGGGTGTCCGGATAGCCGAACTATCATCATCGGCCGGACTCCAAGACTATGAAGATAAAAGATTGAAGACTTTGTCCCGTGTCCAGATGGGACTTTCCTTGGCGTGGAGGGCAAGCTTGGCAATACGGATATGTAGATCTCCTACCATTGTAACCGACTCTGTGTAACCCTAGCCCTCTCCAGTGTCTATATAAACTGGAGGGTTTTAGTCCATAGGATGAACAACAATCATACCATAGGCTAGCTTCTAGGGTTTAGCCTCCTTAATCTCGTGGTAGATCCACTCTTGTACTACCCATATCATCAATATCAATCAAGCAGGAGTAGGGTTTTACCTCCATCGAGAGGGCCCGAACCTGGGTAAAAACATCGTGTCCCTTGTCTCCTATTACCATCCGCCTAGACGCGCAGTACGGAACCCCCTACCCGAGATCCGCCGGTTTTGACACCGACATTGGTGCTTTCATTGAGAGTTCCTCTGTGTCTTTACCGATAGGCTTTCTGGCTCCTTCGATCATCAACAACGATGCAATCCAGGGTGAGACTTCTCTCCCCGGACAGATCTTCATATTCGGCGGCTTTGCACTGCGGGCCAATTCGCTTGGCCATCTGGAGCAGATCGAAAGCTACGCCCCTGGCCATCAGGTCAGGTTTGGAAGTCTAAACTTCACGGCTGACATCCGCGGAGACTTGATCTTCGATAGATTCGAGCCACAGCCGAGCACGCCGCACTGTCCCGATGAGCACGATTTAGCTCTGCTGCCGGATAGTGTCCTGGAGGCCGCACACGAGTCCGCTCCGATCCTCAATTTGGAACCGACTGCCCAGATCGAGGAAGGGTGGCTAGACACCGCCTCGGGGGCTGCTACACCTATGGCGATGGAGCTGAACACTGACTTTGTCCCTTGTGAAGCTCGTGACTCCGAGGTGCCAGACTCCTCTCTGGACTCCGAACCTCCCGCGCCCCCTCCAATCGAATCCGATTGGGCGCCGATCATGGAGTTCACCGCTGCGGACATCTTTCAACACTCACCTTTTGGCGACATCCTGAATTCGCTAAGGTATCTCTCGTTATCAGGAGAGCCCTGGCCGGACTGCGGCCAGGACGGATGGGATGCGGACGAGGAAGAAATTCAAAGCCCACCCACCACCCACTTTGTAGCCACTGTCGACGACCTAACCGACATGCTAGACTACGACTCCGAAGACATCGACGGTATGGACGACGATGCCGGAGACGAACAAGAACCAGCGCCTATGGGCCACTAGAAGACCACCTCGTCATAAGACATATATATGGTGGACATCCCAAAGGATGGGAATGGTGAGGAAGCAGCGGAGGAAGACTCCTCCAAGAAACAGCCCAAGCGCTGGCGTCAGCGGCGCCGCTCTAAATCCCGCCACAGCAAGAATGGAGATTCCGGCACCGGAGACAATAACACCCCAGAGAGTGCCGAAGACAACCCCCTCCAGCAAGATTCAGCACAGGAGGACGGAGAAGCCAGCCCTCATGAGAGAGCGGCAGACGAAGAGGTAGAGGATGATAATTACATACCTCCCTCCGGAGACGAGGCAAGCCTCGACCACGACGAATTCGTCGTGCCTGAGGATCCTGTCGAACAAGAGCATTTTAAACGCAGGCTTATGGCCATGGCAAACAGCCTAAAGAAAAAGTAGCAACAACTTAGAGCTGATCAAGACCTGCTAGCCGACAGATGGACTGAAGTCCTCGCGGCCGAAGAGTATGAACTCGAACGCCCCTCCAAAAGCTACCCCAAATGCAAGCTGCTCCCCCGACTAGAGGATGAGGCATACAAACCTGCATCACCAGCGCACGATACGTCTGACTGACCACCTCGTGGCCGCGACAGAGAGGCCTCTAGGCCCTCCACCAGAACCGTACCCCAGCACCACTCGAAAAGTATGAAGCCACGGGGGAATGCGCCGGACATGCGAGATATATTGGAGGATAAGGCAAGACAATCAAGATCAATCTACGGATCACATGGGCGCCCCGCGATGCGCGACGACTACCGTCGCGCCGGATACAGTAACTCCGGCCGGGCCGAACACAGTAGACAAAGCTCGCTTGAGCTACGTCGTGATATAGCCCAATATAGAGGCGCCGCACACCCACTATGCTTCACAGATGAAGTAATGGATCATCAAATCCCCGAAGGGTTTAAACCCGTGAACATTGAATCCTACGATGGCACACCAGACCCCGTGGTTTGAATCGAAGACTATCTCCTTCATATCCACATGGCCCGCGGTGACGATCTTCATGCCATCAAATATCTCCCACTCAAGCTTAAAGGACCAGCTCGGCATTGGCTTAACGGCCTGCCAGCAGAATCAATTGGGTGTTGGGAGGACCTGGAAGCCGCATTCCTTGACAACTTCCAGGGCACATATGTGTGACCACCAGACGCCGATGACCTAAGCCACATAATTCAGCAGCCAGACGAATCGGCCAGACAATTCTGGACACGGTTCTAAGAAAAATCAAATCGTCGACTATCCGAATGCAGAGGCTCTCGCAGCCTTCAAACATAACATCCGTGATGAGTGGCTGGCCCGGCAGCTAGGACATGAAAAGCTAAAATCCATGGCAGCCTTCACATCACTCATGACCCGCTTCTGCGCGGGAGAGGACAGCTAGCTATCCCGCAGTAACAGCCTCAGCAAAAACTCTGGCAGTCCGGATATCAAGGACCGCAATGGTAGTTCGCGTCGTAACAAAAACAAACGCCATCTTAACGGCGATTACACTGAGGATACGGCAGTCAACGCCGGATTCAAAGGCTCTAAACCCGGTCAGCGGAAAAAGCCATTCAAAAGAACTACTCCGGGTCTGTCCAATTTGGAAAAAGCCAGCTAATCACACCAACAGGGATTGTTGGGTATTCAAGCGGGCAGGCAAGTTAATTGCCGAAAACAATGACAAGGGGCTGCATAGCGATGACGAGGAAGAGACCCGACTGCCAAACAATAGAGGACAGAAGGGTTTCCCCCCACAAGTGCGGACGGTAAACATGATATACGCAACCCACATACCCAAGAGGGAGCGGAAGCGTGCACTCAGGGACGTATATGCGATGGAAGGGACCACCCATGGTCCTCCTACCCGATCACTTTTGATCGAAGGGAACACCCCACCAGTATCCGCCATGGCGAATTTGCCGCATTGGTTTTAGACCCAATCATCGATGGATTTCACCTCACCAGAGTCCTGATGGACGGCGGCAGCAGCCTGAACCTGCTTTATCAGGATACAGTGCGCAAGATGGGCATAGACCCCTCAAGGATTCAACCCACAAAGACGACCTTCAAAGGCATCATACCAGGTGTAGAGGCCAATTGTACATGCTCAGTCACACTGGAAGTGGTCTTCGGATCCCCGGATAACTTTCGAAGCGAGGAGTTAATCTTCGACATAGTCCCGTTTCGCAGCGGCTATCACGCTCTGCTCGGACGGACCGCGTTTGCAAAGTTCAACGCGGTGCCGCATTACGCATACCTCAAGCTCAAGATGCCAGGCCCTCGAGGAGTCATCATGGTCAACGGAAACACTGAACGCTCCCTCCAAACGGAGGAGCACCCAGCGGCTCTCGCGGCAGAAGTACAGAGCAGCCTCTTAAGGCAATTTTCGAGTCCGGCCGTTAAGCGACCGGACACGGCCAAACGCGCCCGGAGTAACCTACAACAAGACCACCTGGCACGTTCCGAGCATGCGTAGCAATGCGGCCCCAACCCCAGCCCTTACAAAATTGCAAAACTGGTCCTTCGCGTACATCACTACGCTCTAGAGATACCATGGGCACAGGGGGAGGGGCACGACCACCACAGGCCCAGAATGCGGCTTAACCGCACCAGGGGCTCCAAAGTGTGTCACTCTTTTTCTTTTTTCTTTTTTCTTACCCACAGGACTCCGTTCACCAGAGGCCCTGTCCGGCAGTAGACCTGCCGAACTCACGATGCAACAGCCAGGGAAGGAGAAAGGCTACGACGAATATCCAGGTGGTCTCCATTACGAGCATTAAATCCGTTTTCATACACCATTCCGCAGCCTACCCCTGGAGGGGGACATGTTTAATAGTCCTACCCCTTGCTTACCGCACTATTTGTATCGTTCTGCATTCATGGCAGTATTCCTTGAATAAACAATGCATCACTTTTGCTTATGATTGCATTTCTTTCTTATACATATACATATGTTCATTTATGACATGTTGCATCCGCACACTTTGGTGCGGCTAAATACACCAAGGGCTTAAGTTCTCCACATTATGGTGTGATAAGTCCGAACACTTTCACAAGTGCGGCACCTCGAACTTGTAGCATTATATGGATCGGCTGCGAATCATGTCTTGGGTCAATAGTTGGGTTTCCCTGGCTCCCATGTTTTGGTACCTTACATTCCGTTGTATCGGCTAAGGTAGCACTGGGAGAACCACTGCAATTGCGCCCCGGTTGAGCTGGGCGAGCGCCTCAGTGGAGAAAGCTAAAACTGACTGTCATGATAAGGCGAGAGCTGGTCGCTGTTCGAGAGGTCTTTTCGAGTCCCTAAAGACTTATGCCGCTTAGAGCGAGGAACCAGCTTTGTCCGGCCCAGGCGTGGATAGCGCCCCGAACTCGGTCTTCCGAACACTAGGGGTTTCACCGAAATTTAAAATTATAGAATTCTATGGCTAAGTAAGAGTGTTCAAGCACTATAAGTCCGGTTGCCTCATTCATTGTGTTGAGCGCCTCCCTAGATGGACCCAAAAATGGGAACAAGAGCGCTCAAGTTTATCCCGAACACCCCAGCACTCGTGGCATGGGGGCTGAAGCCGACGACTTGCCATCTCTCAGATTTGATAAACGGCCGCACAGAAGGTAATATTTTAAATTAATAAGCGTTGCTTAGCGAATATGAACAAAGTTTTCAGCGCACAGGATAACACAATGCGAGTCGACTCAAATATTACATCTTTCGAGCACTCACCCGCAATCATGCGGGCACCCTTCAGGACACTCTTATAATACATTTTGGGCGTACGATACTCCTTTCCCGCCGGCGGCGCGTCCGTCAGAAGCTTCTCAGCGTCCATCCTGCCCCAGTGCACCTTTGCATGGGCAAGGGCCCGACGGGCACCTTCAATGCAGGCGGAGTGCTTGACTACTTCAACCCTGGGACACGCATCTA
This sequence comes from Triticum dicoccoides, assembly GCF_002162155.2. Lineage (NCBI taxonomy): Eukaryota > Viridiplantae > Streptophyta > Magnoliopsida > Poales > Poaceae > Triticum > Triticum dicoccoides. Next base: position 186,234,871 of record NC_041391.1, on the reverse strand, counting down.
CCAGCCGCCGCTCCAGGCCAAAGTAGCTTCCAGGCATGGCCTCCTTGGGCCACAGCCGAACTATGAGGCCCTTCATGGCCTGTTCGGCCACCTTGTGGAGCTCGACCAGCTGCTTCAGCTGGTCGCTAAGGGGCACCGGATGTCCGGCCTCAGCATACTGAGACCAGAAGACCTTCTCCGTCGAGATCCCCTCCTCGGCCCGGTAGAAAGTGGCAGCATCAGACACGTTGCGAGGCAGATCTGCGAACGCTCCTGGAGAGCTCCGAATTCGGGTAAGTAATAGGTAATTCACATTCACATGCTTGCTTTGCATGAAAAATGCCTTACCCGCCGCTATTTTCTTCAACGCCTCGATTTCCTGGAGGGCCTTGTGGGCTTCGGCCTTAGCAGCTTTGGCACTCTCAAGAGCCGACGCAAGCTCGGACTCTCGAGTCTTCGAGTCACGCTCCAAACCCTCGTGCTTTTCCACGAGAGCCTGGAGCTCTTGTTGTACCTCCGCCACCCGCGCCTCTTGCTTCTCTCGTTCGGCTCGTTCCGCGGCCGCATTGCGTTCGGCCGTGGACACTGCCTCCTTTAGGATCGCACCTCGTTCGTGGCCCCTGGAGTACCCACGTTATCCTTGTTATTTCTCTTGCAACCAAAATCCTTTTCTGTAAGGTACAAATTTAATACGGTGTTACTCACCTTCCTTGTCCTCGAGCTGCTTTTTGGCACGGCCGAGCTCGGTCTCGGACTGCTCGAGGTTCTGCTTCAAAGCATCGACCTCTGCAGTCAATGCGGTAGAGGTCAGCAGCGTAGCCTGCAATCCCATATTGACATATTTTTGAGACCTTCTGTGTATATCTTTTTAGATCCTCAGTCCGGCGTTTCTTTCCGAACACCAAACCGAGCATCAGGGGCTACTGTCTATGCGGTATTATATTACACATCTTAAAATTCTTACCTCAAAGCCTGTTAGAAGGCTGCTGCAGGCTTCGGTCAGCCCGCTCTTGGCGAGCTGAACCTTCTGAATCACCGCACTCATGACAGTGCGGTGTTCTTCTTCGATGGAAGCGCCGTTGAGCGCCTCCAGCAAGTTATCCGGCGCCTCCGGTTGGACGGAGGCCACCGGTGTCACCGTCTTGCCCTTCTTACGAAGGGGCCGCCTACCGGACTCCGGAACCACTGCAGGTTCCGGTGCGGAGTCCTGTGCGAAGTCCGAAAGGTTGCCTTGCCTCACCTCCGGAGCCTCCTCCTCCTGGTGGGTCCCCTCCTGGGATCCCACCTCGGCGTCGTCAGCGTCACGAGGAGTGGAGGCGGTCGGAAGGGAATCCATATCCGATGTGCCCAAGGACCCGCTCGACGAAGCGGGAAGATCGTCCTTGGGCGGACTACAGGGTTGTATGCGGCATTAGAAAGACACAATGTGACAAAAAGATCATAAATCATCTAGGAATCCGGATACTTACGATTTCGCCCGGGACTTGGCCCTTGAGGGCCACTCCTCGTCGTCGTCGCCAACGTTGGCTGAATAGTCCGGAGGAAGGGTCCTTCCCTTCTTGGACCCTTCGGCCTCCCCTGTTGGGGAGGCCTTCCTCTTCTTCTCTCCCCCCGCTTTGGGAGAGGCCTCTTTCTCCTCCCCCTCGTCTTCAGGGGAGGAGTCCGCCTCAGAGTCATCGGACGATGAGTCCGATACCACCAGGCGTCGGGAACTCCTTCGGGTTCCCGTGGCCTTCTTCTTGGCCTTCTTCTCCGGCACCACGTAAAGTGCCGGGACCAGCAGCCCCGTCAAACGGGTGTCCGCTGGGTCTTCTGGAAGGGGAGCCGGACAATTAACCTGTCCGGACGTCTTCTGCCAGTCCTGTTAAAGGCATTGGGAGTTTAGATCCCACATAGAGTCAAACTATGAAAAAATTGAGTGTCCCACAAAGGATAACACAGCTTACCTCGCCGGCCGGGCGCTGCGTGCTGAATCCGCGATCTTCGGTTGCGGATGCGGGAGCTTCGGCGCACTTGAACAGCACCCTCCAGGCAGCTTCGTACGTCGTGTCGAAGAGCCTGCTCAAGGTCCGGTGCTGGGCCAGATCAAACTCCCACAAATTGAAGTCCCGTTGCTGGCAGGGGAGAATCTGGCGGACGAGCATGACCTTGATCACGTTGACAAGCTTAAGCTTCTTGTTCACCAGGATCTGGAGACAGGACTGGAGTCCGGTTAGCTCCTCCGAACTGCCCCAAAGCAAGCCCTTCTCTTTCCAGGAGGTGAGCTGCATGGGGATGCCAGATCTGAACTCGGGGGCCGCTGCCCATTTAGGGTCACGCGGCTCGGTGATGTAGAACCACCCCGATTGCCACCCTTTGACGGATTCCACAAAGGCACCCTCGAGCCAAGTGACGTTGGGCATTTTGCCCACCATGGCGTCTCCGCACTCCGCTTGGCTAACCTTCACAACCTTCGGCTTGACATTGAAGATCTTTAGCCACAAGCCGAAGTGGGGCTGGATGCAGAGGAAGGCCTCACACACGACGATAAACGCCGAGATATTGAGGATAAAATTTGGAGCCAGATCGTGGAAGTCCAGGCCGTAGTAGTACATGAGCCCCCGAACGAAGGGGTGGAGTGGGAAGCCTAGTCCGCGGAGGAAGTGGGGAAGGAATACGACCCTCTCATGGGGCCTGGGGGTGGGGACGAGCTGCCCCTCGTCGGGCAGCCGGTGCGCGATGTCGCTGGACAGGTATCCGGCGCTGCGCAGCTTCTTGATGTGCCCCTCCGTAATGGAGGAGGCCATCCACTTGCCTCCTGCTTCGGACATGGCTAGATAAGGTTGGGGTGAGATGTGCAGACTTGGGCGCTGGAGCTCGAGTGCGCGGAGATGGATAAGCAAAGGAGGAAGAAGGCGTAGGTAAAAGAGGTGGATCCATATCCCCTTATATATGGGCGAACGAAACTATACGTCCCCACCGGCCTGGTAAAACTCGCTAATCACACAAGCGCCACAATCAATCGCGCGGTTGGGTTACCCACGTCCGTATTGATGGGAATCCCGGAATAAGGGGAACACGATCTCTACTTCGACAAGACGTGCGAAGGAAACCGCTTCGCTAAACGCGCTGAGTTGGTATAATAAAAACGATTCAAGTAAAGGCTTGGTAGTGAGGTGACGTCACGCCACAAAATACGTCAGCAGATTGAACTTGTGTGAATATTATTCTTTCTACGATGGTATGTTGAATTTATGTTACAGAGCCGGACACTATCTGGTGTTCACAATCTTCTATGAATTATTCGGAGGAGGAACCCGCCTTGCAATGCCGAAGACAATATGCGCGCCGGACTCATCGTCATTGAAGCCTGGTTCAGGGGCTACTGAGGGAGTCCTGGACTAGGGGGTGTCCGGATAGCCGAACTATCATCATCGGCCGGACTCCAAGACTATGAAGATACAAGATTGAAGACTTCGTCCCGTGTCCGGATGGGACTTTCCTTGGTGTGGAGGGCAAGCTTGGCAATACGGATATGTAGATCTCCTACCATTGTAACTGACTCTGTGTAAACCTAGCCCTCTCTAGTGTCTATATAAACCGGAGGGTTTTAGTCCATAGGACGAACAACAATCATACCATAGGCTAGCTTCTAGGGTTTAGCCTCCTTGATCTCGTGGTAGATCCACTCTTGTACTACCCATATCATCAATATCAATCAAGCAGGAGTAGGGTTTTACCTCCATCGAGAGGGCCCGAACCTGGGTAAAAACATCGTGTCCCTTGTCTCCTGTTACCATCCGCCTAGACGCGCAGTTCGGGACCCCCTACCCGAGATCCGCCGGTTTTGACACCGACAGATGGTGCTCGGGATATTACCCCTACAGTAGTCCCGGACCTAAATCCGGAGCAGACTGCATGGCCCAAGGACGGGTGGATGGACCCCGCCCCACAGGCCGCACACTCATCGGCGGTAGAGCCAAACACATGCCTCGCTCCTAACACTAGTGCAGAACCGGGCAATAGCACCGGTTCGTAAGGCCCTTTAGTGCCGGTTCCGTAACTGGCACTAAACTGTGGGCACTAAAGGCCCCCCCTTTAGTACCGGTTCAGCACGAACCGGTGCTAAAGGGCAACCACGTGGCACGAGCCTGCTCCGGGGGCCTGGAGCCCTTTAGTACCGGTTGGTAAGACCAACCGGTACTATAAGGTTTGGGGGGGGTTTAGTTTTATGATTTCTTTTTCATTTAATTTTGTGTTTCCATTTTAATTCTTTTTCGTTTGCTGGTATTTTACGATACTACACATTCTACAGGTTATGCATATATATATATATATAAATATAATTTCTAGTGGAACCAATCATGCATATATATATATCATCAATGTCTCACAAACCACCATATTAATTAATTCACACATACACACATGTATAGCTATATACAATTTCTCCTACATATGCATGTTGCCTTCGGAGCCAGTGGCATTAGCCTAATTGGTGCCTTCGGAGCACGATGACAATTGGAAGTGGTTTTCATGGGGGCGGTAGCGGGTAATAGTATTCTCCCTTCGGATTTATGACCTGGTCGAGCAAAAATCCCGCTATTTCCTCTTGAAGTGCTTCTACGCGCTCCGTTTCTAGGAGCCTCTCCCGCACCTCTTTGAACTGTTAAGAAGGAGATCAATATGCATGTGTATTAGTTGTGTGACTAGATATCAATAATGGTGTAAAAATTGTGAATAGTGTTCTGACAAGCGTACCCTTTCCTGTCTTTGAGATCTTCTCCTTTCAGACGCCATCATGCGAATGTTCTCGCAAATGCAGAATGCACACAGATAAGTCCCCTGCGCCTGCTTCAGGGCCTTTAAGAGAATGGAATTTGATCAGATAATAATTAATCAAGCATGATAATTAAAGAGATGGCCGCTAGCTAGCTAGCTAGTACTACTTAATTACTTACCTTGGGTCGAAACCATTTAAGCTTTTGTTTCCATTCGCCTTTCGTGACGATGATGAACCTTGCCCAAGCCCTGCCCACCGACAAAGAAAATGAATAAAGGGGTTATTAAATAGTTCATATCATGAAATGACGAACTAAATAGGCCGAGATATATAGTTAATAATGATTGAAATTACCTGTTGACTATCCCAAACAAGATGTTATAGTCAGCTATTGCTGTGAGTAGTGAGTGCAGTATTTCAACTGTTCCAGCATCAACTTTAATGATACACAAGATCCAGTGAAATCCAAAGTTGTAAGGAAGTAGTATATCTTCATTGTATTTGAGGCGCTTCAAGAACTCTAGCATGTTGTCCTCTACGTTCTTTTGATGATGTGGATTTATTAGCCATGTGTATTCATTAACGGTGTTTGGGTCAATGAACCCAATGCCAAAGCGTCCACCTTTTCTCATTTCATACATCTTCATCCTGCAAAATACCACAGAAAAGAATATAGTGAGGATAATTATAGGTAATGATTGATCAAAAGGATCACTACAGCTAGCTTGAGACTTAAATTACAGAAAGAAATCACTTACAGAAAATAGCAACTGACGATAGATTTGTCGAGTGCGTCTTGATTGTATAACTGAAACAGTTCAGAATACTCAATGGACAGAGCTTTCTCATGGAAGTAATGCTCCTCCTTGACATTCACCATGAGGGACAATCGATCTGAAATCTTGGTAATGTTCATGTACCATTGATGCAATTCATACATTCTCATTGGGAGGTTCTTGACCTTGTCTGGCTCGACCAAAGGTTGGCCCCGGACATATTTCCGTTTTATTTCATCCTCTCTAAGCACAGGCATGGGCTCGATCTCGAGGAGTTGTCCAACAATGATGTTGAGAACTTCAGCCTGCATTATATGCTCCTCCGTTATTACCACATTGCCCACCTCAGGAACGTGCACTGTTTGCCCACAATAATATTGGGCGCGCATACTGTCACGTGTTGTTGGCACAACAAGCGAGGGGATCGATTGTGCCGCCTGTTCTCCCAGATGGGGAATGGTTTTCCCGCATTTTTTGACAGCTGCTTCTTGTTTGCTCGATCCCGAGCTCGCCTCCTTTTGTAGACGTGCTCGATTTAACTTCCTGATGTGGCGCTCATAGTCTGTGTCAACAGGCTTGGGAACTGGTGGTTGAGCCATACGAATGAAGTGGTCAATCGTTTCCTCAGGCACTTTCTCCCTTGGCAGCGGTGGCGGTTTTGGTGCAAAATGGGCTTCCACCTCGGCCTTCGATATGGCTGCGATTTCCTCCTCGGACCTGTCATAAGCCCTCTGCGGAAGAGGCGTGAGGCTTGGACCATATTTATATCGCTTGCCTCCGCCTGTACTTCCTGTACTAACTCGACTCGTACCGCTACACACCATAGCTGCGGGGTGTCTCTTCTGTGATTGCTGAGGCGGCGGAGACGGCTGACGGGGCTGAGTTGGATGAGGAGGAGTGGCCTGAAGCTGTGCCGGACTTGGAGGAGGAGTGGCCTGAGGTTGTGCCAGACTTGGAGGAGGAGTGGATGTCTGACGCTGTGGTGGACTTGGAGGAGGAGGAGTGGCCTGACACTTTGCCGGACTTGGAGGAGGAGTGGCCTGACACTTTGCCGGACTTGGTGGACTTGCAGGAGCGGGAGTCTACTGACTCGGTGGAGGACTTCGACGAGGAGTCGGCTGACGCGGTGTCGGTGGCCTTCGAAAGATGATGCAATCCTTTTTCCATAGGATGATACGATGTTTGGCCTCTCCGAGACTGTAGCTCCGAATATGGTGGGTCCACCACCTCATCAACCAAGACACGAGCATAGCCCGCTAGAATCGGGTTGCAATGGAAGGTTGCCTCGGGGGGATTTGTAAAAGCAACACCGTCTGCCACCTTCATGGATATGTTCTTCATTTTGACGTGTAGCTCGTAGTTAGTGTTCTCCGTGATGTCATCCACGGGGTATCTACCCAGCATTGCGTCGTCCGGGGCGGAACCCATGCTACTTCTCGGCATGGATGGGGTGGTTCTATCCAATGCTGGATCATCCGCTAGCTGCTACAGCTGCTGAGACCCCCTTTGCTGGGTAAGTGAGTCGATCTGCTCCTGCTGCCGCTGGAATTTGACTGCCAATTCTGCTTGACTTGCTTCTAGGCCTTGAAGGCGTTCATAGTCCCGCTTCCTCTGCTCCTCCTCCATCTTCCTCTTCTTCTCCTCCTCAATCTTCTTTCTAGCACGGGTTCTGTAGTCGGTGTTCCATTCGGAAAACCCCTCATACCACGGAATAGCGCCCTTGCCTCGTGTTCTTCCCGGGTGTTCAGGATTTCCTAGGGCACGCGTAAGCTCGTCGTTCTCTCTGTTGGGCTGGAACACCCCCGATCGTGCCTCTTCTATTGCAACAAGTATCACATCGTCGGCTCCCTTCAGACTTGCCCTCGTCGAAACATTGCCTGTCTCCGGGTCCAACTCCCCCCCATGCGCATAGAACCAAGTCCTGACCCTGGGGGGCCAGCTCTTAGTAACCGGAGTGACACCTGCATCCTCCATCTCTTTCTCAGACTTATCCCACTAAGGCATTGCCACCGCATAGCCACCTGGCCCCAGCTTATGGAACTTATCCTTTTTTCGGCATTCTTCTTGTTTATTCTCGACCGTTCCTTAGCTAATTCCGAATCCTTGAATTTCACGAAATCGTCCCAATGAGCACGTTGGTTCTCTAGTGTTCGCTCGAATACTGGAGTCTTCCTTCCTCCCTTGACGTACTTGTTCCATTCACGATTCTTGTGGTTCTTGAATGCAACCGCCATCTTCCTAAGAGCAACGTCCTTGACTTTCTGCACATCTGCTTCTATGAAATGATCTGGTAGGGTGAAATGTTCCATGAGAGTATTCCAAAGCAGATCTTTTGGATTCTTGTCAACAAAAGTAACATCTAGACGTGGCTTTGCTGGCTCTCTCTATTCTTGAAGTTTGATCGGGAGTTGGTCCTTCACAAGAACTCCACACTGACTAACGAACTTGTCCACAATCTTCTTAGGCTCTAATGGTTTGCCATTAGGTCTGCATGCCTCGATATTGTACTTTACGCCCTGCTTCAACTTTTTGTTCGGGCCTCGTTTCGTCCTTTTGCCTGAAGATTTGCTCGATCCGGATGGCTGAAAGAACAAAGATCGATTCGTTAATATATCTTCAAGTCATTTAAAACATGTGATGATCACCATATGCCTGCTTATATAAATATATATACCTCGCTGGTCTTTGTTGTTTCAGGAACAACATGTTCTTCGTCATCGTCATAATCATAGTTCATGACTTCATCAATTCGGTCGTCGCGATCGAATATCATATCACCCTCTCCGGTGTTGTTTAGAAATTCGGAGCCGTCATAATCTTCTTCATTCTGATCATCATCTGGCCCGCGTATCATATCGAACATGGTGTGTTCTCCCTCTCTGTCGGTATTGTCTGCCATAGCTTTTATTTAACTAATCCAAAAGAAATATAAAACAATTTAGTATTCAAATTACATCGTCTCGAATAATAGATATAATCTCGAATACATCGTCTAGAATAATAGATATAATCTCGAATACATCGTCTCGAATAATATATAATATTGAATAGTACATCACTGGCTAGGTAGCTAATAAAGATTGAATACTACAGAAGAATCTAGGACACTCGCGGTTCCTGCGGCGCGGGCGGTGGACACCCAAAGAGAAGGAACCCTCACAGGATCATAACTGAAGTGAGATCCCCGAAGAAACTGCCAGGTATTGGAGAACCTGCCGCCCTCTAACGCCAACCATGTAGCGATGGACGTGCTCGTCCTCCTCACTGACACGGCGACGTACCACCTCCGGCGGGGCCGGGTCCGTTCGCACCGAAACTGGCCCACGCGAACGCCACCAAACGAGATCAGGGTCGATGACGGGACCCGGGGCTGGGTTCCTCATCAAGCGGCGCGCCCCTCCAGGAAGCACCTCCCAGTGCTAGCCCGGCGGAGCCCAGTCCTGGACCTGGGTCGGCTGGACGTCGTCGCGGACGGGTCGACAGCGAGGATGCGGGCCGAGCATCGTCGAGAACAAATACTAGCTATATGCCCGCAAAAGGTAACATTTTTTAATGATTGGATTTTGATAACTAAAATTTCTAACATTTCTATATAACACTAAATATTATATCATTGCATATGTCAAAAATCTATATACTATTTCATACTAATTAAGCATCTAACACTAAAAACAGAAAACACAACTTCTATACATCCATTAAAAAACTGAAAAACAACATTATATAAAAATTTCCATACTAATTAAACACTAATTATATCCATCTAACATGCATTCATACATATATAATAGTGAAAAAATAATAATCTAAATAATCTAAACTAATTAAACATACAAAATACGTATACACTAATATATACATGCATTAATTCACACATATGTACGTGTGTGTGTGTGTGTGTTCATCATGCATGCTTGTGTGTGTGTATGGGCTCGGGGAGGGGCGGCACCCATGGTGGCCGCCGGGGGCGAAGGAGAGGGGTTAGAGGGGGAGAGCTCACAGCGGGGCGACGGCGACGGTGAGGCGAGGAC
>NC_041391.1:186200213-186224871 GCF_002162155.2 Triticum dicoccoides | reverse complement strand
GACGGGCCCGGGGGCGGCGACGGCGACGGAGACGAGGGCGGCGACGGGGACGGGGGCGGCGACGGGGACGAGGGCGGCGACGGGGACGGGGGCGGCGACGGCGACGGAGACGACGGAAACAGAGGAACAAACAGAGGGAAAATGAAATTTTCGTACCTGTTGTATATATAGAAGGCACATTTAGTACCGGTTGGAGCCACCAACCGGTACTAAAGGCCTGTTTTGGCCAGGCCAAGCAGCGGGAAGCGACCCCCTTTAGTACCAGGTGGTGGCACAAACCGGTACTAAAGGCCCCCCCTTTAGTACCGGTTTGTGCCACGGCCCGGTACTAAAGGGGGTGCGCTAGCGCAGGTGCGGTGCGGCAAGTTTAGTCCCACCTCGCTAGTCGAGGGGCTACCGCACTGGTTTATAAGCCCCAGTGCGGTAGCTCTCTCGAGCTCCTCTCCTAACCAGGCCTACTGGGCCTACCTGTCCTCTTCGCCCAGTGGTCCTACTGGGCCTTTGTGGGCCTGCATCCTGGCCCAACAAAAGGTTGTGTCGCTAGTCGTATGCAGGCCGCTTTGGCCCAGTAGGCGGGCTTTTTTTTCTTAATCTTTTTTCGCTTTATTTATTTTTGTTTTATTTATTTTTGAGTTGTTTTTTGCTGTATTTAGAGTTTCTTTGTGAATATTTTTGCTTTAGGTACAAAAAATTACAAACTTTCTGTTAGTGCCGGTAGGTTTCAAATTTGAATAGTTTAAATTTTGAATTATTTGAAATTTGTGTGAATCACTGGTTTGTGAATAACTTAACTTTGAAAAAAGTTTTTTCAGTGATTCTTTTTTCTTATGTTTAATATTAGTGTGTTTTATCATTATATTCAATTTAGTAATGCTTAGGTTATTTAAAAAATGAAATGCCTTTGTAACAGTTCAGTTTTCGTCGGAAACCCTGATACTTCGAAAGAGATTGTCCATTTTGTACACGAAGTGCATCCAGTTTTTGCTGTAACCCTCTCTACTTTCTTGCACATGCTATTTATATGAAATTATGATACCATGCCAACTTTCAACCTTTTCTGAGTTCATTTTGAAATGCTTTTCAATTTCAGGGTCATTTAGCTGGAAAAAAAATCAGTAAATGCATGAAAAGAATTTGTTTGCACATAAAATTTCTTCGCGTTTCAAATGCCGAAACACATAACTACCCTAACTATTATAGACATTCCCTCCTGGGTGTGAAACACAGAAGAAAGTGATGATAGTGAAGCCGATCACATCCCAGATCTTTGGGTGTGAAACTTTTTCTTCGCGTGTGTCCATTTGCGCCGTAACCATGGAAAATCTTCATCATTTAAAGGGATGCTCGGGTCAATATTCACTGTGAATGGAGCAATTTCATCAAACTTTTCATAATCTTCTGACTTGTCTGTCTTGTCATCCACTCCCACGATGTTTCTCTTCCCAGAAAGAACTATGTGCCGCTTTGGCTCATCGTACGATGCATTCGCTTCCTTATCTTTTCTTTTTCTTGGCTTGGTAGACATGTCCTTCACATAGAAAAACTGTGCCACATCATTGGCTAGGACAAATGGTTCGTCTGCATACGCAAGATTGTTGATCCACTGTTGTCATTCCGTACTGCGGGTCTTCCGTTACCCCGCCTCGTGTCATATTGACCCATTTGCACCAAAACAAAGGGACCTTTAAACCACGTCTATAGTCAAGTTCCCATATGTCCTGTATATAACCATAACATGTTTCCTTTCCCGTCTTGGTTTCTGCATCAAAGCGGATACCACTGTTTTGGTTGGTGCTCTTCTTATCTTGGGCGATCATGTAAAATGTATTACCATTTATCTCGTACCCTTTGAAAGTCATTATATTCGAAGATGGTAACTAGGACAGCAAGTACATGTCATCTTCAATAGAGGTGTCATGCATGGTACGTGTCTGCAACCAGCTGGCGAAACTCCTGGTTTTTTCACGTGTAATCCAGTCATCAGACCGCTCCGGGTGTTTGGAGCGTAGCAAATTCTTGTGTTCATCCATATACGGAGCCACCAAGGTGGAATTCTGTAGAACTGTGTAGTGTGCTTCAGTGAGAGAATGTCCATCCATACATATTATTTGTTCCCCTCCTAGCGTGCCTTTTCCATCCAGTCTGCCCTTATGCCGCGATTCAAGAACACCAATTGGCTTAAGGTCAGGAATAAAGTCAATACAAAACTCAATGACCTCCTCATGTTGATGGCCCTTGGAGATGCTTCCTTCTGGCCTAGCACGGTTATGAACATATTTCTTTAAGACTCCCATGAACCTCTCAAAGGGGAACATATTGTGTAGAAATACAGGACCCAAAACGTTAATCTCTTCGCATAGGTGAACTAGGACGTGTGTCATGATGTTGAAGAAGGATGGTGGGAACACCAACTCGAAACTGACAAGACATTGCACCAAATCATTCTGTAACCTTGGTATGATTTCTGGATCGATTACCTTCTGAGAGATTACATTGAGAAATGCACATAGCTTCACAATGGCTAATCGAACGTTTTCCGGTAGAAGCCCCCTCAATGCAACCGGAAGCAGTTGCGTCATAATCACGTGGCAGTCATGAGACTTTAGGTTCTGGAACTTTTTCTCTGCCATGTTTATTATTCCCTTTATACTCGACGAGAAACCAGACGGTACCTTAATACTGAGCACGCATTCAAAGAAGATTTCCTTCTCTTCTTTGGTAAGAGCGTAGCTTGCATGACCCTGATGTATGTCGTCTTCTTCGTGCATATGTTGCTGGTCCTCCCGTGCCTCAGGTGTATCTTTTGTCTTCCCATACACGCCCAAGAAGCCAAGCAGGGTCACGCAAAGATTCTTCATCACGTGCATCACATCGATTGTGGAGCGGACCTCTAGGTCTTTCCAATATGGCAGGTCCCAAAATATAGATTTCTTCTTCCACATGGGTGCGCGTCCGTTAGTGTCCTTCGGAACAGGTTGTCCGCCAGGACCCTTTCCAAATATCACCTTCAAATCCTTGATCATATCATGTACATCAGCACCAGTAAGGTGGCGAGGCTTCGTCCGGTGATCCGCCTCACCTTTGAAATGCTTGTCTTTCTTTCTTACGGGATGCCTCCTTAGAAGAAATCGATGATGTCCCAGGTACACATTCTTCTTACAACTATTCAAATATATACTGTCAGTATCATCCAAACAGTGCGTGCATCCACAGTATCCCTTGTTTGTCTGTCCTGAAAGGTTACTGAGAGCAGGCCAATCATTGATGGTCATGAACAGCAACGCCTTTAGGTCAAATTCTTCCCCCATGTGCTCATCCCACGCACGTACACCTGTTCCATTCCACAGTTGTAAGAGTTCTTCAACTAATGGCCTTAGGTACACATCAATGTCGTTGCCGGGTTGCTTAGGGCCTTGGATGAGCACTGGCATCATAATGAACTTCCGCTTCACGCACAACCAAGGAGGAAGGTTATACAAACATAGAGTCACAGGCCAGGTGCTATGGTTGCTACTCTGCTCCCGAAAAGGATTAATGCCATCTGCGCTTAGACCAAACCATACGCTCCTTGCGTCATCTGCAAACACCTTCCCGTACTTTCTTTCGATTTTTCTCCACTGCGACCCGTCAGCGGGTAATCTCAACTTTCCGTCTTCCTTACGGTCTTCTCTGTGCCATCACATCGCCTTGGCATGCTCTTTGTTTTGGAACAAACGTTTCAACCGTGGTATTATAGGAGAATACCACATCACCTTGGCAGGAATCTTCTTCCTGGGGCACTCGCCCTCGGCATCAGGATCATCGCGGCTGATCTTATAGCGCAATGCACCACATACCGGGCAAGCATTCAAATCCTCGTACTCACCGCGGTAGAGGATGCAATCATTAGGGCATGCATGTATCTTCTGCACCTCTAACCCTAGAGGGCAGATAGCCTTCTTTGCTTCGTACGTACTCTCGGGCAATTCGTTGTCCTTTGGAAGCATATCCTTTATCATTACCAGCAACTTTCCAAATCCCTTGTCAGATACACCATTCTCTGCCTTCCATTGCAGCAATTCCAGTGTGGTGCCCAGCTTTTTCTTGTCACCTACGCAATTCGGGTACAACAATTTTTTGTGATCCTCTAACATGCGCTGCAACTTCTTCTTCTCCAAATCACTTGCGCAGTTTCTCTTTGCATCTGCAATGGCCCGACCTAGATCATCAACGGGCTCATCTGATGCCTCTTCTTTAACTTCTTCCCGCATTGCCGGCTCAGCTTCTTCCCGCATTACCGGCTCAGCTTCTTCCCCCATTGTTGTATCATCATATTCAGGGAACCCATGGCCAGGATAGCTGTCGTCGTCCTCTTCTTCTTCATTGTCTTCCATCATAACCCCTCTTTCTCCGTGCTTGGTCCAAACATTATAGTGGGGCATGAAACCAGACTCAAACAGGTGGACGTGAACGGTTCTTGACGTAGAGTAATTGCGACCATTCTTACAGCCAGCACATGGACAAGGCATAAAACCATCCGCCCGCTTGTTTGCCTCAACCGCAAGCAGAAAAGTATGCACGCCCTCAATGAACTGGGGAGAGCATCGGTCATCGTACATCCATTGCCGGCTCATCTTCATTACACAACACTGAATAGACCAAATTAATACAAGTTCATACATAAAGTTCATACAACACTTAAATGCAACAAACAAATAACTCTCTAGCTAAAGCATTTAAATGCAACAACAAATGCGATCAAGATCGCAACTAAGGTAACAATTGATCCAACAGCATAATGATACCAAGCCTCACAATCGATGGCATATTTTCTAATCTTTCTAATCTTCAAGCGCATTTTCTCCATCTTGATCTTGTGATCATCGACGACATCGGCAACATTCAACTCCAATTCCATCTTCTACCCCTCAATTCTTTTCAGTTTTTCTTTCAAGTACTCGTTTTCTCTTTCAACTAAATTTAACCTCTCGACAATAGGGTCGGTTGGAATTTCCGGTTCACATACCTCCTAGATAAAAATATCTATGTCAACTTGATGGGCATAATTTGTCATAAACACGAAGTGCAACAAATAGTTCTAAAAGAGAATATACCACATCCGAATCATAACAAGGACGAGGACCGACGGGGACGGATATCAAAACCATGGCACTATGTATAACAAACAACATACGGGTAAGATAATTATTATACGAGTAACTATATATCCAAATCACACAAACATCAATTTTTTATATAAAATTTCATGAACAAGAGGCTCACCACAAGGTGGTGCCGGCGACGGGACGGTGCGGGCGATCGACGGTGGTTACGATGGAGATTTAGAAGGCACTAAGTAAACCACACCTACATATGCAAACTAAGTGTTATTTTTGACCTCAAATGGCATATAAATCAAATACTAGCACATATATATATATATATATCCTCCCAAATTGCTAAACTCACAAATTAATAACTATATAAAGCATTGCAAGAGCTAATCTAGCAATGAGAGATGAAAGGACAAAGTTGCTAACCTTTGTGATCATTTGAATGGATGGGGGCCTTCAAATCTTGACAAATTTTGGGCAAAATGTGTGATGAGCTCGAGAGGAAGAGGGGAAGAACAGAGAGGAGAGGGGAAAGGGGAAGAACAGAGCGAGCTCGGGTGGACGAAGGGTTTATGTAGGACGACCTTTAGTACCGGTTCGTGCCAAGAACCGGTACTAAAGGTGCTGGAGGGGGCCCAGACTGACAACATCCTGCCACCACTCTCATTAGTACCGGTTCGTGGCACGAACCAGTGCTAAAGATTAGCCACGAACCGGTACTAATGAGAGCGGCCTGGCTAGCCGTTGGAACCGGCACTAATATATACATTTGTGCCGTCTCTAATACAAACCGGCACTAACGTGCTTCACGTTTGACCCTTTTTCTACTAGTGTAAGGAAGCCTGTGACTCCGGACCCCCGGACTCGTATCCGGTTACAGGTTCCGGTCCGGGCGCTCACGAGCCCACCGAGCCTGGTTGGGCTCCGGTAGTGGAGTTTATCGCTACGGATATCTTCCAGTACTCGCCCTTTGCCGACATGCTGAACTCATTGAAGTCTCTCTCTTTATCAGGAGGCTCTTGACCGAACTATGTCCGGCTCGAATGGGAAGCAGGCGACGAAGGTATTCGTTGCCCACCCACCACCCACTTCATTGCCACGGTCGATGATTTAACCGACATGCCTGACTTCGACTCCAAAGGCATCGACGGTATGGACGACGATGCAGGAGAAGATTTAGAATCTCTGAGGCGCTGGACTACTACCTCGTCACACGATATATACATGGTGGACACGCCCAAGGAGGATGACAGCGACCATCCGGAAGATAAAACCCCGGGGCAAAGGCCAAAACAACGGTGCAGACGCCCCTCAAAGTCCACCAACAGTAAGAATAGCAATAAGAGCACTAGAAAGATCGTCACACCGGTCAACTCTGAAGGCAACAATGACCATATGGACCCAGCGATGGAGCAGGACGAGCCAGGTCATGCCGAACACAGTTCAGAGCAGACGCCCCATCATAATGTTCCTGAGGGACGAGTTCATCAAACTGCCCCAGGACAAGAACAAAGTCCGGATGATGACGCATTCATCATCCCGGAAACATGCGTGGAATGAGATAACCTCCACAGAAAGCTTATGGCCACCGCAAGAAGTCTAAAGAAGCAGAAGCAACGGCTAAAAGCCGCACAGGAAACGCTCAGTCGCAGATGGAATAAAGTGCTAGACACTAAAGAAAGATACGGCGACGATCGCCATACAAAGATCTATCCAAAACGTAAGCTACTGCCAGAATTCGACGACGAGGCCGTTCCACCAAAGAACAATACGACCAGAAGGCCAGACATACCGCTTCAAAACCATAACAGAGCGGCTACCGACGTCGCGCACGATTTGCGTGAGCACCTAGATAAGAAAGCCGGTGCGGCCAGGTCCATCTACGGATCTAAGGGACACACATCGGCGGGGGACTATGGTCACCAAAACGGTCATACCAACCAAATACCAGTCCAGAATAAGCACTGGACACAACAACAGCCGACGACATGCCACAACACGTCCAGATACAGAGGGGCTGCCCACCCCCTATGCTTCACCGAAGAAGTATTGGACCATGAATTTCCACAAGGCTTTAAACCTGTGAACATAGAGGCATACGATGGAACGACAGACCCAGGGGTCTCGATCGAGGATTTTATCCTGCATATTCACATGGCTCACCGGGATGACCTCCACGACATCAAATACCTTCCCCTCAAGTTGAAGGGACCAGCTCGACACTGGTTGAAAAGCCTCCCCGAAAATTCAATTGGGAGTTGGGAGGAACTCGAGGACGCTTTCAGGGCCAATTTTCAAGGGACTTATGTCCGACCTTTGGATTCGGACAATTTAAGTCACATAATACAACATCCCGGAGAGTCCGCACGCAAGCTTTGGAACAGATTCCTCACTAAGAAGAATCAAATTGTCGATTGTCCGGATGCCGAAGCCTTAGCGGCATTCAAACACAGCATCCGCGAGGAGTGGCTCACCAGACACCTCGGCCAAGAAAAGCCAAGGAAAATGGTAGCCTTAACAAACCTTATGACCCGCTTTTGCATAGGAGAAGATAGCTGGCTGGCCCGTAAAGGCAGCAGCGATCCCAGCACATCCAAAATAAGGGATGGCAACGGGAAGCCACGGCGTAATAAAAACAAACGCCAAAACAAGGAAGAGACCCAGGACAACACAACGGTAAACGCCGGATTCAGGGGCTCTCGACCCGATCAGCAAAAGAAGCCACGTAAAGGCAGTAAAGAGGGACCATCCGGTCTGAATAGAGTCCTGGACAGACTATGCCAAATTCATGGTACCCCCGACAAACCTACGAACCACACGCACAGAGAGTGCTGGGTCTTCAAGCAGGCCGGCAAATTAAACGCCAAACACAAGGGAAGAGAAACACCAAGTGAAGACGAGGATGAACCTCGCCAGCCAAATACTGGGGGACAGAAAAAATTCCCACCAGAGGTTAAAACAGTAAACATGATCCACGCGACTCACACATCCACGAGAAGGCACGAACGCGCGCTCAAAGACGCGTACACTACAGAGGCCATCGTACCCTCACCTAACTACTGGATGGCTTGTCCGATCACCTTCGATCACACGGACCGCCTAACTAGTATTCAGCGCGGAGGATCAGAGGCCTTGGTGCTTGACCCAATAATCGACGGATACCATCTCACCCACGTCCTTATGGACGACGATAGTAGTCTCAATTTAATATACCAGGACATTGTCCGCAAAATGGGGATAGACCCATCCAGAATCAGCCAAAGCAACACCACCTTTGAAGGGGTGATAACAGGCGTTGAAGCCCACGGCAGGGGCTCAGTCATGCTGGAGGTAACATTCGGCCCTCCAGGCAACTCCAGAAGCGAAGAACTAGTTTTCACCATCGCATCCTTCCAAAGCAGCTACCATGCATTGCTTGGAAGAGCGGCCTTCGTCCGCTTCAACGCAATACCACACTATGCCTACCTTACACTCAAGATGCCCGGTCCACGTGGCGTCATCACCGTTAACGGAAACACACAGCACTCTTCACGCGCAGAGGAACACGTGAAGGCCCAAGCGGCCGGACTATAAGCGGCCTCCAATATCAGAAATTACGACTGGTCGTTAAGACCACAGACACGGTTAGACGAGTCCGGCAGCCCGAATAAAACTGAACCAGGGCACCGTATATGTAATCCCATAAAGGACACCAGGGGCTATAAATATTTAATATAGCCCCACACTTGGCTCAACCTTATTGGCAGGCCAAACATCTTACACTTTTACTGTCCATCGCATATTTACGTTGTACTCTCCTACATGAGTTTTCTTTTTTATAGACAACATTCGCGCGATACCCTTCCAGGAAACGGCACAATGAAGACAAAGGCGCAGACGTGCAGCAGGGCCCCGCTCAAAGGTTTCTCTTTAGATTAAGCCCCTTTGTAAACCTTTTATTTTGCCTCTTGTTGTTCACACATCCCATGGGTACTGCACCCACAGAGGATACTGCCGCTATTGGCATTTCGCCACGACAGATTAACGCACGTACTTGGAAATACAGGGTTTATAATGAAAGGGCATTCTTCAACCCATTTTCTGTTACAAGGTCCGAATACCTTCGGGAGTGTTCGGTGTCACGAGTTTGGCCTTATATGCATCAGCTCCGAATCATGTCTTTGGTCAAATGTTGGGTTTGCCCGACTCCTGGGTTTGCCGCCTTACGTTCCGTTCTTATCGGCTAAGGCGGCCAAAGGAGAACTACTGCGATTGTGCCCTGGTTATTCCGGATGAGCACCTCAGTAGAGAAAGCCGAAAACTAACTGTCATGATACAGCGAGAGACTGTTCAACCACTCGAAGACTTATCGGAATCTTTAGGATCCCTCCGCATTAACGAAGGACCGTTTCCCGGTCATGTACACACGTTCCCGTATTCGGATGCATGCGAAGGTACCAGGGGCTACATAGTAGCCCCACCACTAGACTCCCATGGCTAAGCGAAAGTGTTACAGCCAAGCTTTTAAATAGCGGATAGCGGACTGGTTGCGGATTAGGGTTCATGTAGCGGAATACGGATAGCGGGCAATATTGCGGGCGCTATGTCCACATAGTCAACTTTTAAAAAAAGCACTCATAAATTTTAGATTTTTTTGTATATTTCTAGGCCATTGACAAAAGATATGACACTTAATTTGAGAAATCATCATTTATATAATAATATAAACTATAATTGAACAATATTTGGTCTCGCAACCATGCAAGCAAGACACATTTACCAAAATAGATTACACAACAGAACAACAAGGACTTATATAGCGGGCGATATTGCGGATAGCGGACGATATAGTGGTCTGACAAGTGATATTGCGTCTGCATCATGACAACATGCTATTTTCTAACGCAACCTTAAACTAATAGTGGCAGGGTGACACTACTGCTATTGCGGCCGCAATAGCGGAGGTAGCGGACGCTATTTAAAATCTTGGTTACAGCTATATAGTCCGGTTGCCTAGTTCGAGATGCGATCACCTCCTTAATGGACCAAGACGCTGGATCAAGTTTGATTATGCATATTTTTTGCAAACACCCCCGCATTATATGCGAGGGGACTAAAGCCAATGACTGCTAACTTTCGGATTACATATATATATATATATACCGCACATGAGACACAATAATACTTTCAGGCAAAAAGTATAAATATAGCCTTCCAACCAAAATTACATTGTTTTTACAATGATTCAATCTGTCACTCAAACAAGACATTCTTCGAGCACTGCACCTCTATTAAGCGGGCACCTTATGTTACCTATGCCAAGTAGTGCTCGGCCGGATATTGGCATCCCTCAGGACTCTGGATCGCCACAATGGTGGCCCTCCATATCTGTCCAATAGGCTTTAACACGGGCAAGAGCCATTCGTGCACCCTCTATGCACGCTGACCTTCTCATGGCGTCAATCTGAGGTACGGCCCCAAGGAACTGTTGCACCAAGCCAAAATAACTGTCCGACTTAGGCCCCTTCGGCCAAAGATGGTCTATTACAGACCGCATTGCAAGCCCGAACAACCTGTTAAGTTCCGCCACAGCAGCCAACTTCTCACATGATGGCAGCGGGCGCGCGGGAGCATTGAATTGCGACCAAAAAAGCTTCTCCACTCCTTTATCACCTTGATCCTCAAAAAACTTGGCTGCATCCGCTATACTCTTCGCCAAGTCCGCATATGCATCTGCAGGACTCCAGCGTCCATCCAGGGGAGCATACTTCGGATCCAAAAACTTCGTCCACAGTAAGTAGGAGCCCCCAGCTGCGATTTTTCCGGCCTGTTGAAGCTCCTCCCGCACACCCCTAACCTCGGTCCGCATCTCCTTGGTGGCATTAAGTGCCTTGTTCAGGTCGGCCGAACTAGCCTTATGCTCCTTTTCAAGGAGTTCATACCGGTCGGTGGCATTTTTCAACTCCACAACCATTTCAGCTATCTTTTCCTTGCTTCGACGATGAGCAGCCTGTTCGGCTCTCAATTCTTCGGCCGCCTATAGGGCAGCCGCACTGCTAACCCGAGCTTGTTCCTTGGCCTAGGCAAGTTCTGCCCTCAGGGCTTCCACGGCAGCAGCACCATCTGCAGTCCAAACATATTGCATTAATATTATGCCACTCTCATATTTTCCTATACAACAGAATAAGGAAAGCAGAGCACATACCTTGTGACTCGTTCAACCGCTCATTCACTAGCGTGATATCGGCATCAATAGATCCAATTTGCCTCCTTAGTTCAGCAACTTCAACGGACTGTTCGGCAGCCGAATCCTTAGATACGTACGCATATGTACAGCGCAATCAGTACTTAAACAAAATGATCCTCCGTTTGCCACCTAGGGCGGGCAACCAGAGTCTCAGGGGATACTATCCATATGGAGCACACTTAGCGCGTGCCTCACTGCCAAAAATTGTGTATTTTTCACTACATACCTCAAAGCCTCTGAGCAGACTCGTAAATGCTTCATTCAAACCGCTTGTGGCGGATGAAATATTCTTGACCACCGCGCTCATTAATGAGCGGTGCTCCTCCGAGAGCGCAGCTCGCTCCAGATGGCCTGTCAGTATATCCGACCGGACATCAAAATGTGCCGGACCCTTCTCATCGCCCCCCGCAGGAGCCGAACGCCCCGGGCTCAAGGTGGCTGACGGATTAGCTTCTGACTTCGGCAAACCCGGACTCCTCCGTGATGACACCTCGGTGTCGCCCGCCTCATGAGGCGTAGAGGCTGGTGGGATCTCACTCTCCATCATCTCCGGAGGAAGATCTCCCGAAGACGAACTCTGTTGAGAAGAGCTGCTAGCCGAACTGCAAAGAATGGATCCTGGTTAGTGTACTCGGAGAAAAATAGTACCTTCGAATTTACGGTTAACTTACAGCTCGGTGGAGGGCTGGCCCGTTGGTGGGAACGAGGCGGTGAGGGTGCCCATCGGGGCAGAGCCCCCTGGTGATACCTTTTTCCCTTGCTTGGGCATCTCCATCTCCAAGTCTTCGGAGGCGGCCCTCTTCTTCCCGCGCGGGGAGGAGGCTTTAGCCTCCCCTTCCAGACTATCCTCCTCAGGGGAGGTAACAATTCCCCAGGTTTGGATGCGCAGCGTGTGAAGTTCGGCTTCTCTGTTCTTCCCCTTGTCTTTCCCGGAGGGCATTCTGCTGAGCACCCGGTCAAGCATCTTGGAAATGGTTGGACTAGGCGAGCCTTCGAGAAGTGGCGCCGGGCACCTGATTCTCTCGGCCTTGCTGAGCCATTCCTGGCCACGGATGATTTCCAGAATAACAACTATGGAAAATATAAAACATAGTGTCTGGTATCAAGGTTACTTACTTGGGTATCTAGGCGATTGCAGCTTAGGCCCGCATCCTCGATGGTGTCCGGATACTCTACTTGTGGTCCGAAGAATAATTTGCACATCCCTTCGAGCTTTAGGCCAAAGGAATGCTTAACAGTCCGCGGACCCTCTGGATTGAACTCCCACATCCGGAGAGGCCAACGTTGGCACGGTAACATTCGTTGGATTAACATCACTTGAATTATGCTGACAAGATTAATGTCCCTCTCAAGAAGCTCCTAGATGTGGCTCTGTAGTACTGGTACATCGCCAGCGGGCCCCCAATTCCATCCTATGTCGGTCTAAGACGCTAGTTGTGACGGAGGGCCCAAGCGGAACTTGGGGGCGGCTACCCACTTGGTACCTCTGGGAGATGTGGCATAAAACCACCTCCGTCGCCATACATCGGATACTTCCGGGAAAGAACCCTTTGGCCATGGGGCATCGGTGTTCCTGCTTATTATGGCACCTCTGCACTCCACATGTCGCCCCTCGATCATCTTCGGCTTCACATTAAAGGTCTTGAGCCATAAGCCGAAGTGTGGAGTGATGTGGAGAAAAGACTCACACACACTGATGAATGACGAGATAAGGAGGA
Organism: Triticum dicoccoides; assembly: GCF_002162155.2. Classification (NCBI taxonomy): domain Eukaryota; kingdom Viridiplantae; phylum Streptophyta; class Magnoliopsida; order Poales; family Poaceae; genus Triticum; species Triticum dicoccoides. Next base: position 186,211,834 of record NC_041391.1, on the reverse strand, counting down.
TAGCGTCTGGAGCTAGATCATGAAAATCCAACCCGTAATAGAACATGAGCCCCCTCACAAAGGGATCGAGGGTGAGTCCCAAGCCGCAGAGGAAGTGAGGAACAAACACAACGCTCTCATTGGGCTCCGGCGTAGGGATGACCTGCCCTGGAGGAGGAAGCCTGTGCTGGATGTCGGCGAACAGATATCCGACCTCTCTAAGCCTCGCAATGTCCTCCTCTTGGATCGAGGAGGCCACCGACCGACCTTGAGGATTGGATCCGGACATATTGGAGGATCTGGGGTGCTGGAGCTTAGGTCTTGGGTGTTAGAACTTGAGCTGCGAGAAGGTGCAAGGGAGGTGGAAAAGAGGCATAGGCCTCGGTCCCTTTATAAAGGGGGTGGATATCAAGAGTCCTCAGCGTGACCACTTGAGGCTTATCTAAAAACACACGGAGTCATACCAACGGTCGTCGTGGGGTTACGCACGCCCATATTGATGGAAGATCCCGTAATAAGAGGAACACGATCTCTGCTTTGGTAGGGCGTGCCAATAAAACCGCCTCACAATGCGAGTCGGGGTGGGGCAAGAAACGCCGGTTCCAGTTGGACCCGGACATGATGCAAGGGCACAACGTACGAAGATTGCCAGCAAATCAGATTTATGCTATGTTCCCTACGATGGTATGTGAGAATCATCTCGCAGATCCGGACACGTTCTAAGTGTTCGGCAATTACCGTGGAGTATTCGGAGAAGGAACCCGCCTTGCAATGCCTAAGACAAGACTGTGCGCCGGAATCATCGTCATTGAAGCCTGGTTCAGGTGCTACTGAGGGAGTCCTGGATTAGGGGGTATCCGGACAGCCGGACTATATACATCATCTGGACTATCGAAGCGTGAAGATACAAGACTCAAGACTCCGTCCCGTGTCTGTATGGGACTCTCCTTTGCATGGAAGACAAGCTTGGCGATCCAGATATTGTATTTCCTTCCTTGTAACCGACTCCGTGTAAACCCTAGCCCTCTCCGTTGTCTATATAAACCGGAGAGGTTGGTCCTTAGAAGGCCGATCACAATTACAATCACAATCATCATAGGCTAGCTTCTAGGGTTTAGCCTCTACGATCTCGTGTTAGATATACTCTTGTACTACTCATATCATCAATATTAATCAAGCAGGAAGTAGGGTTTTACCTCCATCGAGAGGGCCCGAACCTGGGTAAACATGATGTCCCTTGCTTCCTGTTACCATCAGCCTAAGACGCACAGATCGGGACCCCCTACCCGAGATCCGCCGGTTTTGACACCGACATCGAGCCCGTTCTATTGGTCATGCTTTCACTATGGTTTGGCACTGTGAAAATGACCATTATGCCCTTGCCCTTATTCAGCCCCTTCCGAGAGAGAATGTTTTCTGGCGATTCGTTCCGCCAGTTTCTCGCACTTTCTCCCGGTGATTTCTTCATCCCCAGGCAAGCCACAATACCCACTTGCATGATAGTCATGCAGTAGCCATGGTTTTCAACTTGAATCTTTACTAAATGTTTGCTTGTTTAAAAGATGGTTATCGTTGTTCCGGTGATGTTAGATTTGCATGTTCACTTTTGTGATATGTTGTCTTGTACTCTGTTACATGTTCTACCAACTAGTATTTCATTTCATATGTTTATGCTTGCTAGTAGTATAGGTTGATGTTGGTGATGGTCTTCGGTGCATGACTGCCGTTTGTCTCGAGTACCGTTGTTATGCATGTTCCATTGCATCCAGTTGGTTAAATGCTTGCATGATGGCATTGTTGATATGTTCTTGCATGATATTTATTATTGATGCCAGTTGTCATGCTATGTTTTGAAGAAGTATGTACGGGTGATGTTCATGCTAGTCACTACGCCATGCTCAGTGGATATGATTCATTGTTGTTATGGTGGATAGTTATGTGATACAGTCATGATTAGGTTGATACCATGTTCATGCATTGTAATTGGCATCATGTTATTTTATCATGGCTCAACATATTTGCATTCAAGTTTAGCCGGATTAAATTGAACTTGAACAACTGTTGGCTGAGTCATGGTGCCGCTGAATCAAGCTGACCAGTGCAACCACGCTTGCCGGAATGGGACGGCCCTAACTGGGTCTATTGTTGTGCCTCTCGCTGGTGCCTCCAACGAGGGAAGGTTATGGGCGCGCGCTACCCTGATCAGGTAGGCGGACATAAGCCTTGTGTGCCTGCTGTTGTTATATGGATCCGGGTCCCCGTGGGGGATCGTGGCCACGACGGTGGTCGTTGTTTCTTGTGGTAGACACGGGGCCACCCATGACTTAGCCCAAAGGGGAGTTGGTCGGAGTGGCCGGGAGAGTGTCATGGCAGTAGATCGGTTTTCTCAGAACGCCGTTGGTCCACCCGAATGGGAGTGCGAGGCCATGGGTTCCATAGTGTGGGTACAGTGTACTAACCTCTACATACTGTATATTAAATCTATCGATAGCCACGCCCGCGGTTAAGGGCCCAGTTCAAAAGTAGGTCACACCGTGAGTCAATAGTAATAATAATAACTTGATTAATGACAACCCGTGGTTCCGTAAGGATCACGGGCCAAGTATTGGTCGTGGTTGTGATTGCCGTAAGGATCACGGTTTGAGGCCAAGTATTGGTCGTGGTTGTGATAGCCGTAAGGATCACGGGCCAAGTATTGGTCGTGGTTGTGATCGCCATAAGGATCACGGGCCAAGTATTGGATGTGGTTTGATCGCCGTAAGGTTCACGGGCCAAGTGGTGGTCGTGGTTGTGATCGCCGTAAGGATCACGGTTTGAGACCTAGTGTTGGTTGTGGTTGTGATCGCCGGAAAGATCATCGTGGTATCGAGGATGCCGAGTTGTTGGATATTCGTGATGTTGTACGAGAATCATGGGTAAAGATCAAGCTCCTTGTGGTCATTTAATGATCACTACGATATTGTTCATACAAGGCTTAATTTGATCCTGAGATGATCGTGTGATGTCCGAGGTTGGTAAGTGATGCATGTGTTGGTTACGAGGTAGCCCGAGCAGAATAAGTGGTGCATATAGTGTCATCATGTTGCATGCTAGTATTGTCGGATTAATATGTTCATGGTGTGTTAGCTGTATCATGTTTATGTTGGTCATGCCATGTTATTCTGATGATCCCATGATAATTCCTGTTTAACTTGTAATTGCCATGCTGTTGTCTATCTTGAATGCTTTTGGTTATTGTGAGCTTCCAAGTACATTCAATGTACTGACCTGGCGTGTCATGCCAGTTTGCAGGTCATGACGGATTTGATTGCTTGCTTGTCGTGGAGTCCTTGTTTGTGAGCTCGGATAAGCGTTCCAGCCAGAGTCCCTACGGAGTGGAGTTCACCACCATCGTCGTTGTTCCGCTGCTAGAGTTACTCCACTGCTTCGAGTTGTTCTAATGCTTGCATAGAGCAACTGAGGATGGCGTAGTGTCACCGTACCGATGTTATTCATTGTAATATCGGAGACCTTGTATTCATATTCGTGTAATAATATAAAGCTAGTTTGTTCTATGCCAAGCAGTGCCGTATTCCAGAAGACTTCTCCTTGATCTCTGGGCTGGAATACGGGGCATTCCGGTTTCTCTGAGCCGGGGTGCCATAAGCTTCTAGGGTTTAGCCTCTACGATCTCGTGGTAGATCAACTCTTGTGATACTCATATCATCAAGATCAGTCAAGCAGGAACTAGGGTATTACCTCCATCGAGAGGGCCCGAACCTGGGTAAACATCATGTCCCCCGCCTCCTGTTACCATTAGCCTTAGACGCACAGTTCGGGACCCCCTACCCGATATCCGCCGGTTTTGACACCGACAGTCGCCAACACAACGCGACCCATCAAATTCGAATAGGAGATCAAATTCCATTATTGCTTGTGCGCGTGGCTAAGACCGAGAGGAATTCTGTTGAAACACGCATGAGTACTTGCTACTACTGCTATCAAAATCCCGAGGTGATTTCGTAAAGACCTGTTAAGCCGCCACTACTACGTTCAGGCACAAGATGAACCGTCAATAGTTATTTCCTTTTTAAAAACTCTGATTGGTACATGCGCACAAGGAAAACTACCATGAGGCTGATTCAAGAGTTATGGAAGGAAAAATTGCTATGTGGGTCTGGCCCATGATTATCAAGGAAAAAGGATCCATCTGGGACTCAAGTCGCCTCGCTGCCTCATCTCCGCCTCCGATTGGCCACCTGACGCCATCTCCGAGTTACCCCTGAGCACTTTGTGCCTCATCAAGCCGCTGCCGTTGGTCATCTCCGGGTCCGCCGCTATGCACCCTCGCCTTGGCGCTTGAGCGCACACTAGTGCCAGAGTCCCTGCGGAGTGCCGTTCACCACCGTCATCATTGTTCTGCTGCTAGAGTTATTCCGCTGCTTCGAGTTGTTCTGCTGCTTGCATAGAGCCACCGAGGATGGTGTAGTGTCGCCGTACCGATGTTATTCATTTTAATATCGGAGAACTTGTATTCATATTCGTGTAATAATATAAAACTGGTTAGTTCTATGCTAAGCAGTGCCGTATTCCAGAAGACTTCTCCTCGATCTCTGGGCTGGAATACGGGGCGTTCCGGTTTCTCTGAGCCGGGGTGCCACAGTGCTTGGTATCAGAGCAGGTCTGGCTGTAGGACGCCCTAGACTGCGCGAATGTTAGAAAGCGGTAGTATAGACCCCAGTTGGTTTATTGCACTTGATTGCTGCATGTGTTTGTCGCATAGCATGTATATAGATTATTATTTAGTCGCTAACGGTTAATCTTGTGAGCGTAGGTGGTATCGGTTGTGATCTACTACCTACGCCCTCCTTCTTATCATGCCTGCTCTTCAGTGTGATGCGACCACATCATCATCAATGCCCTCCATCTCATTCTTTTGGCAACCCTTGGTGACCTTTGTTATCAGAAAAGGGCAATGCCATTAGACCCAGTCTTCCACTGTTATCTAGACTTGTCATTTCATTCTTTGGATGGGTACGATTCCCTTCGTATGCTTGATGATGAGGTAGTCGTGACTTTTGTGTCTCACTACTTGATCGTTAAGTCCGTCCTCACCTGTGTATCCATCCAGATCCAGCTAGTGTTCAGCCAGTGCTTGGTGTAGCTTCGGTTACGCCAACTCCTTTCCACACATGGATATAGTTTTCGTGCACACCGCCACAACATATTAGACTGCAATACCAGAGTTTCCGCGAGATTTGTGTGCTTAGGTGTGCATGCATATTATTGTGTGAGTAGCAGTAATATGTGATGATTGCTTGATTAATTATATTAGTAGAATGCTTGTGTGCATTCGTGTTAGTCGTTTCTTTTGTTCCTTTCTTTGGGCCTTTGGTGTTATAATTTTTCCCCTATTAAAGTTGCTTGTCAGCCGACACTGGACCCGAAGAGTCAGCAAGAAATGCATATATTTGGAAACTCAACTAAACAGAATGGAATTATCAGCTGACTGCAGTGAAATTGGGAATATCTTGTCTGGATGCAAAATAAATCCAGGATGGACCGTCAGTATCAAGTTTGCATTAGCGTGCATTCACCACAACAAAATCATTAAATCAGCAAGAAGATAAATTGTGTGCAAGGTTGAGAGAATATTATTAAAGGTATGGCTCAGATACAAGTTTAATTTTTCGTTGAGGATGATTTTGGAACTCGATGTACCTGGAAGCAAGCAAAAATATGGCATGTACTCAGAAAGGAGGATAGTCCTACAAAACCCCGTTTCATGCAAGAAATCAATAGAAAAAATATTCAGATGGTTATATATGTGGAAATCGGTCCGCATATCACAATAAGAAGCTTCTAGTGGAAGCAACCCAATCTTCCCTCGCAAAATTCCAGAGAAGTTTCCAAGGCAAGATTCATCTACCTTCCTTAGTATGATACGTGGATGATTCCCCATGCAAGGTACCCTGTCTACTTTAGTAAGCAACCGCAAAACCTTCCGGCATAAGGTACCGAGTATTTCCCTAGCAATGTCTTTAAGGGGGTAAGCTTCTGAAGCACGATATTCAGTCTTCTTCAGCAAGCTGTCCGATGAAAGTATCGAGCACAAGCCAACCAATCTTCCTCAGCAAGACATGGTACAAGGTAGTACACTATGAATTGACAACATATGGCAGTGAATCCCAAGAATCAGATCCGCAACATTTTAATCAGAATCAAGAATTAGTCAGAATACACGTCTGTCTTGGAATCAGGTCCTCATATATATGCAATGAGCATACCATCAAGATATTACAAGTCACTCGGATGAGGATCTGACAACCACGTGAGGATGGTTAATAGAAGAAAGCCAGTATACACCGCAGTGTGACAAATGATTATGAGGATTGACGACATCAATGAGCTCCATACAAGTAATTGTGTACTGGAAAATAATCCTGATGAGCCCTTCTCCCCTTTTCTCCAATGAAGGCACCACGCCTGTGATCTGAGCTGTTTCTAGCTATCCAGGCTGGATGCCTATTTTTGTTTCTCTCTTCAATGACAGTCACGAGTCTGAGCTGCTTTTCGGCCATCTCGTATAGCTGTTGAGTTTATTTTTGTGATAGTAGCCCTACAGCTGCTTTTTGGCTATTTTAGGGAGCTGCCACCTTCTTCTTATCGACCCGGTCTCATGCTCTGAGATGCTTTTTGGCCGTCCTGAGCCATGGTTGAGTTATTCCAGTAATGTCCCAGTTCTGAGTTGTAAAGACCATTCTGGTGGCTACTGATTTATCTGCCGATTTCTTGCAAGGGTTTCGGATGATCATTTCCCAACAATCAGAACTTGATAGGTGTTGAACATGTCATTTAATGGGTTACCTTATCAGAAAAATGAGGATAAACTACAATTGCCAAAAAATTGCACCGACAGTGCCTATGGTCATACAAAGAAACTATACGGCCCAACTCTTTCAGCCAAGGATCCAGACCAAGAAAACAATAATGAAGGAGCAAGACCAGTGAGGCAGGTATGAAAATTGTACACGACCCCCACGGTGTAGATCCCCCGGACAGTCTAAGTCAGTATTGATCCACATGGATATGCCTACAGCATGAGTAATCGGCATGAGGAATAACAGTCTGGAAGCCTGAGTCCTCACTTATATGAATCATCATGGATAGCCTGTCGTGAACAAAATTTTTCCGTCAGAACCACCGTCAATCAAGTCTGCAGATATTATCATACCGGCCAAACCCTTTATGCTGGCCGCAACAGGAGACAATCAAATATTTGGTACGGATCCGATACTTACGACAGTGGACCAGTTAAGATGATTCAGAAACTTCTGTGATGAGTTAGAATCTGTCAGGAAACGGTTATGTTTCAACTCACTGTTTGGAACCCAAAGGACCTGCATTTAGGGGAGAAACCCAATGCAATGAGTCAGAGCTTGAGTTTTCATCATAAAATTCTGATCATCATTACATGAAAGGTTTCCAGTGCCAGGTGGCACACCCAGCGGAAATCACTTTTGGATTTGTGAGACGGACATATATTTCAGTCGTGATAACTAAATCACACACAGCTAGTCAGCAGATCTAAAAAGATATTGAGCCTATATAAGCATGAGCAAGCCAGGTAAGATCTGTCAGAATGTGGATACAGTAAAGCAAACCACCCAGGGCCAGTCAGATAAAATTTTTGTGGGAACAACAATAAAGGAAAAGAGGATACCCGAGTTGGAAACGGTTTCCTTAAGTCAGAATATTCATACTTGTTCCCTGAGCAACCAAATCTCGAGGATGAGATTTCTTTGAGGGGGTAAGGTTTGTGACAGCCTAATTTTAGGCCCTTTCTTTTTCTTTTGTTTTCCCGAGGTTTTTGCCTGAGTTTTTCTTTTTCGTGGCCTTGTGGTCTGGAAACTGAAGAAGATGCCCTCTTCTTTGCTTACAGAGTGGGTTGTCATTCCCGAATCCTTCCCTAGACCCTGTCATTTTCATCCTAGCCCAAATCCCAATATTCTTTTTATTGGGAATATTCCTTTTCTATTAAAGGAATAACTCAAATTGCCTTAGGTTGTGAAGCAACCTATATTTCCCTCACTCCTAAAATTCCCAAATAATTCTTATAAATTATTTGGGTCATATCTTGATAAAATATGGTAAAACTTTACATTGCCATGTTCAAAAATAATTCCCCAATATTCCTTTTTCTATTCTGCCTTGAAAGGCACTTTGTGAAGGAACTGTCATTTATATTTTTCCTAGTGGATCCCAACCTTTTTGGGCATGTTTATATGTCCAAATAATTGCCTCAGCCACAAGTTCAACTTTATTCCCCTAGCCAATCTTCCTCAGTGAAGTTTCAAAGTTTCTGTCAGACAAGAGGCCTTGTGAAGGAAGTACTAGCTAGGAGTAACCAAATGAGTTGAACTTTTGCACAATCCTTAATGTGCTCATATTAACCCCTTCCACCCATTTGCAGCCCCATCCAATTATCTATGTAAGCACAGAAGCAAATCTTTGATTCTGGCAATATTTTCAAGTTATGAAGCAAGTGTATTTGATATTGTTTTAAAAATCCTGATAAATTACGAGATCATTCTTATTCTCATGAAACATCTCTCCACCCAATTTGGCATCATTTTATTGATCCATCTGACCACCAATATTATTTCAAGTTTCTGGACAGAAATGATGTTTGTGAAGCAAGTGCTATTTTGGTTTGTCCATTTGGCATGAGCTTTTTACATGATCTTCATATGTTTAAATGATCAAGATTTGCCCAATGTTAGCCCAAGTTGACACTCCATGTGAGTGCACCATCAAGATCTAGTTTCTGGACAATTTTGGTTAGTTGTTAAGCAACTGCAGTAAATCTTGGTCCACTTCTCCTCAAACTTAACAGGATGAAAGTCCTTCTTTACCTCAACATTGCAGACAACTCCATTGCTCCCAAACCCTTCCTGTTGATCACCAGTCCTCGCCCAAGTTTACTGCAGTAAACTTTAGAGGGTGATTTCTATTTGACAAGAGCCTTTTTCACCAAACTACCACCGTAGTTGAAACCACCCTTCGAAGGACTTACCACTAGACAACATTGGCCAGACATTTGGCTCCTCTTGATGCCAGTCTACGTGGTGACCACCGCTTTAGCATGCAATGGCCGCGCCTAGAATGGCTTCTTGCTCAGGTACCTCCCCCTCTCACCGTCTTTGCGCTCGTGAGCATGTCCCTTGGCTTCCTCTCATCGTCGCTGTTCCCCTGGACCCCTCTCCCCCTCTGCCCGCCTCCTCACCGACGCTCGCAGCCGAGCGCCCACGAGAGCACAGTGCACCGACCGTCGTCTTCCTCCTTGGCCACATCCTCCCTGCGCTCTCTTGGCCTTCTCATCCCCGTGAGACTCCCCCTGTGCCTCCTGCGTCGTCTACCTCCAAGCTCGCGAGCGTGGGCACGCGTCCGCGGCGCCGGACACGCGTCCGCGGCGGTGCCAGCTCGGCCACCTCGCCCCGCGGCTATATTAGCCCACCCCGAGGCCTCTCGACCTTACCTCTGGCCTCGCCTCTCTCCCAGCTCCCTCCCCGTCCACTCACTCGAGCTCCAAGAGCTCTCTGTGCCCCCCATCGCCGTCATGGCCGCCGTGGTGCTCCGGCTAAATTCAGATGAGCCGAGTCCCCTCTCTCCATTCGACCGCCATTTTCCTCTTCCCCACTCCTCGGTGCACCTCCTCCACCCCTCGCACACTCGCCGGAGTAGCAGAAGCCTCTGTCTTCAAGTCCAGCCGCCGCCAGAGCCGCCTCTGTTCCCCTCGCCTCGCGGTCATCCCGCCCCTCTGCGGTGCTGGCTGACCTTGGGGACGGGTGCGGCCGGTCCTCCCGAGCCCGCCGGTGGCCTCCGTTTGGCCGGAGGTGTCCGGAGTTGCCGGGGCCGGCGCCGGCCGCGCCACTGCCTCACCCCTCCCCTGCTCCCGTCGGGGAAAGAAGGAGCGGGAGGGGGGCATTGACCGAGCGTGGACCCCGCGGGCCCCAGGCGTCAGCGACCCAGAGGCCGGTCCCAGCCCTGCTGACGTGGCAAGTGGAAGTGCATTTTGGGCGTGTGCGTTTTCATCTACAGAAAACATATTTCCAACTTTGTGCTTCTGCCTTATCCACTCAGGGACCTGTTGGCTAAAGAATTTTTTACAGATAGATCCCTAGCAGTCAAACCCTCATAACTCCGCAACCGTAACTCCGTTTAAGGTGAAACCAACGCTCACTTTTTCATTTCGTCGAGCCCATTCTGTTGGTCATGCTTTCGCTATGGTTTGACACTGTGAAAATGACCATTATGCCCTTGCCCTTATTCAGCCCCTTTCGAGAGAGAATATTTTCCGGCGATTCGTTCCGCGAGTTTCTCGCACTTTCACCCGGTGATTTCTTCATCCCCAGGCAAGCCACAATACCCACTTGCATGATTGTCATGCAGTAGACATGGTTTTCAACTTGAATCTTTACTAGATGTTTGCTTGTTGACAAGATGGTTATCGTTGTTCAGGTGATGTTAGATTTGCATGTTCACTTTTGTGCTATGTTGTCTTGTACTCTGTTATCATGTTCTACCAACTAGTATTTCATTTCATATGTTTATGATTGCTAGTAGTACATGTTGATGTTGGTGATGGTGTTTGGTGCATGACTGTCGTCTGTCCCGAGTATCGTTGTTATGCATGTTCCATTGCATTCAGTTGCTTAAATGCTTGCATGATGGGATTGTTGATATGTTCTTTAATGATATTTATTGTTGATGCCAGTGGTCATGCTATGTTTCGGAGAAGTATGTACGGGTGATGTTCATGCTAGTCAGTAGGCCATGTTCAATGGATATGATTCATTGTTGATATGGTGGATAGTTATGTGATACCGTCATGATTAGGTTGATATCATGTTCATGCATTGTAATTGGCATCATGTTATTTTATCATGGCTCGGCATATTTGCATTCAAGTTTAACCGGATTAAATTGGACTTGAACAACTGTTGGCTGAGTCATGCTGCCGCTGAATCGAGCTGACCAGTGCAACCACGCTTGCCGGTATGGGACGACCCTAACTGGGTCTATTGTTGTGCCTCTCGCCGATGCCTCCAACGAGGGAAGGTTATGGGCGCGCGCTACCCTGATCAAGTAGGCAGACATAAGCCTTGTGTGCCCATTGTTGTTATATGGATTCGGGTCCCCGTGGGGGATCATGGGCATGACGGTGGTTGTTGTTTCTTGTGGTAGACACGGGGCCACCCATGACTTAGCCGAAAGGGGAGTTGGTCGGAGTGGCTGGGAGAGTGTCATGGCAGTAGATCGGTTTTGTCGGAACGCAGTTGGTCCACCCGAATGGGAGTGCGAAGCCATGGGTTCCATAGTGTGGGTACAGTGTACTAACCTCTGCATAGTGTATATTAAATCTATCGATAGCCGCGCCCACGGTTAAGGGCCCAGTTCGAAAGTAGGTCACACCATGAGTCAATGGTAATAAGAATAACTTGATTAATGACAACCTGTGGTTGTGATCGCCGTAAGGATCACGGGCCAAGTATTGGTCGTGGTTGTGATCGCCCTAAGGATCACGGTTTGAGGCCAAGTATTGGTTGTGGTTGTGATTGCCGTAAGGATCACGGGCCAAGTATTGGCCGTGGTTGTGATCG
>NC_041391.1:186169663-186199978 GCF_002162155.2 Triticum dicoccoides | reverse complement strand
TGGTTGTGATCGCCGTAAGGATCACGGGCCAAGTACTGGTCCTGGTTGTGATCGCCGTAAGGATCACGGGCCATGTGTTGGTCGTGGTTGTGATCGCCGTAAGGATCACGGTTTGAGATCTAGTGTTGGTCATGGTTGTGATCGCCGGAAAGATCACCGTGGTATCGAGGATGCCGAGTTGTTGGATATTCGTGATCTTATACGAGAATCGTGGGTAAAGATCAAGCTCCTTGTGGTCATTCAATGATCACTAGGTATTGTTCATACCAAGCTTGATTTGATCCTGAGATGATCGCGTGATGTCCAAGGTTGGTAAGTGATGCATGTGTTGGTTACGAGGTAGCCCGAGCAGAATAAGTGGTGCATATAGTGTCATCATGTTGCATGCTAGTATTGTCGAATTAATATGTTCATGTTGTGTTAGCTGTATCATGTTTATGTTGGTCATGCCATGTTATTCTGATGATCTCATGATAATTCCTGTTTAACCTGTAATTGTTATGCTGTTGTCTGTCTTGAATGCTTCTGGTTATTGTGAGCTTGCAATTAGATTCAATGTACTGACCTGGCGTGTCATGCCAGTTTGCAGGTCATGCCGGATTTGATTGCTTGCTTGTCATGGAGTCCTTGTTTATGAGCTAGGATAAGCGTTCCAGCCAAAGTCCCTGCAGAGTGGAGTTCACCACCGTCGTCGTTGTTCTGCTGCTAGAGTTACTTCACTGCTTCGAGTTGTTCTGCTGCTTGCATAGAGCAACTGAGGATGGCGTACTGTCGCCGTACCGATGTTATTCATTGTAATATCGGAGACCTTGTATTCATATTCGTGTAATAATAGAAAGCTGGTTTGTTCTATGCCAAGCAGTACCGTATTCTAGAAGACTTCTCCTCAATCTTTGGGCTGGAATACGGGGCATTCCGGTTTCTCTGAGCCGGGGTGCCACAAGCTTCTAGGGTTTAGCCTCTACGATCTCGTGGTAGATCAACTCTTGTAATACTCATATCATCAAGATCAATCAAGCAGGAAGTAGGGTATTACCTCCATCGAGAGGGCCCGAACCTGGGTTAACATCGTGTCCCCCACCTCCTGTTACCATTAGCCTTAGACGCACAGTTCGGCACCCCCTATCCGAGATCCACCGGTTTTGACACCGACAGTCGCCAACACGACGCGACCCATCAAATTCGAATAGGAGATCAAATTCCATTATTGCTTCTGTCACATCCCTAGTCCTGGTATGTAGTAGGCTAGCCCTTCATGTGTGCATCATGTTTAACTTTTCAAATGAGCTTGAAATGGGGACTGTTCAAACCCTAGCACCAGATCAAATCAAATAGGTTCAACATAAAATCATTTTCAATGAACCTGAAATGCCCTTCTAAAATGTTCATCATCTTTGCCTTGGTCTTAAACCTCTGACAAAAATGGTGCACAATTTTCTAGGTCATCCTAAGGGCACTGAATTAAATCATAAGTATTTGAATTTGGACATTTAAATTCTATAAAATATTTTAAATGTCCAAATACTCCTAAACTGAAATGTTCCATGTTGGATATATTCTGTACAGTGGGCATGTGCAGTTTAGTGATTTTTGAAAGGGTATAGGTATTTTTAGAAAAGCCCTCAAGCTTACAGAATAATAGAAAACAAAAATTAAAATAGAGAAACCAGAGAGAGAGAGAACTTACCTGGCGCTCACATGGTAGCCCAGCTGGCCCAGCACTGTAGCTGAGGCCCAGCCCACCAGGGCAAAGCGGTCGTCTTCAACCTCTGCTAGTAGGCACAGGCGTGTCGACGCCAGCGCACCCGAGGCCTCCACCTCCTCCCTTCCAGCCTGCCTGGCTCCTCCTCGATGCACCAGACGACGCCACGCAGCCCCTGGCCCCCTCTCACTCTCTCTCGAGCTCATCCCCCTCCTGTGTTCTCTCTCCCTCTCACCACCGAACGCCACCGTCGCCGCCATTCGCTGCCAACGTGACCACCGTGGTCCTCTCGCCCCTTCCCCGTGTACAAAAGCTCCGTGACAACGCAAAGCTCCTTCACGCGGAAGATCCCAAACCCAAGAGCACCGTGGTGACGCCTTCGAGCTCGTCTTCCACCTCGGGAGCCACCGATCACCGCCGTTGATTCGCGACGTCTGGCGCGCCCCCTAGCCCACTGACCTTCTGCGCCGCCTCCTTGTGAGCTCCTCATCTCTCCTCTTTGCTCGCCCCTTCCATTCCCATCCTTTGGCCGTTGTTCCACAAGTGCCCGAAGCTCGCTGCCGATGGCCATGTCGCCGTCGTGGCTACAGACGTCGTAGCTTGCCCCTGAGAACATCATCATGCTCGTGCTGCTCCCAGGAGACGAACGCACCTGCTAGCCCACCTTCCCATGCACCATAGCGAGTAGCCGTGTCACATCCCTAGTTCTGGCCTGGCCTATGCCAGCTTCCATGTGTGCATCATGTTTAAATTCAAATGAAAATTTGAATTGATGAATTTTCAAAGCCTCAGAAACCTTCTAAAAAAATGATCAACACTAAAATCTTCTCAAAGAAGTCCAAGAAAATGTTCCTCTTAGTCTCTGAAAATATTGCAAAGAGGTAAAACTCAAAACAATATTTTTGGTATCTCATAGTTAATTATTTTGGGCCTTTGAATTAAATAAACAACTATTTGCATTGGATATATATTTGTTAATTAATTAATATATGTCCAATAATTCTGATCTTTGATGAAGGGCTTTGGAATAATCCAACTAGTCCCTACCATAATTATCAGAAGCAATAAAAATGATTTAGTGTCTAAAACTAAATCAAAACAAACTGCGGAAAATAGAAAACAGAATTAAATAGAAATAAGAGAGAAAGGCCAGGAGGCCACTTACCTGGCTGGGCCGGCCCACCTGGCCCGTGCCAGTCACCCTCCTCCTTATGCCAGAAGGACGTCGGCGTGTCGACGCGCGCGCGCCCGAACTCCACCTCCTGCTTCCACCTCCTCCTGCCTCTCTGCTCGCTTCCCCGACCCCCTGGAGATGCCACGCACCTCCCTGGCGCCACGTCCACTTCTCCCTCCGTCCCTATCCCCCTCTGCTCTCTCTCCCTCCCGCGACCGAACGGAGCCCGTCGCCGCCGATCAGCGCTCGCGCGGCTGCAGCCATCCCGAAGCCTCTCCGACATGCCCTCGAGCTCCGCCGGTCCTCCCTCGTCCTCCTCGTCGTCTCACGCGACCAGAAGAGCCCCGGAATGCCGCCCCCGACGTTTTCCCCCCTCCTCGGCCGCCGGAGATCCGCCTCGCCGTCCTGCTCGCTCCGACACTTCCCCGGCCCCGTCGTCTGCACCGGCCAACTCCCCGTGAGCTCCTCTTCCTTCTCCCCCTCTCCGTTCTCTCGTTTGCACGCTGTAGTTGCCGCCTTGCCAACGACCGAAACCCGCCGCCGCCCGCGCTCATCGTCGGTGAAGCCTCGGTGACCTTTTGGTCCCGTGCGTGCGCCCGTTGCGCTCGCAACGTTCCGTAGAGCAGAACTAGCATGACAGCCGGCTCGTTTGCAAGCCGCAGCGCCAACCCCGCACCCACCCGTAGCTCCGGCCGCCGCCACGAGCTCGACTCCGGCGAGCATGATCCACCCCAGCCCCTCGCATTTGGCTCTCTGGATGCGCAAGAGCGAGGGCTATGCCCTGGTGCCCTCAGCGCGCGAATCCGATGCCCCTAGCGCAAGTCCGGCGTGCCCCCGCCGTGCTCTGTGGTCGTCGCCGGCTAATCTCCGGCCAGCTGACGTGGCTGGCTTAATTAGCCACTAACCACCGCATCGTGTCACAGACAGCCGGGCCCCACCGCTTAACTAACCGGCTAACTAAAATAGATTAAGTTTAATCTAATTGCAGTGGCCCCACGCGTCAGCTTTGACCGCGCTGACGTGGCTGTTGACTGGGCCCACATGTCGTCTGAGACACTGACGTGTGGACCCCACTGGCCAGGCTTGACCTGGACCAGCCCCGTTGACTTTCTGACGTCACTAATACGTCATGCTGACGCAATAATTCCTTTCTGGAATTTAAATAAATCTTAAATGATTTATTATTTTCAGAAAATACCCAAAACTTCTAAAAATCATATAAAATCAACCGTAACTCCAAATGAAATAAATTATATATGAAAAATGATCAGAAAAATCCAATCTATCCATCTGTACCATTTTCATGCATGTTAGAACAACTTATAGCTGCTGTTTAGCACAGAACAATTAAATGGCATTTAATCTCTCACATATGGAGTTTGAATTTGAACCTAGTGTTCAAACCAACCCCATTTAACTTGTTGCTACATGCATTAGCCCAAAACACATTCATATTGCCATGTCATAGCATGCATCATACTGTGCATTGCATTGATCGTGTTTCTTCCGTGTTTGCCGGTGTTGTTCCCCCTCGGTAGACGTTGTACCGATGATGTGATCATTGACACTGATGAAGACTCAATGTTATCTTCAGAAGTGCCAGGCAAGCAAAACCCCCTTGTTCATTCCGATACAATCCTACTCTCTCGCCCTGCTCTCTTTTACTGCATTAGAACAACAACGAGTCATTTGCTACTTGCTGCGGTAGCTGAACCCCTTTATCCTCTGCATGACCTGTCATTGCCACAGTAAATAGATGAAAACCACTAGTATGAGTAGGAGTTGTTTGAGCCCTCTTGTGCCTACTCATTCATGTTTGTTTGTCATGCCTGCTACTGCTTAGAGTTGAGTCAGGTCTGATTCATCGGGAATGAATCAGAGGTGTGTGAACATGTCCTACTGTGTGTGAGCTAAGTGTGTGAACACGATTTGGTAAATGGTATCGGTGAGAGGCCATGTAGGAGTACATGGTGGGTTGTTTCATTGAAGCCGACCTTAAGCATTGAGATCTGTATGTGTGATTTAAGAATCAGCTACTACCATGCATTGGGCCCGAAACCAATGGACCCTCTCGGCTTCTTATTCACCCTAGTTCTCTGTCCAGGAGTTGCAAGTAGTTTCTGGTGTTTGTAGCCTACTGGAGGCCGTGGACAGCGCTGACCATAGGGGTGGGCTGTGATGCGGTAGGTACGTGGCACGGTGTACCGGATACCCGTTAGGTATCTCGGGAACCCTGTACACATCGTTCGGGGCCGTATGGGAAACCTCGGCCGGACTCCCTGCGGATGGAACCTGGATAGGCGATAAACCTGGATTAGAGACTTAGGTGATTAGGTAGGTCGTGGCCGACACCCACGTTGGGCTTCCACTTGAAGGTTGCCGAGTACATGTCGTGTAAACGGCGGTAAGTGGTGAGAGTGTGTATGAAGAAGTACACCCCTGCAGGGTTAACCTAATCTATTCGAATAGCCGCGTCCGCGGTGAAGGACTACTTGGTTGCCTATACAGTTCATAGACAAGTGAAAGTGGATACTTTAAAATGCGCAAGATAAGCGTGAGTGCTATGGATGGCGCTCTCGTAGGGAGACGGGAGTGGATCCATATGTGGACTCGTGTGCGCCACCTCAAAAGAGTTGCTTGCAGTCGTAGTTTAGGATAGCCACCGAGTCAAAGCTGGCTTGCTGCAGTTAAACCCCACCATCCCCTTTGTTGATAATGATGCATATGTAGTTAGTTCTGATGTAAGTCTTGCTGGGTACATTTGTACTCACGTTGCTTAATTTATGTTTTTGCAGAGAGAGACTTCAGTCTCACTAGTAGTTCCACGTGGTCTTCAACGTTTAGCTTGTTACCTCAGCTACGATCTTGTGCCCTCGGCAGGATCTGGCAGATAGTCAGGCTTCTCAGCCTTTTTCATGTATAGATGTCTGTACTCAGACATGATAGCTTCCGCTTGTGTTTTGACTTGTATGCTCTGAATGTTGGGTCATGAGACCCCTGTTTGTAATATCTCGCTCCTCGGAGTCTATTGATTAAAATACTTGAGTTGTAGAGTCATGTTGTGATGCCATGTTGTATTTGCACATATCGAGCATATTGTGTGTATGCTATTGAAATGCTTGGTATGTGTGGGATCTGACTATCTAGTTGTTTATCCTTAGTAGCCTCTCTTACTGGGAAATGTCTCCTAGTGTTTCCACCAAGCTAGGGTAGCTTGCTACTGCTCCGGAACACTTAGGCTGGCCGGCATGTGTCCTCTGTTCCTGTGTCTGTCCCCTCGGGGAAATGTCACGCGATGGATATCGGAGTCCTGTTAGCCCGCTACAGCCCGGTTCACCAGAGTCCTGCTAGCCCAGTGCTACAACCTGGATTCACTCGCTGATGACCGACATGTTCGATGCTGGGTCATGGATGCCTGTCCCTATAAGTTTGTGCCACTTTGGGTTTACGACTAGTCATGTCAGCCCGGGCCCCTTATCATATGGATGCTAGCAACACTATCATATACGTGTGCCAAAAGGCGCAAACGGTCCCGGGCAAAGGTAAGGCGACACCCGTGGGAATACCGTGTGTGAGGCCGCAAAGTGATATGAGGTGTTACATGCTAGATTGATGTGGCATTGAGTCGGGGTCCTGACAGCGTTGGTATTAGAGCTTGACTGCCTGTAGGATTACCAAGCCAAACTGGTCGAAGTTGAGTCTAGAAATTCTTTAGTTATATAAGGGAATTGATTGTGGGATGGAACGTAAGGCTCTTTTTACTCCTTATACCTTATGCCCTTCTGATCTGAGTCATCTTATCTTTCCTACGGGGTTAAGGAACTAGGCTTTCTCTTCTTACTATCAGGATCACGTGTTACTAATCCGTAGACTTATAAGATTGTTGGATTTAAGCTTGAGTTCAGTTCCTACGACTTCTGTATGTTAACTGTTGATCTCGAAACCTTGGTATTGTGCTTCTGAGTGGCTATGCCACCATTTTTGTAGCATGTCTCAAATCTTTTTGAGCATTTATAGCCGTTATGCTGTCCGAGTCATCCCAGGTTTCTAAACAGTCTGATGCATTTGCAAATCCCTTCTTCCCATTCCCGATGTCCTTTTGGTCAGATTAATCACACAAATTAGTGAGTTGAGGTACTTTATAGCCTCGAGATATATGGTGGAGTGAACAATTATGACCCTAAGTGCTTAGGGGATCATCTAGTGGTCTAGCCATGATCTGTGTTTCCAGTGTGATGATTCTGGCCGTCATTATCGAAAGCATCCCGTGATGCCATTTAGTTAGTAGGCATTCTATTTCTGGGTTCTGAACCCGAGATTCACCCCATTTACCTCATGTTGATAGTGTTGCTACTTCCTTTAGGAAATTAGTAACTTTTGCATTAGTCCTCGAGGTCCATGGTACTTTCCTTCTTCCAAATACTATGAACCACTTATGGCAGTAGTTTGTTGAATCAAAGGATCACAACTAAAGTGCTCTTGATGAGTTCTCCATTCCACATTGTGAATCTGCATGTCCTTCCTTTTCAGCATGGGTTATCCGGAGGAAATATGCTGAATTTGTTCGGCATACTAATCCATGTATCCACAACTCAAAAAATTGTATGTTCCATTGAGTTGTCCCTCTTTATTTGTATTCCAGTCTTCATCTATCCGTTGATAGTCAAGAGTAATTGTGCATTTGTGTTATCGATGCTTATTATTCTTGTGGTCCGTCGAGCCATTCTATTCTGGAATGACTAGGAGAAACAAACTCCAGTACCTCATCTAGATCCAGGATCGGGTCAAAGAAGTTGTGCTCCGCAGATCAAATTGCTAATCCAGCTTTTGTTCTGCTCTACCTTGGAGTATTACCATCTTTATATCGGGATTGTTATAGGAATTGCACACCATCCTCTGAACTCCTGGTACAGTGATACTTCTTGCCATCATTGTTCATTCCTCGGTTCCTGAGTTATTGTAACCGGAATGCCGACAAGTGAATCGTGGTGTGTGAAATCAATACTGCTAGCAACTCCGTTGCTTGGTAGTTAAATGGACAACAACCTCATCTTAGCGTGCTGATTATTGAGTCATCATTCTAAGATTGATCGTGCTACCTAGTCCTTATTTCTGGTGCACCCTCTGATCAATGAGTTGGGATTGTGTCAATACCTTGCTCTGTTGATCATATCATCTTGCCCTGAAAAGCAAGGTCGTTCTCGAGCTTAATAACATATTGGTGGTTCGTGATTTTCCGAAGATCTTCTCGAAAGTATTACCAGGTTGTCACCTGACCGCTATGTTGAGTTCGTGATCAAGTTGGTTCCTTGTAAACCACCCCTTCTCCAAGAGTCTGTGTTGGGTACCCCTGAGCGGTTTGGTCAAGCTAAACAACAACTTGGAGAGTTGGAGG
Source organism: Triticum dicoccoides (assembly GCF_002162155.2). Taxonomy (NCBI): domain Eukaryota; kingdom Viridiplantae; phylum Streptophyta; class Magnoliopsida; order Poales; family Poaceae; genus Triticum; species Triticum dicoccoides. The sequence goes on along the minus strand of NC_041391.1, from coordinate 186,191,707 downwards.
ATAAAAGCTTGCCTGGCTTAGTTCATATTAAGGGATATCTTCTTGTGTGTGTTGAAGAAGGATGATATCTTCATCAATTGATCCTTGAGACCAGTTGCTGGAGCTATTGTCTTGCCAAAACTTTGATTTGAGTGTGGGCTATTCTCAAATCAAATCAGAACTAACGATGTTCGTAATGTTGTCTTATTCGTGGATTCTCCTCGAGCATACACCATTATATCTTTTGGTGTGACCAATGCTATCACCGTGTTCACCTAACTATGGAATTCCTTTTATATGGAAACCTGGATGAATTGTTGTTGAGCCCATCGACAACATCCTTATCTCCTCCATGATTTTGTTGAACATTAAGCTAGTACTGGAAACTTTTGTAAGCATTATCTTCGTGTTTCATTCATGAAGAATATGATTGGATAAAAGAAGTGACTTCCTCTGATTCACGTGCATTTGGTGCAAGTTGTCGCCATGATTTCGGGAAAGATTGTTTTTGTTTTCTTTGGAATCATCCCAAGTCAGTCATGCATGTGCGAAGTATTCTATGGTCTGATAGACTGATCATCTTCATTCTATACGTATCCCTAGTACACCAAGCCACTGATTGATTTGTTCAAGGAGAAGAAGCTCCTTCTTAAGAGTATACCTTACGTAAGGACTTTGATATCCTCGATGAAGGTTCCCCACCGGAACTCGGTAGTGTTTTATTGTAAGACTACCATGTGATCATGTTTGTCTGGGACAACATGTTCACATGTGTGTAGTAGAACCAGCTCATGTTTTGGAGCCTGCTATCGTAGTTCATCTCCCGAGAATCCCGCAACGTCATCTCATCGATTTGTGTTGCAAACTTTCATTTTTCTTCCTAGACCCGATGGGTCTGGAATATTCTGACACCAACCAGATCTGAATCTCAGGCAGACATGATGGTTGGAATATTTCCCAAGAACTACAATATTGGTCCCTCTATAACTGGTAAAGTGGATGTCGTGGCCAACACACCCAGGCGGAAGACCTGTTGTTGTAATATCTTGTTTGAGGAAGTTGGCCACCTCCCCATAAGGACATCGTAGGATTTACTCCTTAGATGTTCCTTATGGATTTCTTTTGTGTTTCCAAAGTACGACCTTTACTTGATGTTCTAGATACCAGACCATTTCAAGGAATGGGATACGCTAGTACATCAAGAAGAACATTAGAAGCGGAGTGCTAAATGTCTCTCGGTCGATCATCCAGATTTCGTCCCCTTGGCCTCGCTAAGGTGAAATCTGAGAAAGTGTTATCCTCCTTTGCATCTGCATCGTTCATCGCTAGTCATCATGGTAGTATGATGTGTTGTCGGCACCCTTGACATGGATGTTGGTAAAACCTTGATGATTATGGAAATGCTCAAGTTCTTGAGAGCACGCTCAGGCACTAGGTTCTAATGTTATCGTTAACTGGAATGTGCCTCCGTTCTCTCAGTTGTTCGATAGCCATCCAATTGGTGGAATCACCTTTGCCGGTGAATCTTCTCCCCAGTTACCAGAGTCATTCCCAACATTTGCATTTTGTTCGCAGCCTACACCTCAGTAGCTGTTGTTCAGGATCATCTTCAAAAGTGGACTTACCATGGGTCCCATCCATTTCCGATGATAAGCAAAAATCATCCATTGCGTTGTCTTCAACAAGATAGTCCACATCATCCATCCTAGTTGGAGTGTGCCATTCTTTCAAACCCCTTCCAATGATCGATTGTGATTACCTCAGGCTGGTATAAAGAGTTTCAATGATCTTTGTATCAAAAGTAATTCTTTTTGCCATTTAAGGGGAGATATCTACGAATCACCCCCCCCCTCCAGGATGTCTCCCTGAGGTATCATGGCAACTCAACTCCTCGCTATGTTGACAACCGTTCACCACCTTCTTAGGTGTGGAATTATTGCCTACCTAGTGAACCTTCGTCATCTGTTCCACTCCATCCCTTTAGATGTGTGCTTCGTGTCTCAGCTCGAGAGATGTTGCTATGTTTCCTTTCGTGAGTTGATCCCGAGTTGTCCGATCTTTGAGAAGATCGATTCCGTAGAGTTTCCTTCTGTCATCGTCATGTTGGATGGAGATTTCGAAGGCAAGACATCAAGTTCAATTTGAGTCGGGCAATCAACAACCTCGAGAAGGCAGTTCGATCATGAAGTTTGTGTTACTTAGTGTCCCCTTTGTCTTCTTACCTCGCGTCTTGAATCTCGGGACGAGATTCTTGTTTAGTGGGGGTGAGTTGTCACATCCCTAGTTCTGGCCTGGCCTATGCCAGCTTCCATGTGTGCATCATGTTTAAATTCAAATGAAAATTTGAATTGATGAATTTTCAAAGCCTCGGAAACCTTCTAAAAAAATGATCAACACTAAAATCTTCTCAAAGAAGTCCAAGAAAATGTTCCTCTTAGTCTCTGAAAATATTGCAAAGAGGTAAAACTCAAAACAATATTTTTGGTATCTCCGAGTTAATTATTTTGGGCCTTTGAATTAAATAAACAACTATTTGCATTGGATATATATTTGTTAATTAATTAATATATGTCCAATAATTCTGATCTTTGATGAAGGGCTTTGGAATAATCCAACTAGTCCCTACCATAATTATCAGAAGCAATAAAAATGATTTAGTGTCTAAAACTAAATCAAAACAAACTGCGGAAAATAGAAAACAGAATTAAATAGAAATAAGAGAGAAAGGCCAGGAGGCCACTTACCTGGCTGGGCCGGCCCACCTGGCCTGTGCCAGTCACCCTCCTCCTTGCGCCAGAAGGACGTCGGCGTGTCGACGCGCGCGCGCCCGAACTCCACCTCCTGCTTCCACCTCCTCCTGCCTCTCTGCTCGCTTCCCCGACCCCCTGGAGATGCCACGCACCTCCCTGGTGCCACGTCCACTTCTCCCTCCGTCCCTATCCCCCTCTGCTCTCTCTCCCTCCCGCACCGAACGCAGCCCGTCGCTGCCGACCAGCGCTCGCGCGGCCGCAGCCATCCCAAAGTCTCTCTGACACGCCCTAGAGCTCCGCCGGTCCTCCCTCGTCCTCCTCGTCGTCTCACGCGACCAGAAGAGCCCCGGAACGCTGCCCCCGACGTTTTCCCCCTCCTCGGCCGCCGGAGATCCGCCTCGCCATCCCGCTCGTTCCGACGCTTCCCCGGCCCCGTCGTCTGCACCGGCCAACTCCCCGTGAGCTCCTCTTCCTTGTCCCCCTCTCCGTTCTCTCGTTTGCACGCCGTAGTTGCCGCCTTGCCAACGACCGAAACCCGCTGCCGCCCGCGCTCGTCGCCGGCGAAGCCTCGGTGACCTTTTGGTCCCGTGCGTGCGCCCGTTGCGCTCGCAACGTTCCGTAGAGCAGAACTAGCGTGACAGCCGGCTCGTTTGCAAGCCGCAGCGCCAACCCCGCACCCACCCGTAGCTCCGGCCGCCGCCACGAGCTCGACTCCGGCGAGCATGATCCACCCCAGCCCCTCCCATTTGGCTCTCTGGATGCGCAAGAGCGAGGGCGATGCCCTGGTGCCCTCAGCGCGTGAATCCGATGCCCCTAGCGCAAGTCCGGCGTGCCCCCGCCGTGCTTTGTGGTCGTCGCCGGCTAATCTCCGGCCAGCTGACGTGGCTGGCTTAATTAGCCACTAACCACCGCATCGTGTCACAGATAGCCGGGCCCCACCGCTTAACTAACCGGCTAACTAAAATAGATTAAGTTTAATCTAATTGTAGCGGCCCCACGCGTCAGCTTTGACCGCGCTGACGTGGCCGTTGACTGGGCCCACATGTCAGCGACACAAACTCGTCTGAGACACTGACGTGTGGACCCCACTGGCCAGGCTTGACCTGGACCAGCCCCATTGACTTTCTTACGTCACTAATACGTCATGCTGACGCAATAATTCCTTTCTGGAATTTAAATAAATCTTAAATGATTTATTATTTTCAGAAAATACCCAAAACATTTAAAAATCATATAAAATCAACCGTAACTCCAAATGAAATAAATTATATATGAAAAATGATCAGAAAAATCCAATCTATCCATCTGTACCATTTTCATGCATGTTAGAACAACTTATAGCTGCTGTTTAGCACAAAACAATTAAATGGCATTTAATCTCTCACATATGGAGTTTGAATTTGAACCTAGTGTTCAAACCAACCCCATTTAACTTGTTGCTAGATGCATTAGCCCAAAACACATTCATATTGCCATGTCATAGCATGCATCATACTGTGCATTGCATTGATCGTGTTTCTTCCGTGTTTGCCGGTGTTGTTCCCCCTCGGTAGACGCTGTACCGATGATGTGATCATTGACACTGATGAAGACTCAATGTTATCTTCAGAAGTGCCAGGCAAGCAAAACCCCCTTGTTCATTCTGATACAATCCTACTCTCTCGCCCTGCTCTCTTTTACTGCATTAGAACAACAACGAGTCATTTGCTACTTGCTGCGGTAGCTGAACCCCTTTATCCTCTGCATGACCTGTCATTGCCACAGTAAATAGATGAAACCCACTAGTATGAGTAGGAGTTGTTTGAGCCCTCTTGTGCCTACTCATTCATGTTTGTTTGTCATGCCCGCTACTGCTTAGAGTTGAGTCAAGTCTAATTCATCGGGAATGAATCAGAGGTGTGTGAACATGTCCTACTGTGTGTGAGCTAAGTGTGTGAACACGATTTGGTAAAAGGTATCGGTGAGAGGCCATGTAGGAGTACATGGTGGGTTGTTTCATTGAAGCCGACCTTAAGCACTGAGATCTGTATGTGTGATTTAAGAATCAGCTACTACCATGCATTGGGCCCGAAACCAATGGACCCTCTCGGCTTCTTATTCACCCTAGTTATCTGTCCAGGAGTTGCAAGTAGTTTCTGGTGTTTGTAGCCTACTGGAGGCCGTGGACAGCGCTGACCATAGGGGTGGGCTGTGATGCGGTAGGTACGTGGCACGGTGTACCGGATACCCGTTAGGTATCTTGGGAACCCTGTACACATCGTTCGGGGCCGTATGGGAAACCTCGGCCGGACTCCCTGCGGATGGAACCTGGATAGGCGATAAACCTGGATTAGAGACTTAGGTGATTAGGTAGGTCGTGGCCGACACCCACGTTGGGCTTCCGCTTGAAGGTTGCCGAGTACATGTCGTGTAAACGGCGGTAAGTGGTGAGAGTGTGTATGAAGAAGTACACCCCTGCAGGGTTAACCTAATCTATTCGAATAGCCGCGTCCGCGGTGAAGGACTACTTGGTTGCCTATACAGTTCATAGACAAGTGAAAGTGGATACTTTAAAATGCGCAAGATAAGCGTGAGTGCTATGGATGGCGCACTCGTTGGGAGACGGGAGTGGATCCATAGTGGTGTATTGGTTGGTGAATATGTGGACTCGTGTGCGCCACCTCAAAAGAGTTGCTTGCAGTCGTAGTTTAGGATAGCCACCGAGTCAAAGCTGGCTTGCTGCAGTTAAACCCCACCATCCCCTTTTTTGATAATGATGCATATGTAGTTAGTTCTGATGTAAGTCTTGCTGGGTACATTTGTACTCACGTTGCTTAATTTATGTTTTTGCAGAGAGAGACTTCAGTCTCACTAGTAGTTCCACGTGATCTTCGACGTTTAGCTTGTTACCTCAGCTACGATCTTGTGCCCTCGGCAGGATCTGGCAGATAGTCAGGCTTCTCAGCCTTTTTCATTTATAGATGTCTATACTCAGACATGATAGCTTCCGCTTGTGTTTTGACTTGTATGCTCTGAATGTTGGGTCATGAGACCCCTGTTTGTAATATCTCGCTCCTCGGAGTCTATTGATTAAAACACTTGAGTTGTAGAGTCATGTTGTGATGCCATGTTGTATTTGCACATATTGAGCATATTGTGTGTATGCTATTGAAATACTTGGTATGTGTGGGATCTGACTATCTAGTTGTTTATCCTTAGTAGCCTCTCTTACCGGGAAATGTCTCCTAGAGTTTCCACCGAGCTAGTGTAGCTTGCTACTACTCCGGAACACTTAGGCTGGCCGGCATGTGTCCTTCTTCGTTCCTGTGTCTGTCCCCTCGAGGAAATGTCACGCGATGGATACCGGAGTCCTATTAGCCCGCTACAGCCTGGTTCACTGGAGTCCTGCTAGCCCAGTGCTACAGCCTAGATTCACTCACTCATGACCGACACGTTCGATGCTGGGTCATGGATGCCTGTCCCTGTAAGTTTGTGCCACTTTGGGTTTACGACTAGTCATGTCAGCCCGGGCTCCTTATCATATGGATTCTAGCGACACTATCATATACGTGTGCCAAAAGGCGCAAACGGTCCCGGGCAAAGGTAAGGCAACACCCGTGGGAATAACGTGCGTGAGGCCGCAAAGTGATATGAGGTGTTACATGCTAGATCGATGTGGCATTGAGTCGGGGTCCTGACAAGCCGGTCCTGCCCGAGCTCCGGCCGCCGCCAGGAGCTCGCTTCCGGCAAACTCCGGCCACCCTACACCCTCCCGTTGGTCTCCCCGGATGCGCACGGGCACGGGCTTCCTTCTGGTGCCCCTGGCGCGTCGACCCGTGGCCTCTCGCGAGTTCCGAGCGGGCTCCGCCGTGGTTCGTGGTCGCCGCCGGCTAAACTCCGGCGAGCCGACGTGGCCCCGTGATTAGCGCTAATCATGTCCAGCTAACCCTTCCCAGAGCCACTGACTACCGGGCCCCATGGCCTAATTAACCCTGCTTAGCTCCTATTTAGACTAAACTAACCCAACGGGCCCCACAGGTCAGTTTGACCTGGTCACGTCACCTATTGACCGGCCCCACACGTAAGTGCTGACTTGCTGACGTGGCTGTTGACCCGGCCCCACCTGTCAGCGACACTAACCAGCACTAAGTCACTGACCAGTGGAACCCACTCGTCAAGTTTGACCTACAGCAGTGCCTGTTGACCTGCTGACGTCACAGTGACGCAGTGCTTACGCAATAAATCATTTACTGGATTTATTCTTATTCAGGAAATTCCAGAAAATGTTCAAAACTTCTAAAATTCATAGAAAATCAACCGTAACTCCAAATGAAATAATTTATATATGAAAAATGATTAGAAAAATCCAATCTATCCATCTCTACCATTTTCATGCATGTTAGAACAACTTATGACTACTGTTTAGGGCAATTCAATTAAATGGCATTTAAACAACCACATGTGGAGTTTGAATTTGAATCTTGGATTCAAACCAACTTCATTTAATCTGGTTTTAGTTGCATTAGCACAAACCACAGCATATTGCCATGTCACATTCATGCATCATATTGTTCCATTGCATTGATTGTGTTTCCTTCTGTGTTGCCGGTATTTGTCCCCTCTCAGTAGACGATGTTCCGACGATGAGTTCGATGACACCAATGAAGAACTATACTATCTTCAGAAGTTCCAGGCAAGCAAACCCCCCCTGTTCATTCCGATACAATCCCACTCTCTTGCTCCTGCTCTCTTTTACTGCATTAGGACAACAACGCTTCAACTGTTACATGCTGCGGTAGTTGAACCCCTTTCCTCTGCATGACCTGTCATTGCCACAGTAAATAGATGAAACCCACTAGCATGAGTAGGAGTTGTTTGAGCCGTGATGTGCCTACTCATTCATGCTTGTTTGTCATGCCTGCTATTGCTTAGAGTTGTGTCAGGTCTGATTCATCAGGGATGAATTGGAGGTGTGTGAACATGTCCTACTGTGTGTGAGCTAAGTGTGTGAACATGATTTGGTAAAGGTAGCGGTGAGAGGCCATGTAGGAGTACATGGTGGGTTGTCTCATTGAAACCGTCCTCAGGAACTGAGTTTTGTGTTTGTGATCCATGAACAGTTACTACCACACATTGGGTTCCGGTAACTCGACCCCTCTCGGCTTATTAATCAACTCGATCTCTGTCCAGGAGTTGCAACTAGTTTCTGGTGTTTGTAGGTAGTGTTAGTAGTCTACCAAGTGGCACCCGTGGCACCCGGATGGTGGGCTTAGGAACCCTGCTCACATCGTTTGGGGCCGTGAGCGACACCCTGGCTGGATCTCCTTGCGGATGGAACCCGAATAGGCGATAAACCTGGACGAGAGACTTGTGTGGTTAGTCAGGTCGTGGCCGACTCCCTCGCCAGGCTTCCGCTTGAAGGTTGCCGAGATACACGACGTGTACATGGTGGTAAGTGGCAAGAGCGTGTGTGAAGAAGTACACCCCTGCAGGGTTAACATTATCTATTCGAATAGCCGTGTCCGCGGTAAAGGACTTCTGGGTTGCCTGTACAGTTCATAGACAAGTGAAAGTGGATACTCTAAAATACGCAAGATAAGCGTGAGTGCTATGGATGGCGGTCTCATAGGGAGACAGGAGCGGATCCATAGTGGTGTATTGATATGTGCGCCACCTCAAAAGAGTTACTTGCAGTCGTAGTTCAGGATAGCCACTGAGTCAAAGCTGGCTTGCTGTAGTTAAACCCCACCACCCCTTTGTTGATAATGATGCATATGTAGTTAGTTCTGATGTAAATCTTGCTAGGTACATTTTTACTCACGTTTGCCTATTTTATGTTTTTGCAGAGAGACTTCGGTCTCGCTAGTAGTTCCGTTTGGACTTCGACGTTTAGCTTGTTACCTTAGCTACGATCTTGTTGTCACACCCTAGCTAGTCATGCATTAGAGTGTTGCATCATGTTTACTCTTTCATCAGAAACTTGAAATGGGGATCTGTGAAACCCTCAGAATCATTTTGAAAATGACCCAAATAAAAATTTCTCCAAAAGGGTCCAAGAAAATGCTCATGTTGATCTCTGAAAATATTGGACAGAGATAAAAATCAAACCAATATTTTTAGTGGCTCATGGACATTTATTTTGGGCATTTGGAATTAATGCATAAATATTTGCCTTGGAAATATATTTCTATATATATAAATATATGTCCAAATATTATGCCAATTATAAAGGAGCTCTGGAATAATATATCTAGCCCCTGAAAAATTTGGCATAAGTTAAATAAATGATTTAATATATTATTTAAATCAGAACAAATGTCAGAAATTAGAAAACAGAAAAAAATAAAAGGGAGAAGCTTACCTGGGCTCCTCCACTGTGCAGCCCATCCAGCTGGCCGGCCCAGCCAGCAGGCGGCCCAGCCGCCTCCCTCCTCTGTCGTCTTCGTCCCGACAAAGGGAGGGGAGTGTGGCCGGCGCGCGCGCGCGCCACCGCGCCACGCCACCTCTCTCCCTGCCTGCCTGCCCTCCCTCCTCGCCTCGATGCCCCTGGACGACGCCACGCCTCCCCCCTGCTCTCTCTCACTCTCCCCCGGCTCTCCCCTCCTCTCCCTCGCTCTCTCTCTCACATGGCCGAACACCACCGTCGCCGCCGTTCGCCATAGCAGCCGTCTCCGGCCACCCCTCGCTCCCCCGACTAGCTCAGGAGCTCCGCCTCGACCTCCTCTTCCTCCCCACCGCTCCACGGGTCTCCGGAAGCCCTGCATCGCCGTAACGTCACCGTTCCCCTCTTCGGGCTCCGACCATCATCGCCGACGAATTCGCCGTCTCCAGCGCGTCTCCGAGCCCGCTTCGACGCCCATTGCAACCGCGGTGAGCCCCCGAGTCGTTTCCCCCTTCTCCCCTGGTCTCCTTCGACCTCTAGGCCTTAGCCACACCTTGGCCGAGAACTCCACGCCGCCGGCGATGTCGCCGTCGTGGCCACGGTCACCGTAGCGCCCAAACGAGCACACTATCGTGCTCCACGCCTCACTAGGAGCACGCAGCACGCACCAACGTCTCCCCAAACCCCCTGCAACGCCGACTCCGACCGCACCCGAACTCCGACCGCCGCTCACAAGCTCGCCGTCGACGGTACCGGCCACCCCAGGCTCGGCCACCACCACCGTTCGACGCGCGGGAGCAAGAGCTCTCCAACGAGCCCAAGAACGGCCTCGCCCGTGCCCTGTAGCGCGATCCCGCATCGCGCCGCCGTCTCGGGCCTCGCCGGCGTCGTGTCGCCGGTGGGTTTGACCCACTTTGACCACGGCAGGAACCCCCCTGAGTCCCTGACAGGTGGGCCCAGCCCTGTAGCTAATTAGGATTAGCGCTAACCACTGTTAGTTAGCCCCCTGACACTGACCAGTGGGCCCCAGCGCCACTAATTAGTAATTAGGATTAATTTAACTCTGTTTAACCCCCCCACACGTCAGGTTTGACTCCAGCCAGCCGCAGTTGACCACTGACGTCATGCTGACGTCATGCTGGCGCAATAATTATATTTCTGGATTTAATTTAAATCAGGAAATTCCAGAATATAAATTAAACTTCAAAAATTCATAACTTTTATTCTGTAACTTTAAAAGGCCATATTTGAATTTGAAATTTGAATCCTTGATTCAAATTTGCTCAAACCCTTCTGGTTTTAGTTGCATTAGCCCAACACACTCATATTGCCATGTTTCATGCATGCATCATATTGTTGCACATTGTTTGAAGATGGTTGTGTATCGGTGTCCTTTGCGACAGGTTCTGCCTCCGAGGAGTACCGTGATTACCCTAACGAAGAACCGTATCAGTGCATCGAACCATCAGGCAAGCAACCAACCATTTGATCATATCGATACAATCCCATGTTCTCGCTCCTGCTCTCTTTTACTGCATTAAGACAACGCGTTTCAAACTGCTGTGTGCTACGGTAGTTGAACCCATTTCCTCTGCATGACCTGTCATTGCCACAGTAACTAGATGAAACCCACTAGCATGTGTAGGAGTTGTTTGAGCCATATGTATGTGTTGTTCCTACCTTGCTATGCCTGCTATGCTTAGAGTCGTGTCAAGTCTGGTTCATCTGGGTGATGGGCTAGAGTGAAATGTTTATGTCGGTAATGAGAGTGGTGTGGTGAACACGATTTGGTAAAGGTATCGATGAGAGGCCATGTAGGAGTACATGGTGGGTTGTTTCATTGAAGCCGACCTTAAGCACTGAGATCTGTATGTGTGATTTAAGAATCAGCTACTACCATGCATTGGGCCCGAAACCAATGGACCCTCTCGGCTTCTTATTCACTCTAGTTCTCCGTCCAGGAGTTGCAAGTAGTTTCTGGTGTTTGTAGCCTACTGGAGGCCGTGGACAGCGCTGACCGTAGGGGTGGGCTGTGATGCGGTAGGTACGTGGCACGGTGTACCGAATACCCGTTAGGTATCTCGGGAACCCTGTTCACATCGTTCGGGGCCGTATGGGAAACCTCGGCCGGACTCCCTGCGGATGGAACCTGGATAGGCGATAAACCTGGACTGGAGGCTTAGGTGATTAGGTAGGTCGTGGCCGACACCCACGTTGGGCTTCCGCTTGAAGGTTGCCGAGTACATGTCGTGTAAACGACGGTAAGTGGTGAGAGCGTGTATGAAGAAGTACACCCCTGCAGGGTTAACATGATCTATTCGAATAGCCGCGTCCGCGGTAAAGGACTACTTGGTTGCTTATACAGTTCATAGACAAGTAAATGGAAACTGTTAAAAGTCTCAAGATAAGTGTGAGTGCCGAGGATGGCTCTTCCGTAGGAAGACGGAGGCGGATCCTCGGTAGTGTATTGAATTGGTGAGTAGTGGACTCGTGTGCGCAAAACCATTTCAAGTTGGAGTCTCGTAGGATAGTCTAGCCAAGAGTCAAAGCTGGCTTGCTGCAATAACTCCACCAACCCTTCTTGATACTAAGCATGTATGTAGGATCTGATGTAAGTCTTGCTGAGTACCTTTGTACTCATGTTGCTATAATTTACATTTTTACAGAAGACGCTGCAACCCCTTCTGATGGGTTCTATGTAGACGTTGACATCAACGAGTAGGCTAAAGACCCAGGTGGTGACCCTGAGCTTGTGAAGGACCTTGTAGTATAGCTAGGCTTCCCAAGCCTCTTTTATTTTACTAGTTGTCTGTACTCAGACAAGTTACTTCCGCTGCTGGTTTGTATGACTATATGACTTGTATGTTGGGTCGTGAGACCCGTACCTTTGTGTATGTTATGTATGACTCTCTGAGCCTTAAATAAAGTACTTGTGTCGTAGAGTCATGTTGTGATGCTTCGTTGTATTTGCACATATCGAGCATATTGTGTGTATGATTGAAATGCTTGGTATGTGTGGGATCTGACTATCTAGTTGTTTATCTTTAGTAGCCTCTCTTACCGGGAAATGTCTCCTAGTGTTACCGCTGAGCCATGGTAGCTTGCTACTGCTCTGGAACACCTAGGCTGGCCGGCATGTGTCCTTCTTCGTTCCTGTGTCTGTCCCTTCGGGGAAATGTCACGCTTTGAGTACCGGAGTCCTGTTAGCCCGCTACAGCCCGGTTTACCGGAGTCCTGCTAGCCCAGTGCTACAGCCCGGACCCACTTGCTGATGACCGACACGTTCGAAGCTGGGTCATGGATGCCTATCCCTGTAAGTCTGTGCCACTTTGGGTTTACGACTAGTCATGTCAGCCCGGGCTCTTTATCATATGGATGCTAGCGACACTATCATATACGTGAGCCAAAAGGCGCAAACGGTCCCGGGCAAAGGTAAGGCGACACCCGTGAGGATACCGTGCGTGAGGCCGCAAAGTGATATGAGGTGTTACCGGCTAGATCGATGTGACATCGAGTCGGGGTCCTGACAGCGTATAATCACCCTGACATGCGGGACCCACTGTCAGGTTTGACCCAGACCTGTTCCGTTGACCTGCTGACGTCACACTGACGTCAGGCTGACGCAGTAATTGGTTTTCTGGATTTAATTTAAATCAGGAAATTCCAGAATATTATTTAAACTTCAAAAATTCATAACTTTTATTCTGTAACTCCAAATTGGACAAATTATATATGAAAAATGATCAGAAAAATCCAATCTATCCATCTGTACTATTTTCATGCATGATCAAACAAGTTAAATTGATGTTTTAAGCAGAACAAGGAAAAGCACCTTAAAAGGCCATATTTGAATTTGAAATTTGAATCCTTGATTCAAATTTGCTCAAACCCTTCTGGTTTTAGTTGCATTAGCCCAACACACTCATATTGCCATGTTTCATGCATGCATCATATTGTTGCACATTGTTTGAAGATGGTTGTGTATCGGTGTCCTTTGCGACAGGTTCTGCCTCCGAGGAGTACCGTGATTACCCTAACGAAGAACCGTATCAGTGCATCGAACCATCAGGCAAGCAACCAACCATTTGATCATATCGATACAATCCCATGTTCTCGCTCCTGCTCTCTTTTACTGCATTAAGACAACGCGTTTCAAACTGCTGTGTGCTACGGTAGTTGAACCCATTTCCTCTGCATGACCTGTCATTGCCACAGTAACTAGATGAAACCCACTAGCATGTGTAGGAGTTGTTTGAGCCATATGTATGTGTTGTTCCTACCTTGCTATGCCTGCTATGCTTAGAGTCGTGTCAGGTCTGGTTCATCTGGGTGATGGGCTAGAGTGAAATGTTTATGTCGGTAATGAGAGTGGCGTGGTGAACACGATTTGGTAAAGGTATCGATGAGAGGCCATGTAGGAGTACATGGTGGGTTGTTTCATTGAAGCCGACCTTAAGCACTGAGATCTGTATGTGTGATTTAAGAATCAGCTACTACCATGCATTGGGCCCGAAACCAATGGACCCTCTCGGCTTCTTATTCACCCTAGTTCTCCGTCCAGGAGTTGCAAGTAGTTTCTGGTGTTTGTAGCCTACTGGAGGCCGTGGACAGCGCTGACCGTAGGGGTGGGCTGTGATGCGGTAGGTACGTGGCACGGTGTACCGAGTACCCGTTAGGTATCTCGGGAACCCTGTTCACATCGTTCGGGGCCGTATGGGAAACCTCGGCCGGACTCCCTGCGGATGGAACCTGGATAGGCGATAAACCTGGACTGGAGGCTTAGGTGATTAGGTAGGTCGTGGCCGACACCCACGTTGGGCTTCCGCTTGAAGGTTGCCGAGTACATGTCGTGTAAACGACGGTAAGTGGTGAGAGCGTGTATGAAGAAGTACACCCCTGCAGGGTTAACATGATCTATTCGAATAGCCGCGTCCGCGGTAAAGGACTACTTGGTTGCCTATACAGTTCATAGACAAGTAAATGGAAACTGTTAAAAGCCTCAAGATAAGTGTGAGTGCCGAGGATGGCTCTTCCGTAGGAAGACGGAGGCGGATCCTCGGTAGTGTATTGAATTGGTGAGTAGTGGACTCGTGTACGCAAAACCATTTCAAGTTGGAGTCTCGTAGGATAGTCTAGCCAAGAGTCAAAGCTGGCTTGCTGCAATAACTCCACCAACCCTTCTTGATACTAAGCATGTATGTAGGATCTGATGTAAGTCTTGCTGAGTACCTTTGTACTCATGTTGCTATAATTTACATTTTTACAGAAGACGCTGCAACCCCTTCTGATGGGTTCTATGTAGACGTTGACATCAACGAGTAGGCTAAAAGACCCAGGTGGTGACCCTGAGCTTGTGAAGGACCTTGTAGTATAGCTAGGCTTCCCAAGCCTCTTTTATTTTACTAGTTGTCTGTACTCAGACAAGTTACTTCCGCTGCTGGTTTGTATGACTGTATGACTTGTATGTTGGGTCGTGAGACCCGTACCTTTGTGTATGTTATGTATGGCTCTCTGAGCCTTAAATAAAGTACTTGTGTTGTAGAGTCATGTTGTGATGCTTCGTTGTATTTGCACATATCGAGCATATTGTGTGTATGATTGAAATGCTTGGTATGTGTGGGATCTGACTATCTAGTTGTTTATCTTTAGTAGCCTCTCTTACCGGGAAATGTCTCCTAGTGTTACCGCTGAGCCATGGTAGCTTGCTACTGCTCTGGAACACCTAGGCTGGCCGGCATGTGTCCTACTTCGTTCCTGTGTCTGTCCCTTCGGGGAAATGTCACGCTTTGAGTACCGGAGTCCTGTTAGCCCGCTACAGCCCGGTTTACCCGGAGTCCTGCTAGCCCAGTGCTACAGCCCGGACCCACTTGCTGATGACCGACACGTTCGAAGCTGGGTCATGGATGCCTGTCCCTGTAAGTCTGTGCCACTTTGGGTTTACGACTAGTCATGTCAGCCCGGGCTCTTTATCATATGGATGCTAGCGACACTATCATATACGTGAGCCAAAAGGCGCAAACGGTCCCGGGCAAAGGTAAGGCGACACCCGTGAGGATACCGTGCGTGAGGCCGCAAAGTGATATGAGGTGTTACCGGCTAGATCGATGTGACATCGAGTCCGGGTCCTGACTGCCTGTAGGTTCTCCAAGCCAAACTGGTCGATGTTGAGTCTAGAAATTCTTTAGTTATATGTAGGGGAATTGTTTGTGGGATGGAACGTAAGGCTCTTTTTACTCCTTTATCCTATGACATTCTGATCTGAGTCAGTCCATTCTTCCACCGGGGGTTAAGGAATTAGGACCTATTCTCTCTATTAGGATCACGTGTTACTAATCAGTAGTACCTTATAAGTTTGATGGATACAAGCCTAGTTCAGTTCTACTACCACATTATGTTGTTAGAATGGATTCAGAACCTTGTTATGATGATGATGAGTGTGTATGTAATCCTTTGTCAAATGTCTCAAAATCCTTCTTGAGCATTTACAGCTGTTATGCTGCCGAAATTTTGCTAGAAATTCTAATGCCCTTGCATTATGATTGTGCTTTCAGATGGCCACCCGCGACCTCAATCAAGTGGTTCGCCTGACTCGATGCCTAGATGTACCCGGCCATACTGCCAAGTTGGTCAGGGTAATGACTGAGGATGGATACCGCTGGTATCCTGAGTACACGGTCGAAGAGCAATTCCAAGACTTTAATCAAAGCCAGTATCTCTGCACTGTCAGGATATTTCCATCTTATCCTGGATCCACCGAGCCTCTTCACTGCTCTTATGGACTCGGGGTTACCATTGAGATGGCTGTGCAGGACGCCGCCTATTCCATGATGACCATTATGCGAGTCAGATCTGGTCTATTTCGGGACTCTGATTTCCGGTATATGCCAGGATCACTTCCGGGAGCACAAGGGTATCTCCAGGCTATCTATGCTGACCCCACCCAGGAGGATTCACGGACTCGCACCACTGCTGAGATGCTCGAGGATAAGGACCGTGAAAATCGGGCCTTGAGGTTAGAGCTCTTCAATACCCGTGCTGACCACTGGGCCACTTTGACTCGGTTCGCACCGGCGGTGCAAGCTGGATATTCAGATATGCACGATCTCTATCCTGTGAGATCTGCTCTGCCAGACGTGATGGTTTGGCGTGATGTAGGAGGCATCACCCCACCTCGCGGTCCCCGCAGGCCACCGTTTGTTGGTCCAAGACCTCATCCTAGCCCCTATGGTCCACAAGCTCCGTGAGATCGTCTGTTTCCGGATGATCATGTTGAGCTCCCAGGCTATGAAGGTGACTTTTACGAGGACTACTACGGATCGGTCTGAGTTAGTGGTAGTATCACTAGTTCGCACTAGCTGTGTCGTCTATCGTCCCGCGTAACTCGTGGGATATGACCTAGTTTGTACTCCTTCCGGAGGTGTAGAAAAATAATGTATAGGAGCTTGGAATGCCTCCGATGAGATGTAATCCTCTTTTCACCGTAATAGTACTTTGTTTGGTCTTGTACTAAACTCTGTATGGTGTGTATGACGATGGAATAAAAGAAGCAGTTCTGTTTTTACCATGTCATACGGATGATCATCTTGCATCTCGAGTTATTCCTTGCATTTTTATCCTATGTCGGAATTTTATCATCCTGACTAAATCATTGTCTTGTTTACCTAGGATGGTCAACACGCGCGCTAACCCTGCTTCTCAAGAGCAGGCCGAAGGCAGTGAAGCCAGGGATGTAAATCTGCCTCATCCTCCTTCACTAGCCGAGGTTATGATGGAAGCTGAGAGAAACAAGCGGGAGACCAACCGTTTGTTAGAGCGTATTGAACAGAACACGGCACACCATCAGAGGACTAACGTGGTGTCACTCAGTGATTTTATCAAATTGCATCCACCTACGTTCCACCACTCCGTCGAGCCTCTCGACGCTGATGACTGGCTTCGCAGTATCTCTCACAAACTGCGTTCCGTGCTGGTAGCGGAGGCTGACAAGGTCACCTTTGCTGCAAATCATCTTGAAGGCCCCGCCAGTCTATGGTGGGAGAATTATGGAGCTATGCGCCCGGCGGGCCATGTCACTACTTGGGCTGAATTCAGCGAGGCTTTCCGTGAACATCACATTCCGGAGGGTCTCATGGACCGTAAACGTGAAGAATTTTGCAGTTTCACCCAAGGCCGACTTTTTGTGGATGCTTACAGCAGGGAGTTTGGTAACCTCGCCCGATATGCAACCGAGGAAGTTTCTACTGACGCCAAGAAGCAAGCAAGGTTCCGTAAGGGCCTTAGTCCTGAGCTTCGCCGCGACCTCCGTCTGCATGAGTGCACATCTTTTCAGAAACTGGTCAACAAAGCCATCAGTGCTGAAACTGGTCAGACTGACTATGACGCAACACGCAAGCATGGCCGTGACATGGGTTCCTCATCCGGTGCTGGTCCTCAGAAGCGCCGCGTGTGGGTACCCAACACCGCCCTGCCACCCAGGTTCACACCGAGGCCATCTTTCCAAGCGCCTCGCCCTGTTCAACAGGCTGCACCGGCCAAGCCCTATGGGGGTCCAACCAACAATGCTCCTCCACGTACCAGTTCCGTGACTTGTTTCAAGTGTGGGGAATCTGGCCACTATATGCGTGAGTGTCCCCAGACCAACCCCAATCAATCTGCTAAAGCTGTTGGCCGTGGCAAGCCGACAGGAAAAATATTCCACGCCAAGCCGGTCACCGCTTCACGTGGCCATGTCAACTGTATCTCTGCCGAAGAAGCTCAAGAGGATCCCAACGTCGTTCTCGGTACGCTTCTTGTTAATTGCCACCCGGCATCTGTTCTTTTCGATACAGGAGCCTCTCATTCTTTTATATCTGAAAATTATGCTCGTTTCACGTCGCATTCGGTGATATGCCAACCTCTATGGTAATTCAAACTCCGGGATCCAAATGGCAAACTTCTAGAGTAAGCCATGGAAATGAAATCCAAGTCGACAGACTTGTTTTCCTCGCGTCTTTGATAGCCCTTAAATCTTCAGATATTAATATCATTTTGGGTATGGACTGGATGTCAGCTCATCAAGCCAAAATTGATTGCTTCTCTAGGACTGTTCAACTCACCCATCCTTCGGGGAAGATAGTCAATGTCTTGAACCTAATAGCCAAGCGACAATTATATTCTCTTAACGCCAGCCCTTTGCCAGACCTTGAGGACGTTCCGGTAGTCCGTGACTTCCCGGATGTCTTTCCAGAGGAATTGCCAGGTGTTCCACCTGACAGGGATGTTGAGTTCGTAATAGACCTCATTCCAGGAACCGTTCCGATTGCTAGAAGACCTTATAAGATGGCACCCCTAGAACTAGCCGAGCTTAAGAAACAACTCGATGAGTCCTTGAAAAAGGGTTTCATCCGACCTAGCTCTTCTCCGTGGGCTTGCCCCGTCCTATTCGTCAAGAAGAAGGATGGTACGGACCGGATGGTTCTAGATTACCGACCTGTCAACTTGGTCACAATCAAGAACAAATATCCGCTTCCCAGGATCAACGATCTGTATGATCAGCTCGCTGGATCCTCAGTCTTCTCCAAGATGGATTTGAGGTTGGGCTACCATCAAATCAAAATCAGAAACGGGGACATTCCTAAAACGGCCTTTGTTACTCGTTATGGTCAATACGAGTACACCGTCATGTCCTTCGGTTTAACCAACGCTCCAGCCACCTTTTCTCGGTTAATGAACTCAATCTTCATGGAGTATTTGGATAAATTCGTCGTGGTTTACCTCGATGATATACTCATCTACTCCAAGAACGAGGAAGAACATGCCGAACATCTAAGGCTAGTGTTGCAGAAACTCCGAGAGCATCGCCTTTATGCCAAATTTTCTAAATGTGAATTCTGGTTGTCAGAAGTGACCTATCTGGGTCATGTAATATCTGGTAAAGGTATTGCTGTTAACCCTGAGCGAGTTCAAGCCGTCCTTAATTGGACTCCACCTGAATCGGTCAAGCAAGTTCGGAGTTTTCTGGGCTTAGCGAGCTATAGTCGTCGCTTTGTCGAGAACTTCTCCAAAGTTGCCAAACCTCTAACCGAACTCCTCAAGAAAGATAAGAAGTTCGAATGGACTCCACAATGTGAGCACAGCTTTCAGGAACTGAAAAGACGCCTGACCTCTGCTCCCATACTGGTACCGCCCGACTTCTCCAAGGACTTTGTTATCTACTGCGACGCCTCGCGACAAGGACTAGGTTGCATTCTCATGCAAGATCGACACGTAATTGCTTACGCCTCAAGGCAATTGCACCCACATGAGGAGAATTATCCTACTCATGATCTAGAGCTTGCAGCCGTAGTCTATGCACTTAAGACCTGGCGACATTACCTCCTCGGTAATCGTTGCGAAATATTCACTGATCACCAAAGTCTGAAGTACATTTTCACCCAACCGGATCTGAATCTCAGGCAAAGACGTTGGGTTGAATTGATCACAGACTTCGACCTAGGAATAACCTACACCCCAGGGAAAGCCAACGTCATGGCTGATGCGCTAAGCCGTAAATCTTATTGTAACAACCTGATGTTACAACAAAGTCAACCGCTTCTCCATGAGGAATTTCGGAAGCTTAACCTTCACATTGTACCTCAAGGATTTCTTTCCACCTTGGTGGCAAAACCTACCCTTACGGATCAGATTATCAAAGCACAGAAGGTAGATCCGGGAATCTCCCGCATCAAGAGAAACATTCAGAAAGGAATTGCGAATTGCTTCTCCATTAATGAGCAAGGGGTCGTATACTTCGGGAATCGACTAGTGGTTCCCAAAGTGCGAAACCTGAGGCGTTTGATCCTTAAGGAAGCTAATGAATCTCCTCTCACCATTCATCCCGGTAGTACTAAGATGTATCAGGACCTACGCCAGAGGTTCTGGTGGACTAGGATGAAGAGAGAAATTGCTCAGTATATTGCTAATTGCGACGTCTGTCGTCATGTAAAAGCAGAGCATCAACGGCCTGCTGCCACCCTTCAACCCCTAGCTATTCCTGAATGGAAATGGGATAAAATTGGTATGGATTTCATTACCGGTTTTCCCAGGACCAAGAGAGGGAATAATGCTATTTTCGTCGTGGTCGATCGTCTTTCCAAAGTAGCCCATTTCTTACCTGTTCGTGAGAGTATAACCGCTAGTCAGCTGGCAGACTTATACATCTCCCGAATAGTGTCTCTCCATGGTGTTCCTTTGGAAATTAACTCGGATCGAGGAAGTCTCTTCACCTCTCTATTTTGGGAAAGTTTCCAAAATGCTATGGGAACCCGTCTCTCCTTTAGCACCGCCTTCCACCCTCAGTCGAGCGGTCAAGTGGAACGCGTCAATCAGATACTAGAAGACATGCTTCGAGCCTCGGTTATCTCATTCGGAATGGATTGGGAGAAGTGCCTTCCATTTGCCGAATTCGCTTATAACAACAGCTATCAATCTAGCTTGGGTGAAGCCCCTTTTGAAGTTCTCTATGGACGACGGTGTCGAACACCCCTTAACTGGTCAGAGACCGGGGAAAGACAATTCTTTGGCCCGGATATGATTCAGGAAGCAGAAGAACAAGTTCGTATCGTTCGTGAAAAGTTGAAAACAGCTCAATCTCGTCAAAAGAGTCAATATGACCGAAAACATAAGGCTATGACTTTCGAGGTTGACGAGAAGGCTTATCTTCGGGTCACCCCTCTGAAGGGAACCCATCGTTTCGGTATCAAAGGCAAATTGGCTCCTCGTTACATTGGACCTTTTCGCATTCTCGCCAAACGAGGAGAAGTTGCCTACCAGTTGGAACTACCTCCGCACCTCTCCAGGGTCCACGATGTCTTCCACGTTTCTCAACTCAGGCGTTGCTTCTCGGATCCTATCCGTGGAGTGGACCACGAAACGCTTGATCTCCAAGATAATCTTACATATCGAGAGTACCCCATTCGTATCCTCGATCAGGCCGAACGTACCACTCGACGTCATAATATCAAGTTTCTCAAGGTTCAATGGTCGCACCATTCTGAGGATGAAGCAACCTGGGAAAGGGAGGATCGTCTTCGACTTGAGTATCCCGCCTTCTTCCCGGAGGAACCCAAATCTCGGGATGAGATTCTTTTGAGTGGGGGTGAGTTGTCACACCCTAGCTAGTCATGCATTAGAGTGTTGCATCATGTTTACTCTTTCATCAGAAACTTGAAATGGGGATCTGTGAAACCCTCAGAATCATTTTGAAAATGACCCAAATAAAAATTTCTCCAAAAGGGTCCAAGAAAATGCTCATGTTGATCTCTGAAAATATTGGACAGAGATAAAAATCAAACCAATATTTTTAGTGGCTCATGGACATTTATTTTGGGCATTTGGAATTAATGCATAAATATTTGCCTTGGAAATATATTTCTATATATATAAATATATGTCCAAATATTATGCCAATTATAAAGGAGCTCTGGAATAATATATCTAGCCCCTGAAAAATTTGGCATAAGTTAAATAAATGATTTAATATATTATTTAAATCAGAACAAATGTCAGAAATTAGAAAATAGAAAAAAATAAAAGGGAGAAGCTTACCTGGGCTCCTCCACTGTGCAGCCCATCCAGCTGGCCGGCCCAGCCAGCAGGCGGCCCAGCCGCCTCCCTCCTCTGTCGTCTTCGTCCCGACAGAGGGAGGGGAGTGTGGCCGGCGCGCGCGCGCGCCACCGCGCCACGCCACCTCTCTCCCTGCCTGCCTGCCCTCCCCTCCTCGCCTCGATGCCCCTGGACGACGCCACGCCTCCCCCCCTGCTCTCTCTCACTCTCCCCCGGCTCTCCCCTCCTCTCCCTCGCTCTCTCTCTCACACGGCCGAACACCACCGTCGCCGCCGTTCGCCATAGCAGCCGACTCCGGCCACCCCTCGCTCCCCCGACTAGCTCAGGAGCTCCGCCTCGACCTCCTCTTCCTCCCCACCGCTCCACGGGTCT
>NC_041391.1:186148895-186169620 GCF_002162155.2 Triticum dicoccoides | reverse complement strand
CTCCTCTCCCTCGCTCTCTCTCTCACACGGCCGAACACCACCGTCGCCGCCGTTCGCCATAGCAGCCGTCTCCGGCCACCCCTCGCTCCCCCGACTAGCTCAGGAGCTCCGCCTCGACCTCCTCTTCCTCCCCACCGCTCCACGGGTCTCCGGAAGCCCTGCATCGCCGTCACGTCGCCGTTCCCCTCTTCGGGCTCCGACCATCATCGCCGACGAATTCGCCGTCTCCAGCGCGTCTCCGAGCCCGCTTCGACGCCCACTGCAACCGCGGTGAGCCCCCGAGTCGTTTCCCCCTTCTCCCCTGGTCTCCTTCGACCTCTAGGCCTTAGCCCCACCTTGGCCGAGAACTCCACGCCGCCGGCGATGTCGCCGTCGTGGCCACGGTCACCGTAGCGCCCAACCGAGCACACTATCGTGCTCCACGCCTCACTAGGAGCACGCAGCACGCACCAACGTCTCCCCAAACCCCCTGCAACGCCGACTCCGACCGCACCCGAACTCCGGCCGCCGCTCACGAGCTCGCCGTCGACGGTACCGGCCACCCCAGGCTCGGCCACCACCACCGTTCGACGCGCGGGAGCAAGAGCTCTCCAACGAGCCCAAGAACGGCCTCGCCCGTGCCCTGTAGCGCGATCCCGCATCGCGCCGCCGTCTCGGGCCTCGCCGGCGTCGTGTCGCCGGTGGGTTTGACCCACTTTGACCACGGCAGGAACCCCCCTGAGTCCCTGACAGGTGGGCCCAGCCCTGTAGCTAATTAGGATTAGCGCTAACCACTGTTAGTTAGCCCCCTGACACTGACCAGTGGGCCCCAGCGCCACTAATTAGTAATTAGGATTAATTTAACTCTGTTTAACCCCCCTGTCACTGACGTGTGGGCCCCACACGTCAGGTTTGACTCCAGCCAGCCGCAGTTGACCACTGATGTCATGCTGACGTCATGCTGGCGCAATAATTATATTTCTGGATTTAATTTAAATCAGGAAATTCCAGAATATAAATTAAACTTCAAAAATTCATAACTTTTATTCTGTAACTCCAAATTGGACAAATTATATATGAAAAATGATCAGAAAAATCCAATCTATCCATCTGTACTATTTTCATGCATGATCAAACAAGTTAAATTGATGTTTTAAGCAGAACAAGGAAAAGCACTTTAAAAGGCCATATTTGAATTTGAAATTTGAATCCTTGATTCAAATTTGCTCAAACCCTTCTGGTTTTAGTTGCATTAGCCCAACACACTCATATTGCCATGTTTCATGCATGCATCATATTGTTGCACATTGTTTGAAGATGGTTGTGTATCGGTGTCCTTTGCGACAGGTTCTGCCTCCGAGGAGTACCGTGATTACCCTAACGAAGAACCGTATCAGTGCATCGAACCATCAGGCAAGCAACCAACCATTTGATCATATCGATACAATCCCATGTTCTCGCTCCTGCTCTCTTTTACTGCATTAAGACAACGCGTTTCAAACTGCTGTGTGCTACGGTAGTTGAACCCATTTCCTCTGCATGACCTGTCATTGCCACAGTAACTAGATGAAACCCACTAGCATGTGTAGGAGTTGTTTGAGCCATATGTATGTGTTGTTCCTACCTTGCTATGCCTGCTATGCTTAGAGTCGTGTCAGGTCTGGTTCATCTGGGTGATGGGCTAGAGTGAAATGTTTATGTCGGTAATGAGAGTGGTGTGGTGAACACGATTTGGTAAAGGTATCGATGAGAGGCCATGTAGGAGTACATGGTGGGTTGTTTCATTGAAGCCGACCTTAAGCACTGAGATCTGTATGTGTGATTTAAGAATCAGCTACTACCATGCATTGGGCCCGAAACCAATGGACCCTCTCGGCTTCTTATTCACTCTAGTTCTCCGTCCAGGACTTGCAAGTAGTTTCTGGTGTTTGTAGCCTACTGGAGGCCGTGGACAGCGCTGACCGTAGGGGTGGGCTGTGATGCGGTAGGTACGTGGCACGGTGTACCGAATACCCATTAGGTATCTCGAGAACCCTGTTCACATCGTTCGGGGCCGTATGGGAAACCTCGGCCGGACTCCCTGCGGATGGAACCTGGATAGGCGATAAACCTGGACTGGAGGCTTAGGTGATTAGGTAGGTCGTGGCCGACACCCACGTTGGGCTTCCGCTTGAAGGTTGCCGAGTACATGTCGTGTAAACGACGGTAAGTGGTGAGAGCGTGTATGAAGAAGTACACCCCTGCAGGGTTAACATGATCTATTCGAATAGCCGCGTCCGCGGTAAAGGACTACTTGGTTGCCTATACAGTTCATAGACAAGTAAATGGAAACTGTTAAAAGCCTCAAGATAAGTGTGAGTGCCGAGGATGGCTCTTCCGTAGGAAGACGGAGGGGGATCCTCGGTTGTGTATTGAATTGGTGAGTAGTGGACTCGTGTGCGCAAAACCATTTCAAGTTGGAGTCTCGTAGGATAGTCTAGCCAAGAGTCAAAGCTGGCTTGCCGCAATAACTCCACCAACCCTTCTTGATACTAAGCATGTATGTAGGATCTGATGTAAGTCTTGCTGAGTACCTTTGTACTCATGTTGCTATAATTTACATTTTTACAGAAGACGCTGCAACCCCTTCTGATGGGTTCTATGTAGACGTTGACATCAACGAGTAGGCTAAAAGACCCAGGTGTGACCCTGAGCTTGTGCAGGACCTTGTAGTATAGCTAGGCTTCCCAAGCCTCTTTTATTTTACTAGTTGTCTGTACTCAGACAAGTTACTTCCGCTGCTGGTTTGTATGACTGTATGACTTGTATGTTGGGTCATGAGACCCGTACCTTTGTGTATGTTATGTATGGCTCTCTGAGCCTTAAATAAAGTACTTGTGTCGTAGAGTCATGTTGTGATGCTTCGTTGTATTTGCACATATCGAGCATATTGTGTGTATGATTGAAATGCTTGGTATGTGTGGGATCTGACTATCTAGTTGTTTATCTTTAGTAGCCTCTCTTACCGGGAAATGTCTCCTAGTGTTACCGCCGAGCCATGGTAGCTTGCTACTGCTCTGGAACACCTAGGCTGGCCGGCATGTGTCCTTCTTCGTTCCTGTGTCTGTCCCTTCGGGGAAATGTCACGCTTTGAGTACCGGAGTCCTGTTAGCCCGCTACAGCCCGGTTTACCCGGAGTCCTGCTAGCCCAGTGCTACAGCCCGGACCCACTTGCTGATGACCGACACGTTCGAAGCTGGGTCATGGATGCCTGTCCCTGTAAGTCTGTGCCACTTTGGGTTTACGACTAGTCATGTCAGCCCGGGATCTTTATCATATGGATGCTAGCGACACTATCATATACGTGAGCCAAAAGGCGCAAACGGTCCCGGGCAAAGGTAAGGCGACACCCGTGAGGATACCGTGCGTGAGGCCGCAAAGTGATATGAGGTGTTACCGGCTAGATCGATGTGACATCGAGTCGGGGTCCTGACACTTGTGCCCTCGGCAGGATCTGGTAGATAGTCAGGCTTCTTAGCCTTTTTAATTCGTAGATGTCTGTACCCATACATGTTAAGCTTCCGTTTGTGCTTTGAGTTGTATGCTCTGAATGTTGGGTCATGAGACCCATGTTTGTAATATCTCGCTCCTCGGAGCCTACTGAATAAAATACTTGAGTTGTAGAGTCATGTTGTGATACCATATTGTATTTGCACATATCGAGCATATTGTGTGTATGTTATTGAAATGCTTGGTATGTGTGGGATCTGACTATCTAGTTGTTTATCCTTAGTAGCTTCTCTTACCGGAAATGTCTCCTAGTGCTTCCACTGAGCCATGGTAGCTTGCTACTGCTCCGGAACACATAGGCTGGCCGGCATGTGTCCTTCTTCGTTCCTGTGTCTATCCCCTTCGGGAAATGTCACATGATGAATATCGGAGTCCTGTTTGCCCGCTACAGCCTGGTTCACCGAAGTCCTGCTAGCCCAGTGCTACAGCCTGGATTCACTCGCTGATGACCGACACGTTCGATATGATGCTGGGTCATGGATGCCTGTCCCTATAAGTTTGTGCCACATTGGGTTTACGACTAGCCATGTTAGCCCGGGATCCTTATCATATGGATGCTAGCAACACTATCATATACGTGTGCCAAAAGGTGCAAACGGTCCCGGGCAAAGGTAAGGCGACACCCGTGGGGATACCGTGCGTGTGGCCGCAAAGTGATATGAGGTGTTACATGCTAGATCGATGTGGCATTGAGTCGGGGTCCTGACAGCTTCTGCGCTTGGCCAAGACCAAGAGGAATTCTGTTGAAACACGCGTGAGTACTCGCCACTACTGCTATCAAAATCCCGAGGTGATTTCGTAAAGACCTGTTAAGCCGCCAGTACTACGTTTAGGCACAAGATGAACCATCAATAGTTATTTCCTTTTTTCAAAACTCTGATTGGTACATGCGCACAAGGAAAACTACCATGAGGCTGATTCAAGAGTTATGGAAGGAAAAATTGCTATGTGGGTCTAGCCCGTGATTATCAAGGAAAAAGGATCCATCTCGGACTCGAGTTGCCTCGCTGCCTCGTCTCCGCCTCCGATTGGCCACCTGACGCCATCTCCGAGTCACCCCTGAGCACTTTGTGCCTCATCAAGCCACCGCCGTGGTTCGTCTCCGGGTCCGCCGCTATGCACCCTCGCCTCGGCGCTCGACCGCATGCCAGTGCCACTCCCATGGCCGCGCTCGCCTCCCGGCTCGTTGCCGTAGGCCGCTACTATGAGCCGTCGCTGCTTCAATCGTCAGTCTCGTCTCCTAGTGTCCCGGGCCTCGCGCTGCATTCGTCGGAACTGGATTGAGCCACCGCTGGGTCTCCTCCGCCTCACTTCTGGAGCATGCACGTCACGCTGGGGCCTGTTGTTGAAACGTGAGATGGGCCTAGAGCCCATATGACAATTTCAGATTTGATCTCTAAGGGCCCATGTAGGTGGCATGACAAGGCGGTGGGGAGTTTAGTCCCACCATGCTAGTGGAAGAGAAGTTGGAGTGGTTTATAAGGGTGGCTCTTCTACATGCTATTGGAGCTTGAGAAGAGAAGAGGCCCTCGCGCACTCCTCCTCCGCCGCCCGCCTCGCCTTGTCACGATGCGCCGCGGGTTGCGGGAATGAGCCGAGCCGAGCTCACACCTATGCGCTTATTTTTGCAGTCACTAACGGAGAGGTTCTGACAGCAGGGCCACGATCTGAGACGTCGGATCATGGGCTGTCACGGACTCAGACATGGGTCAAGCCCACGTCTCTCCACGCGACTGCGTCTATATAAGTGTGTTGTGTCCCCTAACCCTAGCCGCCATGAACAGATCTCATCTGCTCATGCGCACGCCCACCGTCGTTCCTTTACTGCTACTGCCGCCGGTGACTCAGTCCCGTCCGCCGCATACACGGTCGACGGGAGAGCAGGTCTCTGAAACCACGCCCTTCTGGTTCCTGTACGGGGTGAGGGGCGAATAGGTTTTTGGGCAGCGATTACGCGACTGCTCGCTTCCGATCGTCTACTTCCTCTACGTCCGCGTCGCCTTCATCATCACCATGTCCACCGACACCGACCGTGTCGCCGCCGAGAAAGCCGAAGCCGACAAGAAGGCCGCTGAGGACGCCGCTGCTGCCACCAAAACCGCGGCCTCTGCATGGCCTACTAGAGGGTATAACTCGTTTATCCCGCTCCTGATTATTTTCATATTAGCAGTACTAGCAATATGTGTAGATTTGTCTACTGTTTGCTTAGTACGTGCATGTTTAGATCAAAGTCAGTATGTCATCAACTTAGTCAATGCCATGCTAGTGATTTACTCGTGGATTAATTTAATCGAGAAATTGCCTAATTACTCAGCAATCCAAAAACCTATTATGTGTAGGAATTTTTCGGCAAGTGGCTTTGCCGCTGCACTGAAATCGGATAAGTTTACCGGTACATATTTTAAGCGTTGGCAGACAAAGACTACTTTATGGCTCACAGCTATGAACGTGTTCTGGGTCACTGGTGTGTCCACGGGAACGATTGCTCCTGAACAGGAGAAGGCGTTCAGGGAGGCAACCACTGTGTTTCTCGGAGCAGTTCTTAGCGTGATCAGAGATAAACTGGTCGATGCATATTTACATGTGCATGTCGCCAAGGACTTGTGGGAGGCGCTCGAATCTAAGTTCGGGGCCGCCGATGCAGGGAGCGAGATGTATATTATAGAGCAGTTCCACGATTACAAGATGGTCGAGAACCGTCCTGTACTGGAGCCGGCTCATGAGATAATATGCATTGTTAAGGAGCTTGAGCTTCTGAAGTGCGAGTTACCGGGCAAGTTTGTCGCGGGTTGCATAATCGCTAAGCTCCCCAATTCCTGGAGGAACTTTGCCACCACTCTGAAACATTAGAGGCGTGAATTCTCTGTGGAGGATGTCATTGGCCATCTGAGTGTTGAGCAGAATTCGAGGGCAAAGGACTCGCACGGAAAAGGGGCCAAAGGGACTTCTGTTGCCAACATGGTGAACCAGAAGAACTTCAACTCCCACAAGCCCAAGGGAAAGAAGAGTGTCCAACACAATACCAACTTTAAGAAGAAGGGTAAGAAGACCTTCAAGAAGAACAAGAAGGACGAGGGCTGTTTTACTTGTGGTTCCGTTGAACATTGGGCCAACAAGTGCCCAAACAAGTACAAGAAGCCAGGACAGGAATCCAAGTCTGTCAACATGATTGTGGGCAACAATAAGAATGGTGCATCTGGGTACGGTAATTTATTTACTGTTTTTTCAGTGTTTCAACCCAACGATTGGTGAGTGGACACAGGTGCAGGTGTTCATGTGTGTGCTGACATTTCATTGTTCACTTCTTACCAGGTCACAGGTCACGGGTCCGTATTGATGGGGAATGGAGCGAGTGCTTCTGTTCATGGTGTTGGCACGGTCGATCTGATGTTTACTTCAGGAAGGATCGTGCAGCTGAAGAACGTGCAGCATGTCCCCGCCATCAAGAAGAACCTCGTTAGTGGCTCCCTTCTATGTAGAGAAGGGTTTAAGTTGGTTTTTGAGTCTAATAAATTAGTTGTTACGAAATATAGACTCTTTGTTGGAAAAGGTTATGAGAGCGGAGGGATGTTCCACCTTTCCCTCGCAGATTTTTGTAGTAAAGTCATGAACCATATTCATTCGAATGTTAATGAATCTGAAGTTTGGCATTCACGTCTTTGTCACATTAGTTTTGGTGTTATGACGCGGCTAGCCAAGTTGGATTTAATCCCGAGTTTCACTTTAGCCAAAGGTTCTAAGTGCCTTTCATGTGTGCAAGCTAAGCAACCTCGCAAGCCTCATAAGGCCGCGGAGGAGAGACACTTGGCACCATTAGAACTCATACATTCTGATCTTTGTGAGATGAATGGTGTGTTGACTAAAGGTGGAAAGAGATACTTCATGACATTGATAGATGATTCCACTAGATATTGCTATGTTTATCTGTGAAATACTAAGGATGGGGCTCTACACTACTTTAAAATCTATAAGGCAGAAGTTGAGAATCAACTTGAAAAGAAAATTAAACGAGTTCGGTCAGATCGTGGTGGAGAGTACTTCTCGAGTGAGTTTGATTCCTTCTGTGCGGAACACGACATTATTCATGAGAGGACGCCACCCTATTCACCCCAGTCAAATGGGGTTGCCGAGCGGAAAAACCATACTCTAACTGATTTGGTTAACGCCATGTTACATACATCGGGTTTATCCAAGGCATGGTGGGGGGAGGCTATATTGACAGCATGTCATGTCCTGAATAAAGTTCCGACAAAGGATAATGAGATCACTCCCTATGAGAAATGGGCAAAGAGAAGGACGACACTCTCGTACTTGCGCACTTGGGGCTGTTTGGCGAAAGTCAACGTGTCGATCCCCAAAAAGCGTAAGCTTGGACCCAAGACTGTGGACTGCATTAATTTGGGCTATGCTAAGAACAGCGTTGGCTATAGATTTATAGTAGTGAAATCTGAGGTACCTGGCCAGAAGGTCGGTACAATTATGGAGTCTAAGGATGCTACATTCTACGAGGATATTTTTCCTATGAGAGATATGCAAAGCACTTCTAGACAGGAATCTGAGGAGACTCCTGAACCTGCCATCCCTATGGAATATTATGAACAAACACATGATGAAAATCCTGAGGAGGATGACGAGGAAACCCTTGGTAGGGGCAAGAGACAAAGGACTGCAAAGACCTTTGGTGATGATTTCTTCGTGTACCTCATGGATGATACTCCGACTTCTATTTCAGAAGCGTATGCCTCTCCAGAAGCTGACTACTGGAAGGATGCGGTCCGTAGCAAGATGGATTCCATCATGGCTAACGGGACATGGGAGATCACTGACCGTCCCTATGGTTGCAAACCACTGGGATGTAAGTGGGTGTTCAAAAAGAAGCTTAGGCCCGATGGTACGATTGAAAAGTACAAGGCTAGGCTTGTGGCCAAGGGCTATGACCAGAAAGAAGAGGAAGATTTCTTCGATACTTATTCACCTGTGGCTAGACTGACCACCATTCGAGTATTACTCTCGTTGGCGGCCTCACATGGTCTTCTTGTCCATCAAATGGATGTTAAGACGGCTTTTCTGAATGGAGAGCTAAATGAGGAAATCTACATGCAACAGCCAGATGGCTTTGTGATAGATGGTCAGGAAAGAAAGGTGTGTAGGTTGCTGAAATCTTTATATGGCCTGAAACAAGCACCTAAGCAGTTGCATGATAAGTTTAATACAACTCTGACATCTGTTGGTTTCATTGTTAATGAGGCTGACAAATGTGTATATTATCGCCATGGTGGGGGCGAAGGAGTTATACTGTGCTTGTATGTTGATGACATACTGATATTCGGAACAAACCTCAAAGTCATTGAGGAGGTCAAATCGTTTCTATCTCAGAACTTTGAAATGAAGGATCTTGGTGTAGCTGATGTTATCTTGAACATCAAGCTACTGAGAGATAAAGAGGGTGGGATCACACTTCTGCAATCCCATTATGTTGAGAAGGTGTTGAGTCGTTTTGGATATTCGGACAGCACACCATCTCAAACACCATATGATCCTAGCATGTTGATTCGAAAGTCCAAAGGCATGGCTAAAGATCAATTGAGATATTCTCAAATTATTGGTTCACTGATGTACCTAGCGAGCGCAACGAGGCCTGACATCGCGTTTGCTGTGAGCAAACTGAGGCGGTTTGTTTCCAAACCGGGTGATGTACATTGGCGTGCTGTTGAAAGAGTTATGCGCTATCTGAAAGGTACTATGAATCATGGACTTCACTATACCGGAGACCCGTCGGTACTTGAAGGGTATAGTGATGCGAATTGGATCTCTGATGCCGATGAGATGAAGGCCACAACTGGGTATTTGTTTACTCTTGGAGGTGGCGCTGTTTCCTGGAAGTCTTGCAAGCAAACGATCTTAACGAGATCGACAATGGAAGCAGAATTAACAGCATTAGACACTTCTGGTGTTGAAGCTGGATGGCTTCGAGATCTTTTGATGGACTTGCCACTGGTTGATAAACTGGTTCCGGCTATCCTTATGAACTGTGATAATCAGACTGCCATCACCAAGGTGAAGAGTTCAAAGGACAACATGAAGTCCAACAAACACATAAGAATGAGATTAAAAGCTGTCAGAAAATTAAGAAACTCCGGAGTGATAGCGTTGGACTATGTCCATACGGCTAAGAATCTGGCAGATCCCTTTACGAAAGGGCTATCACGTGTAGTGATAGATAGTGCATCGAGGGAGATGGGTATGAGACCCACATGAGTTACCATGGTGGTAACCCAACCTATGTGATCGGAGATCCCGTGAAGTAGGACCTGGGAAAACAAGCCAGTGGTGAACTGATGAGAGTAACTTTACTAACCCACTCCGTTGGAGATGCAATACTCTCGGAAACTGTATGGAAGGATGACTACTGTCTTAATGTGTTCCAAGGCTCATATGTATAAGCAAGATGCTAACCTACAGAGCGATCTTTGGAGGAACATACCTATGTGAGCCCGACTGCTAGTCATAGTCTATGAGATTGGGGTGATCTCTAGTAAGCTCATGAATAGGCCAGGAGTGTGACTTATATGCTCCACCCGAGGGGTCAGCCTTCGGCAGCCCAGTACTAGTAAGACATGTGGTGAAACTTCTTTACACCAAACTGACAATTCAAGGCATAGTCCATTGTTAAGTTGTGAAGGAGTGTACCTACTTGCTCTAGGTGAAGCTCAACCTTAACAGGTCTTCACTGAAACACTAGTATATCGAAACAACATTTGGAACAAAGGACAAAGTGGGCCCCTGAGATCTGGCGGGGGATTGTTGAAACGTGAGATGGGCCTAGAGCCCATATGACAATTTCAGATTTGATCTCTAAGGGACCATGTAGGTGGCATGACAAGGTGGTGGGAAGTTTAGTCCCACCATGTTAGTGGAAGAGAAGTTGGAGTGGTTTATAAGGTTGGCTCTTCTACATGCTATTGGAGCTTGAGAAGAGAAGAGGCCCTCGCACGCTCCTCCTCCGCCACCCGCCTCGCCACGCCTCGCCTCGTCACGACGCGCCGCGGGTTGCGGGAATGAGCTGAGCCGAGCTCACACCTATGCGCTTATTTTTGCCAGTCACTAACGGAGAGGTTCTGACAGCAGGGCGACGATCTGAGACGCCGGATCATGGGCTGTCGCGGACTCGGACGTGGGTCAAGCCCACGTCTCTCCACGCGACTGCGTCTATATAAGTGTGTTGTGTCCCCTAACCCTAGCCGCCACGAACAGATCTCATCTGCTCATGCGCACGCCCACCGTCGTTCCTTTGCTGCTGCTGCTGCCGGTGACTCCGCCCCGTCCGCCGCATACAAGGTCGACGGGAGAGCAGGTCTCCGAAACCACGCCCTTCTGGTTCCTGTACGGGGTGAGGGGCGAATAGGTTTTTGGGTAGCGATTACGCGACTGCTCGCTTCCGATCGTCTACTTCCTCTATGTCCGCGTCGCCTTCATCATCACTATGTCCACCGACACCGACCGTGCCGCCACCGAGAAAGCCGAAGCCGACAAGAAGGCCGCCGAGGACGCCGCTGCTGCCACCAAAGCCGCGGCCTCTGCATGGCCTACTGGAGGGTATAACTCGTTTATCCTGCTCCTGATTATTTTCATATTAGCAGTACTAGCAGTATGTGTAGATTTGTCTACTATTTGCTTAGTACGTGCATGTTTAGATCAAAGTTAGTACGTCATCAACTTAGTCAATGCCATACTAGTGATTTACTCGTGGATTAATTTAATCAAGAAATTGCCTATTTACTCAGCACCTGTTACTGTCGGCCGCACATCTTCAAGCCGCCATCACGGCCTCACCTTGCCCCAAGCAAACACACAACCAGCCCGACTGGACAACCCATCATGCCAACACCGAGAAGTCTAGGGATCGATTCCCAGTGAGAAAATGGTGCCTGCCTTGGTTTTCACCTCTGGTGAGTCACCAGAATCCTCGGTCGTATCCGCGCCGAACTGCGCCTGGCCTTGCCTCTAAACCACCATCACCACTGCCCCGTCCAAGTGGCTACATCCGCTGGTCTCTGCCGCCGGTTTGAACCTGCCCTGCTACCATGAGTCACCGCTGCCAAGTCGCCTGCTGTTTCTGAGTCGCCCTTCGAGAACTATTTCCGCCAAGAGCCGCCCAGAACATTCGCCGTTGTTGCCGTGGCCACTTCGCCGACCATGTTGCCGGCTCTCTTCGCCGTCTTCGCCTCCAAGTCGCCGTTGCGCTCCGCCTTGGCCGCGTCGCCGCTGCTGCCTCCATCGTGGTTCGCCGTGGCCACAGCAGCCCTGCCTTGGTGTCGCTCTGCCTCCGCCTTGAACCGGGTCCGCCTTCGACCCGGCCGGCCTCTGCTGTTGTGGCCTCGGCCTTGCTTTGAATCGCCAGGAGGGCCTCGCTCGGAGTGGCTTCGAGCCGCCATCACTAGCTTGACTCGCCTCAGCTGATCTCACTTTCGCGCCGAGCCGCCTGTGCTAAGCCGGACACATTTAAATCACCTGCAAGGCACTTTTCACCACGGCCGCAGCTTCTCTCCGTTGAGCCGCCGCTACCGAAAGTCGCCACCTACATGGCCTCGTCGAGTCGCCCCCGACTCTGCTGTGACTCACGCTCAAGGTCGCCACCGGCTGCGAGCCGCCGCCGTTGCCATCTCGTTGGGGCACCGACCTCTGCTGCTGAGTCGCCATGAACGTTCCTCCCCGAATCGCCGTTGTTATACCTCGCGCAAGTCTGCAGTTTCCACTGTCGCTGTGGCCCTGCATCGCCTACCGCGTAGGATTGAGCCACCACCGTCTCACGTTGTGATGAGACCGCGCCACCGCGGCCTTGAGCCGCCACTTCAAACCGTAGCATCGGGCCTCAGTGTTAAGCCGCCCTCGCCGGAGCGGCTCTTGCCTCTGTCGTGCATGGCTGCGGCCTTGAGCCGCCGGGTCCCCGTCCTCCGCGGTGCTCCTTCGTCAAGACGGCTACCTTGGCTTCGCGCCTCCATGAGACGCCGACCTCCGCGGTGAGTGGTTGCGCCGGCTCTCCATGCATTGACCCGTCGCGCTGCCTAGTTCCACGGCCGAGTCGCCGCTGCTTCTGCTTTAGTGCCCAACACTGCAAGTCTGCGGCACTGCGGGTCTCCGTTGTCAAGTCGCCAACTCACCATCACCATGGCACTGGGTAGAAGCCCCGGTTCAACATAGCAGAACCAACACTAAGTAATGGATGCATGGTTTGACCAAACCAAAATTTTCTACAACTTGGACGATGGATTGTGCGTGTTCTTTGAGTGACTTTTGTGGCCAATCAATCAATCCAGTCTTTGAACCATCCTACTGCTAGTCCATCCATCATGGAAGAAGAAATATACTAGCACCACTGGTCCTAATTAAGTGACCATGACAGACGATTAAGCAGTCCATCTGGCAGTTACTACGACCGACAAGTGCTTTGGTTATCATCAACCAAATATATCATGCAAATCAAGAGAAGTATAATTTTGGCAGTAACAGTTATTTCCCTCTGGCAATTGCTATGGGAACAAGAAACAACACAAGGAGGGTTGCATCCGCAACCATGGCCCTGGAAACAACGATCAACATGTTTACTAGCACCCATAGTTGTTTTTACACTTGGTGCAGTTTCCAGGAAGGACCATCATCCATCACGTGAAGGACGAGACTGACCACGTGATGGATCAATTAGTAATATATGCTAGTGATGCT
This sequence comes from Triticum dicoccoides, assembly GCF_002162155.2. NCBI lineage: Eukaryota > Viridiplantae > Streptophyta > Magnoliopsida > Poales > Poaceae > Triticum > Triticum dicoccoides. The sequence continues at coordinate 186,156,369 of NC_041391.1, read as the reverse complement.
CATCACTACTTGTCTGTCCAATACAAGACTGACAGAAGAACAAATGCGTCCGCTACTCTAACTCAGAGTCTGCATTCATTTGACAAGAATACCAGGTGATATCCGTTTCATCTATTTTATTAGCACATATAAATTATTTGAGAACAATTACTTGGTTTGTGGTATTTTTATGTAGGACCATTACAAAAGGTGTTGCAAAGGACGCCAGCATTATTTTTGCGCTAGCGCTTATCGATGTTGTGCTGCTTGACAGATACATGCGCAAGTCGGCGCTCCCGCTACATCAACACAACGCAATTAACTAACTCGTCCCCACCGGCTTACAATGCCGCGGCTGTCTCATATGTCCATGCCCACGGCCCACTCGCCCATGTCTATGCTGTCTCTGATGCTGCGGTCGTCTTTACTGTCCGCCCTATGGTCCGGTCTATTCCAACAAATTCTGGAGGCAAATTATCATATATGGTCAGCCGCTGTCTATACTGGATGACCCAATGGGCAGGCGCACAAATCATCGCCACTACAGTTTGGTTAACATCAAACAACCAGTTGGGATGAACCATTGACCGAGTTGCCAAGACGGCTCATACGGGATCATTTATAACCCGTCGCAGTCATCTCAACCTTCTGTGGACTCACATCGCGTTATCAACGCCAATGATATACATCTTATGCTACGGTCAAATATGGAGAATCTCAAGCCAACTCCTCGAGTCGTCTTAAGACTCGAGGGCTACAATATCAAGTCTTGCCAGTTTCAGAAAATTCAAGAACCCCAGGATGTTGAAGGGGAAGATAACCCGGTCTCAGAGGCTGCTGCCATATTGATGAAAATTTAAAGGCCGTCAGAAAGTTTTCGGCTCAAATTGAAGATTCTGGTTTAAAATCCGGCTCAAGAGACATCTCTCTTCCATAAATCTTTGAAGCTCTCAATATCTGGTTTGAGATCCCGGTTTAAAAGAATTAATCTCTCGCAAGTTCGAGTTCTCAGAAAAATTACAGGGACCAAAGAGAGTTGGATGCACAGTGCAACTCAAACATAGGTACCCGGCGAGCACCACTCATGAATATGTCACTTGGGGCTTCTTGTTCAAACATAGGTGTATTCACCAAAGAGAACATAGCATTACTACCCTCTTGACCAGGTTATCTTGTTCAAACATAGGTGTATTCACCAAAGAGGACATAACCTTTTCAGGTCATCCTACCTGTATACCAGCTGCTTCTTCATCAGGTAATCCTCATTGACCCACCGAACTCTTAACAATCAATCTTTTACGGTGTATTCACCAAAGATCCTGACCTTGTTAAGGTTAAAATATTGGTTTGTCATGTGAGAGCACGGCTTACAGATAGTCAGGATAGATCCAGGCTCATAAGCCGCCTTCCTTGAAACTTGGATAAATCGGCCTGTGACGCACGATGCTACTCCGACCCCGCGTACTCCTGATAAGTCTATCTTTAAATAAGACTTGAACTTATCTGGGTTCAAATGTCGATTGGGTCATCTGAGAGCCGGCTCACGGAAAGCGCGTACCTTCCAGTGGCCATTTGGCTAGTTTCATTGAAGAAGAAACTTTGGCTTGGCGTCCTGCAAAAGCCTCATGTTATTTTCTTTGTTTTGGATTTATATCACACTTTTTTCTTACTATATAAGTTTTCACAAGTTGGGCCAAGTAGCCCTGACTATCTCTCATATTTGGGATATTACCCTCTGCCCTGAACTTCTATGGTCATCAGTGGATTTCTACTGGGCATCATGGCCCACCCCGCGGTAAACCGCCAGGGCACTTGTGATTTGTTTGTGTGCAGGAACCGATTTTCAAACCGGGTTATATTATTCAAGTCATTAATAGCCAACATGGCTGGATTTTTATTATGGTTATCAATAACCAGTATTATGATTGCGGTTTTCAAAGTCGCTTTAGCGCAATGGCTATTATTTTATCAATGGATATGATTTATTCTATAATGGAAGGAATAGTCCCGTCGCTGCAAGCTTATGACCCGGCACTTGGGGGCTACATTATTCAAATAAGGATTATATCAAATATTGAAGACTCATGTCGCTGCAAGCATGAACCATGCCACTTGGGGGCTAATGCAAGGTCATTTCTTACTTACCTCATTGAAGACCCGATTCATCACATCGTAATGAGCCGGCCCTTGGGGGCTACTAATTCATTCTGTCAAAAATTCAAGGTACATAAGCCTTAATCCATTATATTGAAGGGTTCACTACTCAGTTGGTAGAGTACAAAGTTCTTAACCTTATGGGCATGGGTTCAAGCCCTACGATGGAGGCTACATCATATGATGTTATTTTCAAATGAAGTATATATAAAGTCCTAGCTCAGTATTATCCTACTGAGCCGGCCCTTAGGAGCTACACTGGTTGAAGTTTTCATGAGTACAAGGCAATTACAAGTCCTAGGTTGCTGCAGGCATGACAACCTAACACTTGGGGGCTACATATGTGGAATATTAAGTTTTGACTAGTGACTGAGATGAGCAACCTGGATTTCTTCAAGGTTGTAACATTTATATTAAAGCAAGTCTTAAGCGGTTGCTACGCTCCCTTCTTAAGACTTGGGGGCTACAAGTGATATGCATATAAGGGAAGTGCATTTTTAAGCTTGATGTTAATTAGCAACAATTATGACCCGGAATCATCATTTATTATAATCCGACAATTTTGGTAATGATAAACCGGCAAAGTTTTTCATCTTCAAGTCGGCTGAAGATCAGATGAGTATTTCAAAGACCAATATTTTTTAAGCATTGGGGGCTGAGTCAAATGAATTATTCTTCACAATTTTTCTCTATGAGAAACCAACGTCAGCAAATTGATTATAAAGTTGGCCTATTGACCCGGATTTTCTAGAAGAAGGAAATAACAAGGAGTTAAGGATGATCAGGTGCCGACTTACAAGAGTTCTTAACCTGGAGCATAATTTGTCAAAATTGTTCCTGTGTTTGTTTTAGAGGATCAGTTTAACATGGATAAATCCAAATTAAACTGGGGGCTAATGTCGGGGATATACCCTCGGTATGACCCGACCAGAGATATGACCTGGTTGGGACTTGGTGTTTCATTGGTGACCTAGCAGATGTTAAGCCAGAAGTTTAAGCCGGTAGATGTTAAGCCAGATGTTTAAGCCTACAGATGTTAAGCCAGATGTTTAAGCCGGCAGATGTTAAGCCAGATGTTTAAGCCGGCAGATGTTAAGCCATATGTTTAAGTCGGTAGATGTTAAGCCAGATGTTTAAGCCGCCATATGTTTAAGACGGATGGTAAGTCAGATTGTAACAGAGCCGCCTAGGGTTAATAACCCCAAAACGTTAAAGAAGCCCAAGATGTTAAGAAGCCCATGGAGAGAAGCCCGTGATGAGAAGTCAGAATAGTTTAAGTCTTATTCTGAGGTGGACTCTACATGTAACCCGCCCCTTTAACTTATGTAAGGAGGGGCTGGGCACCCCAAGAGAGGGAGGTTGAATAATCGTTAAGGCTAGACACAAGTAGGAGAGCTAGAGATACGGCGACTCCCTCGTGATGATAATGAGACCTAGCCACAAACATCATGTAGGGTTGTTACCGGATGATGTTTCCCGGGGCCTGAAGCTATCTAAATCCTTGTCTTGTGCGATGATCCGCGTTGCGTCTCTCATCCCGATCAACCCCTCTCAAGCTACCACATAGATGCGTTGGCCTCACGACTAAGTCCTCAGACTAGGGCATCTGCCGTGACAATTCCACGACACCTTCTGTGGCTTTGCTTCGCCATTTCTTCTCGCTGCATATGACTGACGCCCGCCAGCGCTCGGGGTGTGTGACCTTCCAGGCCATAGCGGCGATGGCCGGCTCGGGGGTCGACTTCGACCTATCACCAGTTGTGGATGGATTTCGGAAGCGGTGGGTATTCATTTATGTTGGGGTGCTCAGCCCTCTGCTCCTACTCCCACAGGCACCGGCCGTCCCGAGCTCTGGCTGGGGGCATGCGAAGCTCATCGACCAGCGGCTCACCTACGTCTGGTATTGGCTAGCCAGGTTGAAGGACCTTGGGGTGACGACGCCTATGGTGGTGAGGGAGTTCATCCGGTGCCGCATTGCTCTGCTCCAGCGTCACTCCCAATGGAGACAGGGACCCTATAAGGGTTCACATGCACACGCTTCCTCCTGAGGCGCTGCGGATGGTGCTTGAGCTCTTGACGGGTAACCCGGCGCCAGCCAATCTGCCAGAGAAGGGTTGCCTCTTGTACTGCTGCTCGAACAAGGTGGACTTCGCGAGGCAGATGCCCCCTTTTGACGAATGGGGACTAGGCCCGGTTCGCATTGAAGGGCCCCACGAGAGCTCCGTTCTTGTGGTTCCTTTGTCTTCCATCACCTCGACCCTCACCCCGGAAGTGGGTGCTGGGGGGCAAGCGTTGTTGAATGCCAGCGAGATGGCTGTTGAGGAAGCGACGTTGGTCGTGGCTCCCGAGGTGACAACTCCTGGGGCTTGGGCGAGCTATCCTGAGGCGGCGGCCAGAGGGCTGACGCGGTCCGAGGCTCCTGGGGTGAATGCCCCCGAGGCTCGAGCGAGCTGTCCTGAGGCGGAGGCTGAGGGGCCAACGCAGCCTGACGCTCCCAAGGTCGTCCCCTCAAGAGCCCCGCCAACTGCCCCAGGCGATGGCGGTCGTGCCCGGGGCTTCGGCTAGTTTCGCCTGAACTTCAGAGCTCTCCGCAAGAGGAAGGTGTGTCCAAGATGCAATGGTGACAACTACTGGCCGTTTAAGCAGAGGAAGTACATAGCCAAAGACGAGTAAGTACCTCTTATTTGTGATTTCCTGAGCGCTCCATCCCCTCCTGACCACAACTCTTCAGGGTCCCTTCGGCTGGAGCAGCGAAATCTCCTAAGGAGCGACCTCTGTCCATTCCGGGCCCACCACTCACCTTGAGCACTCCTTGCCGGACTGTTGTGCATGGCGCGAGGCCTGTTGAAGAGGCGGATGTGCCGACCGAGGGTCTTAATCCTGCGTTCTTGTCATCCTTCCTACACGGTCCCGCCTGGGGTGCGGGAGGCGTGCCGAGGGCTCCTCCGTTGGTCATCACCCGCAGCTGGGCGACCTCAGCCCTAGCCTCGTCTTCAAGCTGCGAGGCCTCACCCCGCAGCGCCTCTGTCGAGGCCCAAAAGGCAGCGGGGAAGGCGCCGGCCTCCCGCCCCCTGCTAGGAGCAGGCAAGCCACCTAGCAGGCAAGCCACCTAGCAGGCAAGCCACCTAGCAGGCAAGCCACCTAGCAGGCCTCCCCGATTATTGGAGGTGCAGAGGACGGACCTGCCGCGTGTTTGAGCTTGCGTGCGAGAGCGGTGGTATCCTCCACGAGCTCTTCCGGGAGGCGATGGGTGCGCTGAGCAGGCTCGGGGAAGAGCTTGTTGATGTTCACGCCCGCCTTGAGACAGAGGGCCTTCGACTGGCGGACGAGTGGCCTCAGTTGAAGGTGGCCATCAACCTCGGGCATCTTCAGCATGAGCATGCCTGTGCGAAGGATGAGGCGTCCCTTGTGACCTCACACGAGGCTAGCGCCCGGGCCTTGTAGGAGGCCAGGGAGGCTGATTGCCACCGCGAGGTCATCGAGGAGCGCGAACGGGAGCTCCAGGCCTGGAATGCTACCCTCGAGAAGCAGGTCGAGGTGCACAGGGCCGTCTTGGCGTTAATGAGGGGGGCGCCTTTCGAAGAGAAGGAGATCCAGAAGCATCAGGAGGCGCTGATGTTGGAGGCCATGGAGCGCAGCCTCGAGCTTGAGCGGCTGGAGACGAGGGAACCCCATGTGGCCATGACCAAAGATGCCGCACCGCACGCGAAGCAAAGATCAAGGAGGAGGTTGACCAGAGGGTGGCGAAGGCTCGTGCAGATCTTGCCAATGAGTACGACCTGAAGTTGAAGTTCCTGGAGGCCGAAACTGAGGGCAGGACCACCGCCCTCAGGTCGAGGCTGGACGAGGCGGAGCAGCATGAGAGGTCCGCTGCGGTGGCTCAGACCTCTGCCCAGGCAGAACTGGCCTCCGCTCGTGCCGATCTTGTGTCGCTCCAGCAGCAGATTGATGATACCGAATCCCTCACGCAGCAGAATAGGGAGGAGGCGTGTCACCGGCAGACACTGCAGCGTGAGCACGCCCCCATGCTCCAGGTGAGGGAGTCCTGGACTAAGGGGTCCTCGGACAGCCGGACTATATACTTTGGCCGGACTGTTGGACTATGAAGATACAAGATTGAAGACTTCGTCCCATGGCCGGGTGGGACTCTCCTTTGCGTGGAAGGAAAGCTTGGCAATTCGGATATGTAGATCTCCTTCTCTGTAACCGACTCTGTGTAACCCTAGCCCCCTCTTGTGTCTACATAAAGCGGAGGGTTTAGTCCGTAGGACGACAACAATCATAATCATAGGCTAGCTTCTAGGGTTTAGCCTCTACGATCTCGTGGTAGATCAACTCTTGTAATACCCATATCATCAAGATCAATCAAGCAGTAAGTAGGGTATTAACTCCATCGAGAGGGCCGAATCTGGGTAAAACATCGTGTGCCCTGCCTACTGTTACCATTAGCCTTAGACGCACAGTTCGGGACCCCCTACCCGAGATCTGCCGGTTTTGATACCGACATTGGTGCGTTCATTGAGAGTTCCACTGTGTCGTCGCAGTAAGGCTTGATGGCTCCTTCGATCATCTTCAACGATGCGGTCCAGGGGGAGGTTTTCCTTCCCGGACAGATCTTCGTATTCAGTGGCTTCGTACAGCGGGCCAACTCGCTTGGCCATCTGGAGCAGATCGATAGCTACGCACATGGCCATCAGGTCAGGTTTGGAAGCTTGAACTATACTGCCGACATCCGCGGAGACTTGATCTTCGACGGATTCGAGCCCATGTCAGGCGCGCCAAACGGTCACGACGGGCATGACTTTGATCTGCCATCAGACACTATTCAGGAGATCGCACCTTCGGCGGCGCCGGGAATCAATCCGGAGCAGATCATGCCCTCGAAGGATGGGTGGATGGACCCCGCCACGGAGGCCGCGCACTCATCGGCGCTGGAGCCGAACACTAATCCCACCTCATGTGAGGGTGGTGTCAAAGGACCCTCGGACTCGTCTCCGGCTACAGGATCTAAACCACGTGCGTCCGTGCCTATCGAATCTGGTTGGGCACAGGTCATGGAGTTCACCACCGCGGATATTTTTCAGCACTCGCCCTTGGGTGACGTGCTGAACTCATTAAGGTCTCTTTCCTTGTCGAGAGATTCTTGGCCGAACTATGTCCGGCTTGAGTGGGAAGTGGACGACGAAGAAATTAGTTCCCACCCACCATCCACTTAATAGCCACTGTTGATGACTTCACCGACTTGCTTGACTTCAACTCTGAAGACATCGACGGTATGGACGACCATGCAGGAGAGGAACAGGAACCACCGCCTATAGGGCGCTGGATAGCCACCTCATCA